>NC_053432.1:62764008-63092444 GCF_007990345.1 Gossypium hirsutum | reverse complement strand
TGGATGTGACATGCACACATATGTTGTTCTGCTTAGGTTGCATATGGGGTGAGAACTATGGAATGGAGGAAGTATATGAGGATCGCATGGTTGCCTGACAATCTTGGATCTACCGACGGCTTTTAAAGCCCAATATGTAAATGAGGGTAGTTCCGCAACTGCCTACCATTGGTGTATGGGCTGGGTGGGTCGATATTTATATCCCCACATGGTGTGACGGGGGACGGAGCTAGTGTGCAGCGGATGGATAATTTGGATGGGATTGCATTACATATTTTATGATTTCTCTTTGAATGTTTGTTTTTCATCAAGGGTTGTACACACTGAGTTTGCGAAAACTCACCCCCTCTTTTATTTTATTTTCAGGTGATGCTCAATAGAAGGTTCGATGTTCGGAGGGGCTCTGGGTAGCCAGCTAGCAAGACAATTTAGATTCGTTTTAAAAGTATTTAAGTTACTCGTTTATTAAGTAATTTTCATTTAAGTATGGATTGTAATAAGGCCTCCCGCTTTTATTATTGTTTGGTTATTTAAATTCGTCCGTTGTAGTTATAAGAAGTGGAACATGGATTTTCTAAGCTATAGTTTTCTTTTAATACTACGTTTCCGCAACTAAAGTTTTTAAGGATAAGTTTTCTTAACTCAAATGGTTTAAGCAAAGCTTCGCAACAGAAAAGGGATTTTTACTAAGTAATTGAGATGTAACTTTTAAGGAAGGGTTTTCAATGAAAACACGGTTTTCGCTAAAACACTTTAATGTAACACGCCAGATTCGGCCATAACATTTGGGCCGAGTTTGGGGTGTTACATTTACGTTGCACTGATTCTGTACAAGATCTAAATTATCCTTCTAGTTTAGTCTGTTGGTCGGTAAGTTTAATTTAAAGTTTTGGTGTCAAAAGTTCTTCAACATAACTTCGATTTTGGAATGCTAGTTTTTAGCGATTTGATTGCGAGTTAACTACTTGTTGGATAATTACTTGTCGTTTAGGGACGAGAACTAATCATTGTTGTTTCTGCTTTAAATTCTTATCATTTGCATATTAAAACCCCTATCTTTGTGAATTTCAGACGTCAAAAATGTGACTGTCGACGCCATACGGCCAAGGACATGAGAACGTGCCTAGGCTGTGTGAGCCACAAAGTTGTGTGGTTAGCCGTGCAACTCACTGTTCATCGAATTTGAGCCACACAGGTAAGGGATACGAGCGTGTATCCAGGCCGTGTGTAGCCATGTTAGTGTAGGGTTCATATAGGCAAAAAACACAGACGTGTGTCTGGGCCATGTAACTCACTGTTTATGATTTAGGACCATACGAGCAAGGACATGGGCTTGTTCCCAAGCTATATGAGCCGTACAAGTAAGGACATATGGGTGTATCCAAGTCGTGTAACTCACTGTTTGCAAATTATAACCACATAGGCAAGTGACATGGGTGTAGGGGGCACATGGGTGTGTCTCAGGCAGTGTGGGACATACGGGCGTGTGCTAGACCATGTGGAGCTACACGAGCCAGTTCTTCAGGCCGTGTGAAACTATATTTGGAATTTTTCCCTAGGGCCACAAGCATCGTCCGAAACTGGCGCAGGCCTACTGTAGGGTCTATACAATCTAAATTAGGTTATATAACTTGATATTTGATGATTTGATAATGAACAACTTATGATCTGTATGTATATCTGTTATAATTGAACCTAAGTGAGTAGGATCTATCAGAACGTAATGTTCTATTGTCTATGTGTGCAAATTATCCAGGTACGATCTGTATTCTGTTAAGGTTATTGGTACGCCTCTGCATCACTTTGTTGATGAGGAATATGTGATATTTGAATATGTTAGACTGATTGTCACTAATTCTGATTTATAACCATGCGTATGACTTCATGGCAAATCTGATATGGTCTATTGAGGTTTGATAAGTCTATTTTATAAAACATAGAATCCTATATTTACTAATTTTGTTATTAAGAGATAGCATAACTTACATGCTCATTACTCTGATTCTGCATAAGCATGCCACGACACATTGCATGGGACTTAGGTTGATGTAAGAGGAGTAAGTTTTTGGCTTTTTAATGATTTGCATTATCTGGTGGTTTGTCCACACTTCTATTCCGGCAATTCGACTGTACTATAATGGCTTGACCACATATATTTGATTGGTAGTTTAATTGCATATTGATAAGCCTTCGTTACCGAGCAACCCGAGGTAACGGGTTATCATTGCCGGGTAGCTTGGGATGACTTTATTAGTGTGTTTTGGATGGATGAGTTTGGGGGGAACTCTATTTTGGTGTGTAACGGAGTTTGGGAAGACTGTTTCTAATAAATCTACATTCTAATATGTTTGAAAAATACTGCATCTACATAAACATACATGCTCTGTTCTGCTTTGCTCTGTTCTGTTCAGTATTGCTCTGCTCTGTTCCATCCTTTTATGTTATTCTCTATTCGGTTTTGTTCTATTTGAATTGCGTTGTTCTTCCCTGTTCTATTTTTTTTATTCTTTTGTACTACCTCTGTTGAAATCTCTGTGATACTCTAGATCTGTTCCATATTGGTTATACAACTAGTATCAAATGCTTCCGTCACTACGATTTATATATTACGTTCTGTTTATCTGTATTTGAGTTTGGTTATACGTGGTGCTTGGTGACTCACCATTTGTCTTACTTTTATTTGTTAGGAAAACATCTGATTTAGGATTGAACAGCGTGCGGGAGCTTGGATTGTTTTGCATTAAGATAACTACAATTTATTCCTTTGGATTTGTAATCTGATTTGAACTTGTTTTATTTTTCTTTTTATAACATCATCAGTATCTACCAAGTCTAAAATGAAACTACAAAATCATCTAAATCGTCTAAAATGAATTTTTAGTTTTCAAAGTTAAAACTCTGAAAAGAAGTACATTTTTATTACGTTGGTATAACTCGTCCAGATTCGGCTTAAACTTTTAGGCCAGATTTGGGGTGTTACAGAACATATGTCACTATTTAGAATAATGCAATCAAATTGCTAGAATAGATACGTGGTCAAGCCACTAGAACAGGTATATATGGTTTTAAACCACCAGATAAGACAAATTATTAAATTGCCAACACTTCTTCTGTCACAATATTGTCCTATCCCAAATGCACATGCACATACTAACATATATCAAATGCATATATTTCTTGCATGCTTTTCACATCAAACATGCTATCAGAATTTTCAGATTACATATCATACATGAATTTCGCATTTTAGACATGCTAGCACTTAAAACACCTATATCACATTTAGTAGCAGTATATTAGAATTCATGTTTCAGAGTCATTTTTATACAGTATGGACCCTATGAAATGGCTAAATACGAATCACACATCAATACGACCCTAAGCAAAACTTTCAAAAAATGGGCCTATGCACCCGTGTGGCCCATACAGCCCAACTGGCCCAGCCCGTGTGGTCTACACAGTTTGACACACAAGCCGTGAGATTGTTATTCATGCATACTATATGCTTGCTAAAATTTACTGTGAGATTGTTAAAATGATATGCTCTAATTTTTGCAAGCTTGTATGTTATAATTATTGTTTAAGTGTTTATCTATTTCTGTGTTAATACCATACTGAGTTTTAAAACCCACTCTTTAGTTTCCCCGTATTTTCTAGATAACTCGTAAGGTTAGGGCTCAGACTCGACACCTAGAGCATTTGTCATCGGTTTTTGAATAATCGTATTTTAAACTTTATTTTATAAACTCTGTTTTGGTTTTGTACAATTTTTAAATGGACTGTGGCATCGGTTCAATACACTGTTTATTTTCTTTTGGGATTTTGCACTACTCATTTTGACCCCGAACAAGATTAAAACTTCAAGTTTATCAAACTACTTTAAAATAATCACAAATAGAATTTTTATAACAACTTGGAATTAAAATTGAATATAAGAATAACTAAAACAAACTTATAAAACGAGTTAAAATGATGTTATGTTTGAGCATGAAACAAAAGCTTTTAAAAAGTGATTTTTACCAGTTCCTACAAAAAGTATCGATAACCTAGCATCAAGTATCGATACTTGACCATATAAACAGTTTTTAAAACAAACAAAATGTCAAATTAATATCGATATTTATAAAAGTATCGATACCGATTGATAATGTTTGGGTTTTATAAATTTCAAAATCAGCAAAATGCCTAACTTGTATCGATACTTAAATAAGTATGGATACATTTCTAATAAATATAGTTATCTTTTGTGAAAATCTGAAACTTTACATCTTAATCCTATTTCGTGCTCAAATTATTAAAGTTGTTTCCTATATGATTGTTTTGGATTATTCGAAGCAAATGCTTGATTAAAAATTGAATAACTTAAAAATTCTTTTATGAAATGGATTTCTGACTTTTTTTTTCCGAATACTGAATGTTTTACCGGGCCATTTCGATGGCTAGTGTGACCTCCATAATTCAGTTATAGCGTCTAGGTTAGGTTGGGTAGGTTATAGTCAGAAAAAAAATTGAGAGGGAAAATAAAATAAAAAAAAGCAAAAAAAAGGGGGAGCCCATTACTAATTGAGCAATAAAGTGCGATTATTATCTCCACACCTTCATCATCTACAAGTTCTATATTAATAAATTTGATAGGATTTGACGAAACTAGAAATTTATAGAATAGTCTGGACATCCTCCTCCCACAACGTCAAATTATTTTTGCATTAATCTTTTGTTTCATATCTTTAGCTTTTACCCCTTCAAAATTCAAATATATAACCAATTGTTATTTATAAAATTATCCCCTCGAGATGAACGTATACGAAGAATTGGTTATTTATTTTTTATACAATATCTGTAAAATAAATAAAAAATTAAAAATAAATTTTATTTTAAAAAAAGTAGCTCCCATTAAAAAGAATATAGTTACATGCAAATTATTACAAATTAGCCTTATAAACTAGAATTTGATTTTAAAATTTTAGAACACAAATCTTTCTCTTTTTTTTTCCGTACTCTCCCCTCCTACTAAACACAAATATTTTTTTCTCTCTAAAACAAATACTAAAAACTTTAATAAAAACCAAAACATTCAATAGATACGGTTTTTTGGTCGGGGTAAGGTTATATATATTGGGTGGTGTTGTCTGACACGTCAGCGAAACCACTAATAAAATTACTTTTCGGTCTCGTTTTCCCCTTTAGAGCTATTAAAAAAAAACATTAGTGCCACCTGATACATTGACAATACTTCATTTCTTTTTTCTTGACAATATACCATTGGTGTGCCAAACACATCGACAATACCAATTACAAAATATATATATTTTTAAAAATATCAGTGCCGCTAGATACACTGGCGACACCAATAATCTTTTTTCCTTTTTTTTCCACTAACATAATTATAAAAAATTACCAGTGTTACTTGACATACCTACGACACTAATTGAAAAAATATATTTTTTTCCTTTTTTTCTCCATCCTAAATACTTGTATTTTTCATGGGTATTTCAAAAAATATATATGGATGCTATCCAATACAGTGGTGACACAAATTTTTTTTTTAAAGAAAAAATTGGTGATTGGGTAATGATTAGAGGAAAAATAGAGGTAATGCTGTTACTCACTCAGGCAACACAACAAACGAGTCATTTTTATATATAATTTTTCTTTTAAATTATTTTCATAATTAATTAATATTTTTGGATCATTTATATAAAAAAAGCACAAACAATTCATGCGTTGGACGGGAATGCACACTAATTAATAGAATGACGCGTGGAGTCCACGGCCTTGATAAAGTTTGAACATCATTTTGGGTAAAAAAATATTTTAGGCAATAATTGCTTTCACTTTAGGTATGGGCATTTATACTTGTGATGGGTATTAATAATATTTTAAGTTTTTTGTCCTTTTCGACAATAAAATCAACTTCTTTTAGTGACGATAATAGTACAAAAAGGGCAAATGGTTTATTTTAGTGGTAATGGTAGATTATTATTCATTTAAAGATTTAGGTATGGTGAGTCTGAGATTCGATTTTTTTTTTAAATTTGAGGTAATCGAATTAAATTATTTAAATTATTTGAATAAATTTGATTAAGAATCGAGTTGAATTTTACAATTTAAATAATAGATTGATATAAATATCTTTTTGGTCCCGTCAAGTTTGAAAATGAATAAATTGGTCTTTCTCAACAAAAACTACAAAATAATTCAAAATAATTTTCAAAAATTCAAAATAATTTTTAAAATTTAAAATATTTATAAAAATTTTAAAATTTATATTTTTTTAAAAAAATCTAAAAAATATATAAAATAAGTTAAAAATTAAGAATTTTTTAGAATAATAATTTTGAGACCTAAATAAATTAATTAATAATTCAAGTTTAACATACTAAAGTTTTTATTATTTTTATTTTTCTTTGAAAAAATTTTCAAATATATATTGTTTCAAATTTATCCGCTCTAATATGAAATTAGTTATACTTTAACAAGATTTTAATTTGACATATTTATTTTTTTAATTTAGCTCGAACTTGACTTGACTCGACTCGAATTTCATTTCACTCTATTGAATTTGAAATAAAATCAAATCGAGTTAGGATGATAAAATAGGACTCGTCAACTCGATTAACTCGAAATCTTTTCACTCGATTCGATCAAACATTCACCGTTAAATTTAAGATTAACACAGTATTACTATTTTTTAAAAAAAAAAAGATAAAAGCTTGTATTGAAAATATCCAATTTTAGTTATCGAGGTACTGATTTAACAGTAAGGTTAAAATTTTAAAAATTTTGAAAATTTAAATTCGAGCTTTATCTGTATAAATCGTGTATGAGCAAATTAATTTATTGAGACTTTTTTAATGTAATTAATATATTCAGTTTAATGGTTGTATTGATTAATTTCGATGTGTTAATATGATTGTTATTAGTAAATTGAAAACAAAAGTCAAGCTTCAATTATCTTCAATGTATTTTTCATTTATTATTATGTTAGTCAAAATGATTGTATGACTTAAATTAGTTATATGTCATTTCATTTTATTTAAAGGAATAATTAAAAAAAGAAAAAGAACTAAAAAAATGATTTATTTTTCAAGATTTCAAAACCTTTTATTGTGTTAAAAGTTTAAATTTCTGAAAGAATCATTTTATTCTTTAAAATTTTAAAAAATATAAATTATGCAAAATAAAGAGAAAATATAAAAAAAAATTGAGTAAGGAAAGAGGAAAGGGATCATCATCCAGTTTAAAGAATAGATACCAATTAAGCTACTATTGGATTGTAAATAAAATATATATTAAAAATGTGTTAAGAATTGACAAAATATAACCCACTTGAAAGGTAGTGAATAAGGGAAATTTGACCACATTTTCTATGCTATAACTTCAAATGTAAGACTTTCAAACCATATGTTACTTCTGTCACATATAAAAGATACACATGGATTTAGGTCCATTGAAAATGACACTGCCCTCTCTCTCTCTCGTGAACCTCTTAATCCCTATTTTTAGTTAGGGTTGGATGAAATTTTGATTTGATTTTTTTTTAAAAATTAATTAAGTTCTTAATATCAAACAATAATATATAAATGATTTAAATTATTTCACTCCTCTTACATAAGTCATTATTTTTTTATTACATTCAAATAAGCTCTTTTTGTCTTTTAATTTGTAGCTAAACAAAAGGCTAATAGCTTATTTAGATATATGTTAAAGTGTCGATTGAGTCTTATAGCTCGACTGGCATGGGTATTGTTGCCAATGCAAGAGGACGTGGGTTCGAATATATTGAAACATGTTATTCTTCTATTTATGGGGGTGGGGAGGGTATATGGGTAGTTTTAGACATTATATAAAAAAGAATAAATATAATCAGAATTTATAATAAAATTATTTTAAAAAAAGATATATGTTAAAGCTCTAACAGCTTATTTGGAAAAAAAAAATTAAACAATAGCTTATTTAGATATTTTAAATTGCAAATAGGATTAGTACAATGATATGTGTTTGTATTTTTGACTTAATTCAAGATTTGACTTTTAAAGTATATAATTTTTTATTTTAGTATTTAATTTTAAGTTATTGCTTTTAATTCAATCTATAACTGATGTTTTAAAAAAAATCCAACCAATTAAAGAATGCCACGCGGTAATTTTTATGTTTTCATAAAATAATTTTACTCACTAAAATGAAATTTAATTAATAAAAATGAAAAATAATTTTAAATTCTCACTCCCTCACACACACACTCTCTTCCCTTCATCTTCTATTGATTTTTCATTTTTCCTTCTCTAATAACAAACAAAGGAGAAATTGAAAAACAAATAGATGAGAAATTGGAGAAGAAGATGAAGAGTATTGTTGGGTAAGTTAAATGGAAGAGATTTGTTTTGATTGAGCTCCTTTTCTATAGCTGCTTCAGAGTATAGAAATAAGAGAGATATTGGTAAACAGCTGATTTTTGCATCAAATTTGTGAGCTCCTAAGAGCCTGGGAATTGGTTTTTCTCACCAAGTCTACTAATATTTGCATGGTGATAGGAAAACTTCATGTAAATCATAAATGAATCTTTCAAAGCTTTACCTTTATGGTGCAATATAATCTTGATTTTTATGTAGTAATTGCTAATTATGATCAATTTCTTCTTCCAATGCGGTTTGTATTTTGTTTGTTGATAGATAGCGGCACCAATTCATCTCTATCGGAGCCATCTCTCGTTAATTTCCTGCGAATATAACCCCTAAACCCTAAAGCCATTGCATTAAAATAAAAATAGGAATTGATTGTTTCCTATAAGCTCAATCATTGAATTCAAATGGCTCATCCAATCACCAATCAATGATGGCTTCATGCATGAAACTAGTGAAGGTAAACCAGTTCAACGGTCAGTTAGTTTCATTAAAATTTCAATCGGCAAATATGGTGTTGGATAAGAAGACAGTGGAGGAGGGGAGAGAGATGACGTGAGAATTAAAATAATTCTTCTTCTTTTTGTTAATTTATTTTAATTTTTAATGACTAAAATTATTTTATGAAAAATAAATGTGGAACTTCTTTAATTAGTCGAAGACTTTCTTCTAAACCTTTATTACAGATTGGGTAATACTTTAGATATTAAATTAGGATAAAAAAATTTAGTTACCAAAATAAAAAATGAATATATTTAGAGTTTAAATCGTGAATTAATTTTTTTATTTTTTAATTTTCTATATATTACAAGAAAATATGTTGATGTTCTTACTTGGGGAGAAATTTTTTCGTTCTGGTGGCAGTAATAATCATTCAAAAAAATTAAAATTTATCTAAATAAAATGGTAAAATTTACTGTTTTGTTTAATACTATTTTATTTAGTTCAAACATTTTTTTTAAAAGAAAGTTGAAGGACAAGTTCAATTAGCAGCCTTTTGTTGACATTAAATTAAATTCTAAATTTCACCTATATTTTGACTTGCGAAACCAAATAATCTATACTACTACATATATAAAAAAAAAAGTCAATGGTTTTTCTTTCTTTTATGACAAGTATCCATAATTTTTCTTCCTTATTTTTTTTACATTTTAATAAAATTTTCAGTATTTAATATTGCACAAGTAACATTAAAAAATTATATTAAAAAGAGTAAACTATAAAAATAGTCATTTTTGTTTGCTTCAGATTACATTTTAGTCATTTATGTTTGAAATGTTACGTTTTAGTCACTTACGTTGTCGTTTTGTTATGAAGTGGTCAATCTACCATTAGGCTCCGTTACCTCCCTAACGGCGGTCCTACGTGGCAGTTTAACTGGGTTTTAAATGTCAACTTGGATGTCTTATGTAGTAGTCGAAATTAAATTTATTTAATTAAAAACATATTTTCATCCCAACAACTAGACATCCAAGTTGGCGTTTAAAACTCATTTGGACTGTCATGTAGGGAGGTAACAGAGTTTAATGGTAAAATTACAATTTCATAACAAAACGATAACGTAAGTGACTAAAACATAACATTTTAAACATAAATGACTAAAATGTAATATGTGGCAAATAAAAGTAACTATTTTTATAGTTTAACCTATTAAAAATAACTATAATCTAATTTTGATTACTATAGTAATTTTTTTTAAAAAAAAGAAGAAGTTATAATAATTAAAATAATAATAATTTAGATCAATTAGTTATTCTAAATATATTATGGTAGTTCTATAAAAAAACACACGATAATAATAATATAATTTAGATTTATTAGTTATATAAAATAATATATGTATGATAATTCTATTTAAAAAATGTTGTGATAATTTTGTTTTATTGATGTAAAATAGAGTTACGATTTGAAAAGAAATTTAAGTAATAAAAAGTATAAGCATAAAATAGAGATTGATTTAGATTAATTATCTCTTAATTGATAGTAGAGTTATATTGTTGAAAAATATGGATATCACATATATAGTAAGAGTAATTACATGTTATTATTTACTATTATAAAAGGATAGGCCAAATTAAAAGTGATCTAATTTAGCTAAGGTTTATTGGGTTTCAGTTATTAAATAAAGTATGAGTTAAATATGTGTAGATACTTTAGTAACTAATTTTTAATTAATGATGGATTGATTAGAAATTAGGTTTAATGTGTAAAAGTGATAAATTAGGATTATAGTCTCTAAATTACACATAGTATAACTTTTTTAATATCCCATCTTTTAGAAAAGAGAGACCAAATTTTGTTTGAATTTCTTGAGTGCTAATTTGCAAGATCAAAACAGTAAGATCTAAAGATTGTATGCTTCCGTATTTAGTTTTGTTCTTGATTTATTCTTAATGATTTGATAAGACAGGTCCTGGTTTGTTAAGTTTTATTTTATGTCAGATCTTGTCTTTTCGATTTTAACAAGTAGTATCAGAGCCTCGTCATGTTAAATTATTGAGAATGAATTAATTTTCTATTAATTTTAGATTAAAAAGTTTATGGATTTGATATGTGATTTGGTGTTGCAATTATAAAGATATTAGATTTTTGTGAATTTTTAACTTTGGTGTTGGATTGTTATCCTTCAATTTGGAATAATTATAATCAAAACATAATTCAAAATTTAGGATTTTCATGATAATAATATAATGTATGTTGAATGCAATTGAATAGTATTGTGTATTTTTTAATTGTGATGGAGAATGTCTTGAAATTTTCTGTTTGATTCTAATTCAGCGATTTGAGATTAATTTTATTAGCTTCATGGTTCCATCTATTTGTGTGAATTATGGTTTTATTAATTTAATTTGATGGCCATTAAAGGCTTTTTTTTTAATAAAGATCAAAATTATATTGATGCATTATAGCTGCAGGTTTATTATTAATGTTTTTAAAGGCACGTGGTAAAGTGCCAAAATTTTTTAAGGTTTGGCTCATATCTAAAGCTAACTGATTTTTGGGGTTTTGATGTTACGTAGTGTTATTCATTCAATCATGACTCAACTATGTGTATCTAATTGGTTATATAATTAATGTTTAAGGTTTAAATATATATTTAAAGAAAATGAATATTGATATGTTTTGTATTATATTTAACTTTGATGTGTACTGTTATGGGATATATATATTATTATCTTTTAATTTGATTGAAAGACAAATTAAGAGAAATATTTTGAAAATAAATAAATTCAAATATTGACTTTGGGTTTTAATTAATGATGTCCAATATTTTAAATAAATTAGTTGAAACAAAATGCCACCAAAATAGATTTGTTTATTTAAAATATCAAGATGATTATATGTTTTTTATAATTCATATGTTTATTAATTGACCCACAGTACACCATGCTAGGACTATCTAATATGAATGGTGTAGCTGAAAGATGAAATAAGACTCTTAAGGATATGGTAAGGAGCGTGATAACTCATTCTACCTTACCTAAGTCTTTCTGGGGAGAAGCATTAAAGACAATAGCTTACATTTTGAATAGAGTACCTACTAAAGCAGCTACAAAACACCTTATGAGCTTTGGACAAGTCAAAAGCCTAGTCTAAAACACTTTCACATTTGGAGATGTCTAGTTGAGGAAAGAAATTGGACTCCAAAACAATGAGCAACTACTTTATTGGTTATTTTAAGGTGAAAGATATTTGGGACGCCTATTTTGTTTTAAGAATTTAGATACATCGAGATCAATCTCAGGGTATTCTTGGATTGTTACAAAAGAGCTATATTGATAAAATGCTCAAAAGGTTTGACATGCAAGGTTGTAGAGCAAGTGACACCCCTATTGCTAAAAGAGATAAATTTAGTCTTATTCAATGCCTTAAAAGTAACCTTGAAATTCAAGAAATGCAAAAATTTCCTATTATTAGCCGTTAGGAGTCTAATGTATGTTCAAGTATGCACGCGTCCAGATATTGTATACATTGCTGGGATGTTAGGAAGATATTTAAGTAATTTTTGCATGGATCATTAGATAGCAACTAAGAGAGTTATGAGGTATCTTCAGAGAACAAAAGATTACATGCTCACTTATAAGAGATCAGATCATTTAGAGGTCATAGGATATTTTGATTCTGATTTCGCTGGGTGCCAAAATAGAAGGAAATATACATCAAGCTATATTTACTTATTAGCTGGAGGAGCAATATCCTGAAAAAGTGTTAAACAAACACTTGTAGCTTCTTCCACTATGGCAACAGAGTTTGTAGCATGCTATGAGACATCAAACCATGGAATATGGTTGCGAAAATTTGTCATTGGGCTACGCATTATGAAGAATGAATAAAGACCACTCAAATTATTTTGTGACAATAAATCGGCAGTACTGTATTCCAATAACAATAGGAGCTCATTTAAGTCAAAGCATATTGACATAAAGTTCCTAATTGTGAAAAAAGAGAGTGTAAATAGACAAATATCCATAGAGCACATTGGGACAAACTCCATGATAGCGGATCTGCTCACAATAGATTTACCACCCAAGGTCTTTCATCAGCACATTGCTCATATGGGTGTTATATTATTTGAGGATATCATGGTTTAGTGAGAGTTTGTATTTTATTTGCTTTCAGAGATTTAAGTATTTGGTTGTTTTCTGATTAGAAATAAAATATTTAGTTTATTCACTCTGTTTGATATTAACCTCTCTTAAGTTTAAAGAGGACTAGTTGGAAATAGGCATGTTTGGTTCACATTACACGTAATTTCCATGCTACACATCCATACTTTGATTTATATCATTTGGTTATGTTAATATACGTGATCAGAGATGAATTTAGTTACAATATATTTAATGAAAGTCGCCTTGTGTAATGACCCAAAATTCACGGGCATCAGAAAAGTACATTATCGGGCCTCGGTCTTAGTGAAATGGGTTCGTAAATAATTAATAGAAATATCTATGAGTCTAGTGATGTGTTTAATTAGGCTTTGATTAGGTGAATTTAGTCTAATTAAGAATAATTAGTAAAAAGGATTAAATTGAATAAGGGGTAAAAATTGAATTATAGATTAATAGAAAATAAAAGGGGCCAAATAGGAATTAAGCCTATTTAAGAATTTGAGATGACAATTACTTCATAAAAATCTAAGATTTTTATGATTTAATTATATAAATATCTTAATAAATTATAATGAATATTATTATTTTATTAGATAATGTAATTTATATTAATTAAAATTATGATATTATATTATAAACTAAATTAAATAGTGACAAATGTATGGTGATGATAAAATATATTTGTAATGTTTGTATATATTTGTAAAATATTTATATATTTTCTTAAATAATAAGTAAAAGATATTTATAAATTAAATATTATTATAATGTATTATTATTATTAATTTTATTAACTAATGCATAAAAGAAATAAAGTAAAAGAACAAAAGAAACAAAGAAGAAAAGAAACAGAGACTATTCGAAACAGAGAAGGAAAAAGAAAGAAAGAAAAATAGAAGGAAAAACTAGGGTTTGAGGCTTTAAGCTTTAATTTGGTAAGTCAACTAAGCCATTTTCTTTAAATTTTGATGTTTTAGAAGCTTTAGAGCAAAGTTTTGTTGAATTTATGTTAAGATTTTGAAAGTTCTTAGGTTTTTAAACATAATTCATGTTGAACAAATTGATGAATTAGGGGTTTAATTGATAGAGTTTCTAGCTAGAATTGATAAAAGGATTAAATTGTAAAGTAAGCTATAAGTTTTGTGTTAGAGGGACTAAATTGAAATAAATTTGAAATTAGGGTTTTATGGTGAACATTAGATAGTTAAGTTGAATTTGGTAGAAAATTGAGTAGAAATAAGGTATAAATCGAGATAGAAAAGTAAGTGAATTTAGTTAGGATCAAATTGAAATTAAGGTAGAAGTTGAATAGAAATTCAATTATTTAATATAAATTAGTGTTGTATTAATAGTATATATTATTTTAATTTTTTTAGATAGCAAATAACCAGAGGCATCGGCATAGAAGGGAAAAAAGAAGATTATCGAAGAGTAAACTCGAGAAAATCACGGTTTGTATTACTATAATTTAAACTACTATTTATTAAATGTTATATTTAAATTTATGTGCATGGTAAGTAAAATTTGAAGGTAAGTATCAATATTGAAATGAATGAAATTGAGATGAAGTATGATTATGTATAGATATTTGATAGTATATTGATTGAAAAGTGGAAAATTGTATTGAATTGAATTGTGATTAAATGGAGAATGATTTGAATGGAAAATATGAGAAAGTGATTGAATTGAAATATGAAAATTGAATATCCTATTAACTAGTCGGGCTAAATAGGATATAGTTGGCATACCATAGGATTGAAAGAATTTGGAGATTTTTCAGCTTGGCCGAGGATACACTGAAGTCACTATATTTCTTCGGACTATCTGAAGAGGCACTGAGTGTCGTTCTAGTGTGTTTGGGTGGATTATTTCAATGTGTTTGGTTGGATTATTTCAATGTGTTTGGTTGGAATCCGTGTATCTGCCAAGGTCCGAGTCTTGTTAATAGGGGTAAGCAAATGAAATGATAAAACGAATGAAATTGATTGATTGATTTATTAAAAAAATGAGAAAGTTGAAATTGTTAATTAAATGGAGATTGAAAATGAAAGACATGAACCAAAGGATCATGAGATGATTGAATTATGATATGTGATATCAATTTGATTAATTGTTATTGTTGAAATTTTGAAAGTTAAAGTATGAATTAATATATATTAATAAATTATTATATGTTTGATATTTATATGTTTATACATTATTATTTGTTATTATAGTTTGAATTATGGTAATACCACTAAGTATAGGCATACTCAGCGTACGGTTGTTTCCGTGAGTAGGTCAATAAAAGTCAGAGGTCCCAGTTCAGCATCTAGATCAATCCCGACTTCAGTGACAATTTGGTGATGTAATCCCTCTTTTGGTAAAAGTGGCATGTACTTAGGTATTGTACAAATTATGTACTTAAGTCTTGAAACTTTAGTTGTAAAATGATGTTTAATATGGGTTATAAGTATGAAATGAATTAGTATGGCATGTTTGGTAAAATGTGGCATAAAACTAAAATGGGAAATGAATGAAATCATTAGTTCAATTAAAAAGTTATTTATAAGTGATCAAGTAGATAAATTGTTAGATTAATGTTGTAGGCATAATTAGGTATATTTAGTGTGGAAATGTATGGTTTGTTATGTTGAGTTAAAAAAAAATTTATGAAAAATTTTCGGAGTACTCGAACTAATCTCGTTCCACTTTTAATACGTGTTTTGGATCTCGAGGGTCCATTATAGGGACTTAATAATTAAATTATACTATATATGTTATTGATTTGTGAATTATTAGTAAATTGTTCGATATGTCTAGTAATGCTTCGTAACCCTGTTTCGGCAATGGTTTAGGGTTAGAAGCTGTTACACCTTGGTTCTATGTTAACATAATTAATGAACGAAATTGTTCAAAATACCTTTTGGATATGATAGTAAAGTTTTGAGCTCATAAGGTTATATAATGACATGTAACCATAGAGTAATTAGTATATATATGTAGTCCAAGTGGGAGGTTGTTGGAAAATATGGACATCACATAAATAATAAGGGTAATTATATGTTATTATTTACTATCATAAAAGGTTAGCCCAAATTAAAAGACATGTTAATTACGATATATAGCAACATCGGTGCTAGGATGTCACGGCACTGAGCTTCCTTTACCTCGAGGGTGTAAGACTTCAATGAGAAATCAACTTGGAGCTCATTGTCCAAAAAGTCGCTACACTGAGGGTGTTGTGTCGCGACATTAAGCCCAAAGTTGTAACACCGAGCCTCCAAGGTCGTGATATTATTGAAGGTTGTTGAAGTGAAGAATTCATGGTCACCACCAAGGTTGTAGAAACACCAGCCAGTAAATGTCGTGACATTGAGAACTCCTAGAGCATTGAGGGTGTCACGACACTGAAGCCTAGATGTTGCGACACTGTTGCCTAATGGGGTGAATAATGCTGTAGGGGTAGTCTTTTGTCCAACATCAACCCAAGTCAACACACACATTTTAAGGTCAACATTGTCATTTTTAGGGTTGAATTTTCAGCTATATCAAAAACATTTTGGCTAAACTTAGAGAAGCCACCTTTATTTTTCATCTTTTTAGCTTTGTTGTTAGCTTATTCTCCATTTTTAAGTTTAAGCTTTTTACTTTTCTGAGATTAATGGTTGCAGTTGTTAGTTTATTCAGTTTTTACTATAGCTTTCTTTTCTTTACAATTAGATCCTCAACATTTACTTTTTATTTTAATTTCTCTTCAAGTGATGTAGTATATTTCAGCTTTGTTTGCCTTAAGTGTAAAAATACTTTAGTTGTGTTTTCACCTCCATTGTTGATGCTATCATCTTTTTCAAAGCATCCATCAAAAACCTCTAGGATTTCTCTAACATTGCTTTTATGTGTTCTTTAATGAATCCTTTAAGCACGTGTTCGATTATTGTTTATGTAATGGTGATGAGTAGTAACTAAATCTATGGTGGTTGGTTGATGGAAATGTTTCTTGGTTAGTTTTTGGTGTAGGGACTAGATCATAAAAATTGGACTAAATTGAATAATCTTCAAAACCTAGAATTGACGACTCTAGGTGAATATTTAGATAGATGAGACTGAGAGGAGAGCCTATTGAATACCAATTCGGTTGTCCAAATTTAATATGGTGAGATCGAGAGATAAACTAGACCAAATCGTTTAATTTGGTAAAATTGAACCAATTAGGAGTTTGAGCCCTTTAACTCCCTAAACAAAAAATTAATCAGCAACATGGAAGTCAACCAATCGCTTTTGTTTACTGAATTGTTATTTTATATACTTTTGACTATTTTGCAATTTAGTCATTTTTAGTGTTAGATAGTTAAATAGTATAATTACCCATTGAATATGATTTGATGTTCTATAATATTTAGTGAGTAGCTAGCTAGATTCCTTGTTTGCATGCATCTTCCTTGCTAATCACATTATCACCCGAACTCTCTTGGATTCGATCATTGGAATACTCGAAGTATTTCATTGTAACACTTATAAATATTATAACTGACTTATCACACTTACAATACACCGCTATAATTATAATTGTGTTTGTTTTGATTCATAGTCTCGACGCACGTATGCCAAGGTGCGGTCATCTATAAGGATAATAGTCATTGTTCTTTTATTCATTGTTATGTTTCCATTTTCAGTGATTATTATATGCCACTTATCATGTTGATGACTATACTTCTTAATTTTACTCGATAAATTTAATATTAAGAACCAAAATCAATACTGAAATTAATCATTCACCACCCTTGAAATAAAAATAAAACAAATTTATCATAATTAATCACATAACTAAAAAAATAATCTTAATATAAAATATTAAATAAAAATTTAGATAATAAATCTAATCTTTAATTCTCGAATTGATAAATTTGCTGTGATTTTAACTTTCTCCGTTTTATAGTTTTCTTAATGAAAAATAATAATATTATATGGCGGCTAGGTGGTTATTTAATTAGGCTACCCTTTGAATTCTAGCATTTTTATTATTTTTTAAGATTTTTCCATTCTTTTGCTTAGAACGGGACGGTGAAGAGAAGAGAAAAAAAATCCAAGTATTGTGTGTGTTTGTTTTAACTATCTAATATTTTGAAGAGAAGAAAAAAAGTTATGAAAAAAAAATTATTTACGAAAAAAATAGAGAATTATTGTGCTGATAACATGAAATGAATAAAAAAGAAAGTAAAAAAAAAATCAGAAATAGAAGAATAAAAGAGAACGTATTTATAAACATAAGAAATATATATGGTATAAAACTCTATTTTTAATCACATTAAAGTCCTAATATATATCAAACTTATCTTGATATTGATGGACATCTACCTCATAATAAAATATTTATAACAAATTTATATTTTTTTAAAAAGATTTTTAATTTTTTAATTTATATCCATCATATGTCATTCTGAGAGGTTGTCACATGTCATTATAAGATTCTTTATCAGTATCATGTCAGCACAGAATAACAATGTTAGTATAGAGGTATCAACCTGAATAACATAATAATTAATTAGGTAAAAAAATGTTCAAATACTAACAAATACTTTTGAATAAATTCGAAAACAAATAACATATTATATTGAAATATTTCAAGTTAATTAAAAAAATGTACCAACTTAATACGATTTTAACCAAAGGAATGGTTTAAAAATCCTTATTAATAACCATTATAGATAATATATTTTGAAATTTTATAAGTTTTTAGGTTACCCAAAACTTAATTATCCTAGTTTATAAAGTAATTCAACAAAGTAAAAGATATACTCAAAAGGTTGAATTGTCCTTTTCAAAGTGGGTTATCGTTTGAAAGCACTCTTTGTTTGATCAAATGGATCCTATAAATCTGGCTTTATGTACACATTTCTTTTTCTTGATTTTAAGGTGTCATTATCAAATAATTAGATGGTGTCATCATCAACCACATACTATATTAATTTGTATATATACAAATGTGAAGATTGTATGTATATGGACAAATTTATGATTGCTCATCAACATGAACACTATATTTTGCACCCAAAAACTTTAAGAATATTCTTAATATAAATAATTAAAACTCTTAAATGGATGTAGCTCTTTAAAATAAATGAAATATGAATGATGAAAGATGTTACAATATGAAACAAAGAGATTATATACAAGAGAATATGAGAAGGAGAATATTTGAATTGAATTTTCTTGGTTTCAATAGTTGTATGTGTCTCTCATGAGTCTTAAAATATTCTCGATGAGTATTTGTATCAAAAAATAAGTTTTTAGACGTTCCTACTTTATAGCCATTGAAGATGATTTTGAGTTGTTAGAAGCATTCATTTCGGGATAAAAAAGTGAATCTATAACCCAAGTCTCGAGACTCATCAAGGGATCTTGAGACTTGGTTGAAAAATAGTTGTTATATGATCACTGGGAGGTTATGTCTCAAGACACATGCAAGCATCTAGATGTATTCTGAAACTATTGACCCAGAGTCCCGAGACGTAAATTCCAACTTTATGCATAGTAAAAGATTAATAATAAAATTTAATCAAATAGATTTAACTGTTATAATTTAAAGCAGAACTAAATTTATAAAAAAATATAAAAATTAAAATTATCAAAATACAAATATGGTATTGTTTGGGAGATAATTAAACCTAATTTTCTATGAAAAGAAAGTATTGTTTAGAAATGAAAGACAAATATAGTGAAAAGAGTTCGGAATTCCAAGGACAAATAGATTATGAGAAAATTATTGAGTTCTTTTGGTGGAATAATTATTCTTTACCTTAAATGAACTAAAGCTATCTTCTTCTTCTTCTTTTCATTTTTTTTTTTGGGGATAGAGACCTAAAGCCATCTTTACAGTAGATGCGATAATCTTATTCGAATAATGCGTCTTATCATAAAAATATTTAATATATTTTAAAAAAATTATTCATTAATATTTTATAAATTTTTAAAAGCGAATAATTATTTTATTTCGATAACTAATTTTTCATATTTTGTAAACCCATTTAAGCGGTAGATGTGAATTACAAGTTTTAAAGCTACTCTATATTTAGAGTGAGAATCAAACTTTTGACTACTAATTAATGTAGGAGAGACTCTTACCACCTTATCTAACTCTTATGGTTTATTCATAAAATAAATTAGTCTTATATAATCAAATATGAATACAAATAAAAGGTTGTTATCGCCTCTTAAAATATAAAATTACATCCTAACATAGTAAAACGGGTTAGTTAGAAATCTTATACTCAACAGTCAACAATAACCTATCTGTATTTATAAGATATCTGAAAATAAGAAGATAATTAATCTCCATTTTGACTCGCAGGTTAAGAATATTTAGGAGCAGCATAGAATTTGCCAAAATGTCAAGCAATGAACTGATCAAAACTAACCGACGAAGGAATTCAAGACATTGAATCTGAAATTAAAGGCCAACGCCACCAAATCGTGTAAAGAAATGCTCTCACTACTCTACTTTAAGATAATCACGAAATCTCATCTCACAGAAAATACATATGAGGTGCTTTTAAACTTTAGTACACAACATGCATAAAATGGGAAAAGGCAAGGAAATACCCAAAAACAGATCAATGAGATAATCACGAGGATGTC
Source organism: Gossypium hirsutum (assembly GCF_007990345.1). Classification (NCBI taxonomy): domain Eukaryota; kingdom Viridiplantae; phylum Streptophyta; class Magnoliopsida; order Malvales; family Malvaceae; genus Gossypium; species Gossypium hirsutum. The sequence continues at coordinate 63,071,815 of NC_053432.1, read as the reverse complement.
TTCCCGATAAAGATCCATCACTCACACCGATTTGCCATTGGAACCACCACACCATAATCATCGCAAAATGAAAATGAGGAAAACAAATTAGAAGACAAGGGAAGAGGTGACGATTGGCCATTAGCAGCTAAGTGGCCAACCACTCCCTCAAGGCAAATTTGGAATGTGAGAATTGGGAGAGTTTTTCTTTTTTCTTTTTCTTTTTTTTAAAGGTTTTTACCATGTTAACTTATAAATTTGTGTTGGGTTTATATATACAATATTTAAAAGGTTGATTAAGTTAGTCTTATTCATCAATCAAGTTTCAACTCAGCTGAATAATTATGGAAAACCCTTCCATTAATGAAAAAATGAAGGTAAAGTATACCTACAATTACTTTAAAATAGGATCTGTCCTATTTTATCACTATTTTTTTTTAATTTAGTCACCCTAAATAAAATAAATGTGTGAATTAGTCGCTACCATTAAAATTTTTATTTTTTTTAACGGATTACTGATGTGGCACATTAGCTCATTAAGTGACTGACATGTGGTAATTTTTTTGTTGACATTTGACTAAAGTTTAGAGAGAAAAAGTTTTGGACTAATTATTGGGAGGTCCCTAAATTTTTGTTAAAAGTCAACAAAAAATGTCACTTATCTGTCACTCAATTTGCTAATGTGCCATGTCAACAATCTATTAAAAGAAAATGAAAATTTTAATGACAGTTATTAATTCACACAATTAATTTATTTAGAGTGAATTCAGAAAAAAATTTAGAGTGATCAAAATAGGATAGACCCTATTTTAAAGTGACAATGGGTGCAATTTACCCAAACAATAAACATTATTATGATAGTATTTTTGTCATTTTAAAATATGACAATTTTCAATGTCTTAACTTTACTATTAAATAAAGCCTAATTTATTCCTAATATCATTTTAAATCATATAAATGATTTGATCAATTTAGTATTACCCTTAATCGAGTCCAAATTCAATACTGAAATTATCAAAAGGCCATTCATTTTATAAAGAAATAAATATTATTTTGAGAGTATTTATATCTTTTTACATTTTGATAAATCTAGAAAAAAATACACATTCTTGATGAGAATCATGATATTTGAACTCAAGCCATTACAGTTTTAAGGCTTAAATCACAAAATGGTACCAAACTATATCAATTTTCTTAATTTGGTACCTAAACTTTTTTTGTGTCACAAATGGACTTGAACTATACTTTGTTACTCAAAGTGGTACCTATACTATACTTTATTACCCAAATTACCTCAGCCGTTTAAAAAAACTCCTAACTAATCATTTTCTGACACTTGTCAATTTTTAACTAAAAAATCCAAAATATTTAAATATTATTTTTTAAAATTTTCTTTAAACATATTCAGCTATTTTTTTTTCCACCAAATAAATCCGGTGACAGAAAATTCAAGTACTCTATAAAAGAAATTCACCCAAACTCAATTTTCAGGGACAAAATCCAAATATCAACAAGCTTTTTTTTTTTCTTTTTAATTTTTTAATATACACTATAAGACACATACAACACATTCAACTCACTTGTGGAACCTAAAATACTCCATAAGAGATGTAGGAGGTAATTTTTCTTTAACTAAATTAAAAATTTTCAAATTTTACACACTCATTTCCCACATTTCTTTCTTCTCTTGTAAAAGAAGATTTTTTTAATTTTTTTTTTGGCAATCCTCTAATCATTTTTTACTTGATTTCTTTTATGTATTTGAATTTCATGCTTTCTTTGGGTTTTTTCTTTATAGAAGTTTACCTAGCAGTAATTATTTTATGCAAAGTATATATAAAAGAATGAAGAATGTTATTTTTAAGAAAAATAATATATAGATTTTGGTTTGGAGTGAGAAAGGAATTGAAATCGAAGTTTAAAAAGGAAAAAGAAGCTTGTTGAAATCTAGGTTTTGTCGGTGAAAACGAGTTTTGGATGAGATTTTCAAATGAGTTATTGAATTTTCTATCCCTAGAGTTCATAGGTGAAGAACAAAAGAGATAATTTTTTTTTTAAACTTAAAAGGAAATAATATTTAACCTTTTTTGTTTTTAGTTAAAAATTACTACGTGCCACAAAATGATTGGCTAAGTGGTTTTTTTTTTATGGTTGGGGTTAGGGATGTCAATTGGGCAGGTGAGGGGAGTGCTCCCACCGCACCTATCCTCACTAAGAATTTTCATCTCCATCCCTGCTCCGCAACTCGCTACAGGTACAAAACCCAAAACCATCCCCGCCCTATGACCCATAAGACTAAAAGCATCCCCGCCCCACTATGCACGTGGGTCCCTAGACCCACATAATCCCCGCTATACCCCCCGTGACCCATTTCATATAATATATTTATAAGTATCAGTTAAATAAATATAAACCAAATTTTTTATGAAAAAAAGTATTAAATACCTATCCTTCATACTCCTACCACATATGTGACATTATTCCAACTGTCAACATTAAAAAAAAAGTCTTTGCGACTCTTCAATTGGTAAATAAAATATAACTTCAACACGAGTTTAAAAATTAAGAAAATAAAATCCTTACATAATGTCCAAATACAAACAATGTCTCAAATACATCATAAATGTCTTCAAATGCAACACAAGTACAAAAATTAAATACTGTTAAATTAATAAAATACTATTAAGATAATTATTAAATTAAGTTTTTATAAATAATTTTTTAAAATATATTTATTATATTATGCAGGCGGGCGGATGGGGATGAGCGAGTACAAGGTCGTACCCACGCCTACCCCACGACCCATAGCGAATCTAATTTTATCCCCATCCTCGCTCCATCACTCAGGAAACCTATACCTATTCCTGCCCAATTGAGTGCGAAGTGAGGCGAGACCCAACAAAACCCACCCCACTAACATCCCGGGGTCATTTGGGTAATGAAACATAATTTAGGTACTATATTGAGTAATAAAATATAGTTTAAGTACCACTTGTGACAAAAATAAATAAAACCGACTAGAAAAATAAGTAAAATTTAAATATATTTTTTTATTCTTTAAGCCTAATTTTAATTATTATAATTTTATGATTTTAACTGAAATCATATTTAATTTTTTTTGCCCAGGATGCATAGTATAGTTTTATTTTAATTTTCTTATGTCCTATACGTGTACTAAATTTAGTATGTTAGGTTACATATATATATCCCCCTTAGATTATGACACCAATCTAAGATCCTTCATCTCCGCAACCAAACAAAGAAAGCAAAAAAAAAAAAAAAAAAAAAAAATCCGATCATTTAACTATTGTATAATGCTTTTTTCCCAAAATTTATTAAATAATGTTACATTTAAAAAATTAAAAATGTATATTTGATGAACGATATTGTAAAAAATTATATATATTATTATGTTATTTTCTTGAAAATAAAATGAATTATTTTAAAATATTTTGATTTAATAATATTATTTTGATTTATCTTGCAATTATTTTTCAGAGATAAATTTATATATAGTTAATGAAGCACATTATATAGTGTTATTAAAAATAAATAAATTATATTTATTGTTAAAGTTTTTTAATTCAATAATGGAGATAAAAGATGAGGGTAATGCAGTTTAAATTTGCACGAGACGAATGTTTGACAAAAACTTTAATCATAACTCCATTAACTCAAAACTTTATTGTCATTAAATTTTTATTAAATAATTTCGTTTTGTCTTAAATAAATTGAGTACTCTATACTTTATTTAATAACAATCAATCCACAATAATTTAAATTGATTATTTTTATTATCAGTTTAGATATATTTTCTCATATTTTTGTTATTCAAAATGTATGAAAAAAAATGAACAATTTTACAATTTAACAATTATTAATTTTCAACAATTTTTATAATCCGAGTTTAGTACTTACTAAATTATACTTCAAAATTTAATATTTAATTTTTCATTTTATTAAACATCATGTTAATATCGTACATTTAGTTTTAAAATAAAACAAGTAAGAATTTAAACAATGATAAAATTAAATTATTTAAAATGCCTAATTATATTATTTTAACATTAAATAATTTACAACATTATCTATTAATTTATTAATTAAGCATTAATTCAATTGACCGCGTGCATTAAAGTGCTTATTATTATTTTATTTAATTTTAAAATTAAAAATATAATAAGCAAATAAGACTAATTTAATTATAAATCTATAATTAAAAAAAATCCAATATGTAGTTTAATCGTAAAATATTGCACCATTAATATATGTAATATAAAACTTATTAATTAATTATTGTCTGCTTTTAAAATCAAAATCAAAAGCAACTTATCGGTACGATATCTCACGACTAAATTCGTGATTACGTGATATGATAAATTATATTTTCCCCATTCTTCCCTCGAAAAATGGCAGGTTCCGTAATATTTAGCAAAATCCAGGGTCAGACTCCCTGGATCTCCCCGTCGAGGAAAACTTTCATTTCTTTGGGGATCCGAGAAAAGTATATATCGCTTTCTAGGTTCTCTTCCTCTACTTCTCACCCTTATCTTAATCACTATCCTTAACCGTTGGATCAAAACATTAGAAAAAACACACTTCAAAATCGACGGGCTCAAAAGGAAAACTACGGTACACCTCAACGCTGGTAATAATCTCCACTAATGGAATGGCTTACGCGCCGATAAACTCCACACAAAGTAGCCGGCTAAGTGGGCCCAATTACTTCACTGTATTTATAAATTTGCTCATTCCTTGTCCATATAACTTGTACATTTTGCAATAAGCTATCATGTGATAAGTAACTGTACTTATCATCTTCTTTATCTGCCTCCTCCTTTAAAATTCTCAATTTCTGCAAGGCTGTAGGTTGGGTTTTTATATAAAAAGGATATACAAAAGAGAGAGAAGAGAGAGAAAGTGAAATCTCTGCCTGCCTTTGGTTTTTTTTTTTTTTGTTAAGAGAGAAAGTTCTTTTAACCTCTTAAAGGGTCTGAAACTCGATCTCTTCTAAAGAACAAGTTGATTTTCTAACAAATCTGTTGCTGTCTTTGTTTTTTTTTTTTTTATCTTTTGTTTGGTCTCCTGTTTTGCTTTTTTATTTATGTGTTTTTAGATGCTATTTTGTATTCTCTTTAATCCCCCACAAAAACGTAGAATTTTTACCCTTTTGTGGCTTGTTTAGGGGAGGTTAAAGATGGCTCAATGATCTAGTTATATATATTTTTAAATATTAGGTTTTATTTTGGGATTTTTAAGGTATTTTTGGCTGACCCTTTGTTTTTGTATTTTGTTGCAACTCTTTGTAGATCTGGTGATTTTCGTTTCAGCGTTGGGATTTGAAACGGGGCGGCTTCGATGTCGTCTCTCAGTAGAGAGCTTGTTTTCTTGATCTTACAGTTCCTAGATGAGGAAAAGTTTAAAGAGACTGTTCACAAGTAAATTTTTTTCTTTAATTTAATTAATAGAATGTTAGTTTTAGTACCTTTTAAAGGTTATATCGTATGGTGTATTTATGGTTAAATCATAATTTGAAATGTAATGATTTCAGCTTATCAAAGTATTCTTTATTATTGGAATTTAAATAGGCTTGAACAGGAATCTGGGTTTTTCTTCAATATGAAATATTTTGAGGATGAAGTGCATAATGGAAATTGGGATGAGGTGGAGAAATACCTCTCTGGTTTTACCAAGGTCGATGACAATCGATATTCCATGAAAATCTTTTTCGAGATAAGAAAGCAGAAGTATCTTGAGGCATTGGATAAGTAAGTTTTTGCAGACTTTTCAATTTTGATTTATTGTATTAATCACTAGTTTGTTATGTATCATTGAAAACGTTGTTGATAATCGAATTCGGTTACAACTGGAATTGCTTAAATTTTTGTAAGGCATGATCGATCCAAAGCTGTGGAGATATTAGTTAAGGATTTGAAAGTTTTTGCTACATTTAATGAGGAACTTTTTAAGGAAATCACTCAGCTTCTGACTTTGGAGAATTTCAGGTACGGGGCTCATGTTTAGTTGTTAAAGTCTTGAGGTAAAATAAATAATAGTGAATGTGCTGAAGAATGTGTTACTTTCATAACAGAGAGAACGAACAGTTGTCGAAATATGGAGATACAAAGTCAGCTAGAGCAATCATGTTAGTTGAACTCAAGAAGCTTATTGAAGCAAATCCTTTATTCCGTGACAAATTGCAGTTCCCGACCCTTAAAAATTCGAGGTTACGAACCCTGATTAATCAGAGGTAATCTTATTGTTGCCGTTCTTGAGCTTGTATTGGGACTGGTGTTTTCAGTAAAGTCAAGTTGTTGTAGTTGTGATTTTAGTGGACAATTGATTTTTTGTGCAACTACAGCTTGAATTGGCAGCATCAACTTTGTAAAAACCCGAGACCAAATCCAGATATAAAAACTCTCTTTGTGGATCACTCATGTGGGCAGCCAAATGGTGCACGAGCACCATCACCTGCCAATAATCCACTTCTTGGATCCTTACCAAAAGCTGGAGGTTTTCCTCCCTTAGGTGCTCATGGGGTGGGTACACAGCTTAGATAGTAGTATAAAAAATTTCTTTTATTATTGATATACTTTCCTTAACATTCCCTATTTTACATCATCAGCCTTTTCAAGCTACGCCTGCACCGGTTCCAGCACCCCTTGCAGGTTGGATGTCAAGTCCTTCAGCTGTAACTCATCCAGCAGTTTCAGCTGGTGCCATTGGTCTTGGTGCGTCTTCAATACCAGGTAGTTTATTCTTTTCTCTTTTTGGATTTTTAACTTCTTTCTTCCGTTATCACTCCCTCTCTAGGTTTCTTTTTAGCATAATGCTGATATCTTTCCTTCTTCTGGTTCTTTTTCATCTTTTAACTCTAGCCATGTTTCATGTTGACTTATAGCTGCGTTGAAGCATCCAAGGACTCCTCCAACTAATCCGTCTGTAGACTACCCATCTGCAGACTCTGATCATGTTTCCAAAAGGGCCAGGCCCATGGGGATTTCCGATGAGGTACTCTGGTTTCTGGTTAAAGTAGTTTAATTTGGCTTGGGTGTATTGTGGTTATGGGCGTCTTTCTGTCTTAGGTTATTTTACTGATAGTTGCTCACTTTGTGCAGGTAAATCTGCCAGTCAATGTGCTGCAGGTAACATTTCCGGGCCATGGTCACAGTCAAACTTTCAATGCACCTGACGATCTTCCGAAGGCTGTTGCAAGAACTCTGAATCAGGGTTCATCTCCTATGAGCATGGATTTCCATCCTGTTCAGCAGACTCTACTTCTAGGTCTGCTATACTTCTGCCTTTTATTTATGGTTGCATTTGGTTTTCTGCCTTTGGCTGGCTGGTATTTTGATCTTGGATAATAGACTTCTGTATACAATGAACCAGTTGGTACAAATGTTGGAGACATTGCCTTGTGGGAAGTTGGCTCTCGGGAGCGGCTGGTTTCAAAGAACTTCAAAGTTTGGGATCTTAGTGTTTGTTCAATGCCTCTTCAGGTTCGTGTATTTAATTGTTGTTTACTGTATTTTCTCTTTAGACATACTAAACACAATTTAACTGCTTGAATTCAGGCTGCTCTAGTCAAAGATCCTGCTGTCTCAGTAAATCGTGTAATTTGGAGTCCCGATGGTTCTTTATTCGGTGAGATTTAATCCATTAGAATTAGTTTATGATTATCTGCTAGAACCTCTATATAGATATAGGTAGTGTGGGAACATTGATTGAGATGCCATATCTGTTTGGAAAACAGGAGTTGCTTATTCAAGGCATATTGTGCAAATATATTCTTACCATGGTGGTGATGAAGTTCGACAGCATCTTGAGGTATTATACTATCTTGGATTTGTATAGTCCTCTCGAGTTTGAGTTGGCTGTCTGAAATTCATATTTTAAAATTTCCTGTCTAGATTGATGCTCATGTTGGTGGAGTAAACGATATTGCATTCTCTCTTCCAAATAAGCAACTTTGTGTAATAACTTGCGGTGATGACAAGACAATTAAGGTTTGTTTATCATTTTACGTGTTTGTTTATCATTCTAGGAGGAAAAATTGCTTGTCTTTGCTAATTTCATGTTGTAATGTTAGGTGTGGGATGCTTCCAATGGTATGAAGCAGTATACCTTTGAAGGTCACGAGGCTCCTGTGTATTCTGTCTGCCCTCACTATAAAGAGAACATTCAGGTAATAATGTGGCTTTAGATGTCTTACCCTCTCCACATTTGTTTCTGTCCTGATGTGCCTCCTTTTGACTTTTTTGGCCTCAGTTTATCTTTTCAACTGCCTTAGATGGAAAGATAAAGGCATGGTTGTATGATAACATGGGATCACGGGTTGACTACGAAGCTCCTGGTCGGTGGTGCACAACCATGGCCTACAGTGCTGATGGTACAAGGTTAGTTTTCTTGCACCGTTACTCGTATATTTATCTTAAGCTGATTGTCAAGAATTATTGTGATTAAAGTTAGTTTGATGGCTGGATATTGTAGGCTTTTTTCATGTGGAACCAGTAAAGAAGGGGAGTCATTTATCGTAGAATGGAATGAAAGTGAAGGGGCTGTGAAGAGGACCTATCAAGGATTCCGTAAACGTTCTTTAGGTGTTGTGCAATTTGATACAACTAAGAACCGGTATTTGGCTGCTGGTGATGATTTCTCGATAAAATTCTGGGATATGGACAATGTTCAACCTTTGACCAGTTATGATGCCGAAGGAGGCCTTCCTGTAAGTTCATTGTATTCAATTAAATTCTATATCACTTTTGAAGATATCAGCTACTTACTTCTGTTGTTGCCTAATTCCTAGGCAAGCCCACGGATCCGCTTTAATAAAGATGGCTCTCTCCTGGCTGTTTCAGCCAATGATAATGGAATTAAGATTTTGGCCAATTCAGATGGTATGCGATTGCTGCGCACTTTGGAGAATCTGTCTTATGATGCCTCAAGAATACCGGAAGCTCCTAAAGTACTATTACATCATTTAGTTTCTTTAGCGGATTAAAATTTTCCATATTTGGTCCATATCTTAATTAAATCTTCTCTTATAATGTGTCGTTTTCTTCAGCCAACAATAAATCCAATCTCAGCTGCAGCAGCTGCTACTAGTGCTGTACTTGCAGACAGAAGTGCATCTGTGGTTGCTATACCTGGAATGGTCTGTTAGACTGCAAGTTTTTTATTTACTCTCTCATAACAAACATCAAAATATTTATGCTAGCTGCTTTCAACATCATTTTGTGTTATTATTATGTCATCATGAGTAGCAGAGCTTGGATGTATGATTCTGTGGTTCATGTTCTATGGCTTTTCCAGAATGGGGATGCCAGGAGTTTTGCGGATGTGAAACCCAGAATAACAGAAGAATCTAGTGATAAATCAAAGATTTGGAAGCTCACCGAAATCAGTGAATCTTCTCAGTGTCGATCCTTGAGGCTTCCTGAAAACTTAAGGGTGACCAAGGTAAAGAAATTTTTCTTACCTTTTTTATAGATGTTCCAACATACTGGTAGGCATATCATCCTACTAGTCACCATTTTCTAATTAGGCATATCATCCTACTAGTCACCATTTTCTAATTATCTTGCATATCAAGGAAAGAGAAAACTAAGTCTTTTTGCTTCTATCTTATTCGAAGCTAGAAATTTGGCTATTTTAAGATACCATTGCTTAGCTGAGGAGTTTCTTGGTTTGAATTGTTCTTCTACTGAAGTAAACCATGTATGGGATGGTTATACACTTAGCTAATCTTTAAGGCAGTGAAACACAGACACAGTGCCCCATCTACCAAAATCGGACGTATATCTGTGTTTGGCTCTAACTTTGCAGAATGTTTTGGATGCATCAAAAATTAAAATAAAATTCAACACAGTCAAAGCAAGCTCAAGATGCATTTGGACAAACCCAAACATGGTTAGACATAGGGACATATCTGGCATGTGCTGAAGAGTGTTCAATTTTTTTAACATTTTCTCCTAATTTGGGAATCAACAATGAGCAAAAACTCAAATCTTAAGGGAGTTAGATGTTTGACAACCTTATAGAAAAAAAAAAAAAAAAGAAAGCGAGGAGAAAAAACAAAAACTGAGAGTTAAAAGCCGGAAAGAATGAGAGTAGAAAGCAAAGCATTGATGTAAATGTGTTATAGACACCGAGAACAAGTGAGGAAGAAGACAAAGGCAGCATAAAGTGAGACAAATAAGAAAAGAATTCCTTGTTGAATAATTTAGGACATAATGATTTACGGTCTCTGAGCTTAAGCTATTAAGGTCTAATGGACTTTTTCAACATTCTAGCTATTTAGTTTACAGTTTTGATTTTTAAAAAGTTGAAAAGCTAATTGCATGTTAATATTTAACTGAAAAGTATCTCAATTTAGCGAGCAGCCTTAAGTTGAAAAGCTTTGTGCTGGCACCTCTAGGTTCAAGATTCAAGTTCTAGTTATTACATCCCCTTCTCCCAATTTCTAAGCTCATGATGGTACCAAGAGGAAAATATCAATTTTACCTTTTTATTGTATATTATCATATAAAAACTATTATCATGTAAACAATTTTCTAGCCATTGCATGTCTGTAATCCTTTTTTGTAGCTCTAAGGAAATTGCTGAGAATGAATTCCAATGCACTTTTGAGAGGAACAAAACATGCAAACACATGATAGTGATTTTCTTGGTTTGGTCACCATGAGATTTACTAGGGAAGATTGTTGATCTACTTAAAAACAATGCACTTCGTGGAAAGAAAGTCAAACCTTACATTAAATTGCATTTTTATGAACTCATACTGTTGTTTACCTGTTTCTATTTTCTATAGTTATTTGCATCAAAATTACCCTTTGCAGAATTGGTGTCCTCTTTTCGGCCTCTATCTTATCAGCTTTCTCTATGATTATTACAGATATCAAGATTAATCTTCACAAATTCCGGTAATGCTATCCTGGCGTTAGCATCAAATGCTATTCACTTGCTTTGGAAATGGCAGCGAAGTGATCGTAATTCAAATGGCAAGGTATGGAGATTTACCAGAATGGTTCTGCTCATGATATGCCAACTTTATTCTTCATAAAAGAATATGTTGCAATGACTTGTACGGTAATTTTCTTATTGTTGCTTCATCCCTAGGCGACTGCCAGTGTATCACCTCAGTTGTGGCAACCATCAAGTGGCATTCTTATGACAAACGATGTTGCTGATACAAATCCAGAAGAGGCTGTTCCTTGTTTTGCTTTATCTAAGAATGATTCTTATGTAATGTCAGCATCTGGAGGAAAGATTTCCTTGTTTAATATGATGACATTTAAGGTGACCCATGAATGCTGAATGCAATTTCTTTTTCTATGTTTTTCATCCCATTTTCTTCCTTGAGATCTGTCTCTCTCTATTTGTCAATGATCTTAATAAAGGTTATAATCATTTTATGGATACATGCAGACAATGGCAACTTTCATGCCACCGCCACCTGCCGCGACTTTTCTTGCATTCCACCCACAAGATAATAATATTATTGCTATTGGCATGGATGATTCAACAATTCAGATATATAATGTCCGTGTGGATGAGGTATGATGCATCTCGCAGAGAATTATTTATCTAATTCTTGTTTGAAGTACTGCTTATTTATTTACCATTTTTGTCATCCAGGTGAAGAGTAAACTCATAGGTCACTCCAAAAGAATAACTGGCCTTGCCTTCTCTCATGCACTGAATGTGCTTGTCTCATCCGGGGCAGATTCTCAGGTATTCCTCTTTCTATCTTACACGCATGCTATGATGAATAAATGGTATTGCCTTTGTTCCCTCTGCTCGGTAACAGCTCCAACATTGCCCAACAGTGAGTTGTTCGCAAAATTTCTAAGCTTTTACAAATAATCTCGGGAAATCAAAGTCTCATCTGCTTTCTTTTTACAAAGAAATAATCAATTAATCTCAAAGTTTTTTTTTTTTTGCCGATGAATTAATCTCATAAAGTTGAAATATTATCATTAATGCTTTGTTGGTGTGGTTACAATCTTCTCCAGCTTTGTGTATGGAACACTGATGGATGGGAAAAGCAGAAGACTAAATTCTTGCAGATTCCTGTTGGGATAACACCAACTGCACAATCAGAGACACGCGTACAATTCCATCAAGACCAGATACGTCTTCTTGTTGTACATGAGACTCAGCTTGCCTTATATGAAACAACGAAGTTGGAATGTTTTAAGCAGGTACCTCTTTTATCATTGTTTGTTTTGTTTCAGAAAACATTATCTTGTGGTGCTCTAATATTAATTCTTTTCTGGTTTAGTGGGTCCCTCGTGAATCTTTCGCCCCAATTACTCATGCAACATTTTCATGTGATAGCCAACTGGTATATGCCAGCTTTTTGGATGCAACTATTTGTGTGTTTGTTGCTGCAAACCTCAGACCACGTTGCCGTATAAATCCCTCTGCTTATTTGCCAGCTAGTGTCAGGTATTTGGATTTTGCCTGCTGTTATAATTTGAGTCCATTTGAACTTGGAATGGCTGCTATACTATCCATCTCAGATATAACTGTTCTTATTCAGAAATGGTCTTTTCCTCTATGTAGCAGCTCCAATGTTCACCCTCTTGTAATTGCTGCTCATCCATCAGAGCCAAATGAATTTGCGGTGGGACTCTCCGATGGAGGGGTTCATGTCTTCGAGCCCCTTGAGTCTGAAAACAGATGGGGAGTGCCTCAACCAGCAGACAATGGGTCAGCCAGCAGTATAACAGCGACACCTTCAGTTGCAGCTCAAGGATCAGAACAAGCGCAAAGATGATGATGAAAACGGGTGATGGAGCACAAGTTTCTTTTATATACTTGGCTTGCAGGCCCATCTAATTTAGGTATGCTGTTTCTTTTCCCAGTGTCAAATTTGTCAAGAAACAAAAACAGTATTGATGGAAAGGAAAGACAAGACAATGCCAAAAACAAGTTGATCCAATAAATTGGGTCATTCACCATTTTGAACTACAACTGAATTCAAGTTCCATAACTACAACATTATTTCATGGTGTTTGTTAGAGCAGCATTGCCCTATTCATAAAATTGCCTATTTCAAGTTCTCTATTTTCGGTTTTCATTTTGTCACAAGTCCTTTGGCTCTACTCCATTGTTCGCCACTTCATTTCAGTATTGGTTGAGATAAAAAGTTGCAACTGTTCAATTTTGGATGCAAGAAGCGGGCTGTACTAAAATCACGAGCAGCATACCATATTTTGGCGGTCCACTCAGCATTGTTGGCATTATCTTTTTTAGAAGTTGGCTTTCACTGTAAATGTGGAATTGGCAAAAAGCTCTTACTTTTGTTCTTTATTGTATTGTTAAAAGATGGATTGGTAAAAGAAAATCTTAACTTTTTTTTGTAGAAATGATGGTCTAATAACAAATGTTAGAAGTATCAAATTTGCAACAATGAATCCCATTATAAATAAACTCTAAACTCCATGGTAACAATCAAACCTTAAATTGAGTAAATATTATCATTGAATTTAGAACATTATATATGACATCATGAGAGATTATCCATTTTTAGAGTGCAATACTCAATAATGAATCAATCCACTCTATTTTTACAAATAACCAAAATATTCAGATCTCTTTCCTTTAGAATCAGATACTTTGAGCATCAAACAATAAAACCCACATTTTTGGTCATCAAAATTGATTTAGAATTATAAAAAAATAAAATTTGTGAAGATAAATGGGAAACCTCTGAAGCTTATTTTGATACATATATATATAGGTTGATTTATTTATGGAAACATGAAAAGCAAAAGTACATGAGTATTTTATGTATGTTTCTAAAATGTATAGCCTCTCATACCACGCCTGCTGTTAAACCAAATTATTTTCTGGGGGGAAACACTGTAAATAGCTAATCCACCGGTACTTCGACCTCCATTTTTAGTTCAGAGATCCCAAAAATCTGCATCATAAATACAATGCAATGATAAACATATAGATTGCTTCCTAACAACATTAAGTAAAACAAGCCATACAACAAAAAGGGGTTGTAGCTTAGCCATCCAAGGGCTTTTTGACAACACAATAACATGCAGATCGCTTTAGATCCTTTAAGCAATTTTCTAAAATGTTTCTTAATCGCATCGTAATTTCAGCTTATTTACTTCATTGCAGAAGATGTAAATGTTTATGAACAAATCTTCTCTTAATTGTTGGGTTTCCTAATACATTGCTATCTCGAGTAGTTTACTCAATCAAGATATCATAGATGCAAATTACCACATCCTATGAATTTGTTGTTAGTTGCAGAAAGCGTATAAAATGCAAGCAACAAATACAATTAACCTCCCTTATATCCCGAGTGTCAAATTGTTAGCTTCATTCTTGACACAACAGAATACGGAACCTTAAGATAAGGTATAAAACAAATCAGACATGGCTTAGTAGTTGTTGGTCTGAGGTCTTTTATCGATGATGAAAAGGACCATGATTCAAATCCTATCCAGTAGGTACTTTTCTAGTTCAATCCATTATAACAGAGAGGAAGATCATACGCATAGAACTAAAGATATATAGTCGAAAGCAAGTCCAGTCAACACCTTAAGTCTCTACAGCCAAAGAATCGATCAAGAGAAAGCATGAAGATTTAAACTCTTTAAGTAGGCAAGACATGTTAACCTCGGGTTTGTATGTAAGACCTCTGTCATCCGGAGTCAAGGTTGTTGGATACAGGTATAAACAACTTTTTATAAGCTTTTCCATATATTTGGAGAATCACACCCTCATACCCGTGTCCGAACAAACATGTGTTGACTACAGGTGTCAAAGCGATATAATCCTGATGATATTAGTTAACTAATTGTTTATGTTACTCAGACTTGAATGTGAGTGTCACATACAGATGCATCAATCTCTCCTTATTATAATCTACATTTCCAACATGAATTGACTATATTGATCTCCAGCTTTAATCATATTGACCTCGCCCCATCACTAATTTCTTTTACCAGCCTAATAAATTAAACTGTTTTGCAGAAGACATAAAATTGAATAAATATAATAAATATAAAATAGAATGGAAATCACCTTATTGAAGTCATCCAATGTTAGGTAAGAGTCCTTTGAGTAACCCGCTTCTTTCAAAAGTTGGGTCAAGACTTGCTGCAAAAACAAAGAACAAAAGAGTAAGATGTTATCATATGTCGCTCGTGATTAATCTTACATGATGTTATCCTTAAATTATAAAAGTCTTATCTTGTTAAAAGTAAGTTATAACCAAAATTTGGAGGCTAAAACAAAATGGAAATATTTACTTAAATAAATTACAGAATGATGTTGAACTCTGAAAATCTTATTCTGTAATTTAAAGAAAATCTTAAGAATGCTGTAGTCAATGCCACCAGTCAAACAGTGTCCTATGATGCAATGACTAAATCACGCCATTAGCTACTAGCCACTTCGTCCAATACATTCTTTTCAGCACCAAACACCCTACTTGAAACATCTTCGATCAAAAAAAATTCAGTAACTACCATGAGAGATTTAGTAGGGAACATAAACTAGACCAACATCAGCAAATCAAGCAGGTGAATATATACATATATATACATATTTCTTTTGAATTGCATGAGAAAAAAGAAAAAAAAAATGCAAAGGAAGAAATTAAAAAAAATGCAGAGGCAGAAATAATTTTACCTCTCTTTGGACATCGGAAATAAATGAACCAGATAAATCACGTAAAACTTCTAGCATGTCATTGAAAGACACCTTTCCATTGCCGTCAGAATCATAAAACTTGAAGATAACTGAAACAGAGAGAAAATTAATAACATAAAACTAATTTTGAAACATTTTTCAACTTCAATGAGCAAGTTGCAATACTAAGGCACCCGAAAGGTGATCATCTAAATGCTTTTACTTGTGACCATTGAATTGAAATCATATTATACCTAAACCAATAAGGTCAATGACTCTTACAGAAAAGTCGGTGAGAACTCACGTTTAACTTTCTGCTGTACACTTGCTTTAGCACTAAACGCTGACAAGAAGGCGACAAAGTCCTTAAAGTTCAAACCATCCACCATCTTAAGCAGTCTCTGCAAATGCAACAATTCCAATGAAACAAACTAAAAAATTTACATAAATCTCTAAAACAGCATGCAAAGACTATCATTGGAGTTGGACCACAAATTTATATACATCCCAGAATCTAATTAACTACTCCAATAACATACACTCAGAAAGACTACTACCTGAGAGAGCGGATTCATTGCAAACTCCGGAACTGATAGAAACTCATCAGCAGATATGAATCCCTTTGCATTTCGATCTAACTGGCAAAACCTTTGGTACAATGAAACAATTTCCTGCTGAGAGACTGTACTCCAACAACCAAGAACACATCAAAATTTTGATAACAAAACAACTAAATGGAAGAACCAGTAGGGGAAATCAAGCATATAGACAACCTACATAAATTCTGGCAGTATTCTTGAACTTCTTCAATATCATATTGAGTTAGCATTGAAGAAGAATTCCCCATTGTATCTCACAGATAAAAATCTACAATTTTTTTCATCAAACAAAAAGAAACAACTAATCATTATCACTGAATAACCAATGTCAATCAATCAGAATACATATTACTTTAAGAAAAGAAAAAAGCTTTAACATTAATGTATTCTAGATGGCCATGCAAATAAACTAGGCTTGATAATTATAATACTAATCATCTAACTTGGAGGAGGTAACTATACATTTAGTCGAACGAAAGCAAACCCATCAATCATTATACCAAAAATAACCAACACCCATCAATCAGAACATCGATTACCTTTAAAATGATCTACTTTTCAACGAATTGAAAAGAAGAACAAAACTTTTGAACTGTTTGATTCCAGAGAAATAGTAAGAAACAAGGAGAATCAAAATTCCGCAAACGAGATGCACATGCAACCGAACTTTTGGCCTAAATTTGAAGTGAAAAGTTCTTTTTCTATTTTCTGTAGAAATAATCCAGCAACAGAATCAATGCCATTAAGATGTTTCTCAGCAACCAAACAGAAAACCCAAGAAAATAAAAGAAGAAACATAAAAAATAAGGTAGGCAAAAAGAGCCTAACCTGAAATGGGAAAAAACTGGAAAGTTAAATGGGGGTTTGAAATGATAAGATGGGATTAGACAAGTACAGAGAAAGAGAGAGAGAGCGCAGCAGCAAAAGCCCTCGTCAACATCGAAATTCCTAATAAAAACAGCAGATCTTTCGTTTGAACTTGGTTCACCTACACGAGGAATTAATTTGTCTTCTATTTTGGGCCCGCACGCATCATCTCACCATTGGTTTCATCCATTCTTTTTGTTTGTTTTTTTCTCTCTCTACAAAACAAATGATAAACTATACCCATTTGCAACTTTATTTTTGTTAGATTTAATTTTAAAAAAAATTATAAAATAATCACTTAATTATTTGAAAGTTTTTGTTTAAGTCGCCAAACTATTAAAATTGATCTTATATGACATTAATTGTTTACACAGCTTGTATCAATTGAAAGTTTTTGTTTCCATTCTTTTCTACAACTCAATTTTTTGTTTCATAAAATAATTTTAAACATTACAAATCTACGAACTAAAATTTAAGTAGTTTTCTTCTTTGATCTTTGATACTTATCGTCGAATCAACTTAAATCTAAGGTGTGTCTTCTACTCGTCGATGGGTACTGATCTCCTGTACCGATCGTCAAATTGTTACTTAAAGTTTGCTAGCCGGACTTTTAAAAAAAACTTAACAACTCGATAGTTTAAATAAAAACTTTCTAATAATTCTGTGATTTAAATAAAACATTTTGAATAGCTTACCCTAGAAATTTTTTATTGCCCAACTTCATATTAATAATAAAATATAAATATATATCAATATTAATATAAATTATATATACTAGATTATAGCATACTCAGTGAGCGAAAAAATTATGTAATAAATATATTTATTAAAAGTTCATTCAAAATTAAATAATACTTTAATTGAAATAATAAAATTAAATATTTAAAATTCAATTTGTCACGGTTCGAATTTTACTATGATTGAATTTTTATTTATTTATAAAATATAAAAAGACAAAATTACCTATATTTTAGTAATTTCTCAAGAGAAATGGTACTTAGTTGACTGTGACACCAACTTAGTTAAATGCTTAATATATATTATTCAATCTTATATATAATGTGATTAACTAAATTGGTATCACGAGTCAATTCAATATCAATTTGGTTAGAGAAAATATTAAATTTTTTAAAAGTAATAAATAATAGGCTTAATGACAGATTTAGCCACTAGCATTTACTAGTTTTGTCAAAATGGCCTTAATTGTATTTTTGAGCCTTTTTTTGCCATCAATCTTTTTTTTTCAAATTATTTTTTTAACAGATTTGATGAAAGTACCGTTAATAAAGTTAACGGGATGATATAGAATTTCAATGTGGAATGTTTTAATGAGATGTAATTTATTATTTAAATAACACAATAAAATAATTACATGTGGAAATAATAAAATAAATAATTTATAAAGTTAAAAAAATAACTCTTAATTTAAAGAAAATAAAGGTAATTATCTAAAAAAAATTTCAAAATGAATGCACACATTCAGTATTTTTAGTTTGATTTATTAATTATCTTTTTGAAATCTCTCAGTAAACAAACGTATGTTTTTATTTTGAAATTTTTTTAGATAGTTACATTTATTTTCTTTAAATTAAGATTTATTTTTTTTAATTTCATGTATGATTTATTTATTTTATTATTTTCACATGTAATTATTTTATTGGGTTACTTAAGTAATAAGTTACATCTCATTAAAAATATTCCACATCATCCCTCTTAATTTTTTTAATGGTACTTTCATCAAATCTGTTAGAAAAAGCAATTTAAAAAAAAACAAAAGTTGATAGCAAAAAAATGCTTAAAAATACAATTAGGATCATTTTGATAAAATATGTAAACTTTAATAGTCAAATTTATCATTAAACCTAAATAATTCACTTTTTTATACATCATCTCTAAATAAAACAACTAAAAATAGATCAAATGTCTAAAGTTTGAACCAAGAATTGACAAATAATTACATAATTCTTTACCACTCAATGTATAAATTAATTAAAGACTAAATCTTTTGTAAATATATATTTTATATGAATTATTTGACACATGTGACATAATTTAGTAAACTACCTGTGAGTTTTTCTCCCAGATTTATTATGGTTCAAGTCTTATTATGTGTGTTAAGTTTGGATATATTTCGATTATTAATTAAATTGTAATTTATAATATTGATTATAATTAGATTGTTTATATTTGTAACCTTTTAAAATATATTTAACATTTTAATATTATTTTGAGTAAACTACAAGTTTATCGATTATATTTGCTTAAAATTACATTTTAGTTATTATTTTTTAAAAAATTACTAAATGATCACTAACATTATCGATTTATTATATTATGGCTATTGAGCCATTAATGGTAGTTTTGTCACACCCCAAAAGCAATAAATCCAAAAAGGTGAGTAAAATATGTATGTAAACTGTTTTGGTGCATTATGATAGTATAATTTGCCACCCTACTGATTTTCTAGCGAGTTAAGAGTATTGGTGTAATACTAGCGTTAAAATATCCACCAGTTGGCAGTATCTAAGGATTTATTTATAGTATATCTTCAAGCGAAGGAAAATTACACTTAAAAAAGAATACGCCGCATAGTTTTAGCTGAGTATGAAAGCTTACCAAGTTTATGAGAAAGTTGTACGAGACTTAACTGTCTTTAAGATCATGTCATACGCGAGTCACAGCCAAGATATAGTACACTCGGTTTGTATGAGCACTATTCAAGTTACTTCGTGTAACGAGATTAGTTGGGAGTCAATTGGATTAATCTAACCCTCTCCACGACTGGTCAAACAATAACTTAGATCTTTGCAAGATTTTCTTTAATTCTCTAGAAATTTTAAAATTCCACTGAATACTTTTCCATGTATTTGTTCACATGAACCAATAGCATGGTAAGACACTACCAATTCCAAATGTGTTTTGATTTGCCATATATTCCATTCTTTAGTTGCCGATGAAAATGTCGGGAAAGCTTCCATTTTGAGCATTCCATGAGATAATCTCTCTCGAAAAAACTTAATTGCCCAAGGGTTATGGCATGGATCAGTCCAACAAATGTAATATGGGTAATCTCATCTATACTACTATATATGAAAGGAAGGCCTTGATGTGTCTTTTTTTACTTTTTTTTTAAATAATGATTTCCTTTAATTTTTTTAGATTATATAAAAGGTCAAATTTTTATTTTAATCCTTCTATTATACTCAAATTTGAGATTTAATTTTTATACTTTAATTTTTTTTCAGAATTTGGTACCTCAACGTTTGTAGTGCAATTAGTTAATCTAAATATTTTATTTTAATTAAAATTTTGATATAAATTTCAAGTATTGTGAACATTATTAAAATTCTTTATTAATCATGTCCATTATAATGTCATTTTTTCACATGATTATTAAGTGAGTACTTTTTAAATTTTAGAATGTCGCACTAATAAATTAATAAAAAATTTTAACAGTGTTAACAAATGAACTTAAATTTTTAAATTAAAAAAAATAAAAGGACTAAATTCTCAAACATAAAAATATAGAAACCAAATTCCTAATATATATAGAGATAGAAACTTGAAACATAGTGTAACCTTTAAATTTTAACTATTTAATCTAAAACTATTTAACCCAACGTGGAGCATAAGTAAAAACTAGTTTCATTAAAAGTCGCCTACAACATCCTTTTTCATCAACACAAATCATTGTAGTCCATGACATCACATTACCCTCGTTCATTATTCTAATATCAATTTTGGTTAAATTGCTTGAAAAAAAAATATAGGGAATAATTATATAATTTGACCCAAAATTTTCGTTATAAATAATGATATTCAATTTATTATCGCACTGTTAACAAAAGTTAATGACTCAGTGACTATAATATAACAAATTAATAATTTCAATGATCATATAACAATTTTTAAAAGTTCAATGATCAAAACGTGATTCTAAGCAAATTTAAGTGATTAAACTTATAATTTACCATATTATTTTAAATAATAAACAGAGACTTTCAAACAAGTTTGGGCTAAAATTGGCACCAATGAATAGGGGGAGCAAAACTTGTTTCGGTTAAAAAAAATTGAAAATATTTTTAAATTTCAAGTTAATCAAACTTAATTATTTGATTTTTGAATAAATCGGAAAAGGAAAACAATAATTACTCCTTGTCTTTGGGTACCCATCAATTTCAAGAATGAAAAAATTAACCCCTTTTATAATTTTCAAAATAATCTTTAAAAAACTCTAAAATTATTAAAAATATATAAAATATATATAATTTAAAAATTCTATAAAAATTTAAATTATAAAAAATGTTTTTAAAAAATTTAAAATGATAAATTTGATGTCTTAAACAATTACATTCTGAAATTAAACTTATTATATTAAAGTCTCTTATTTTTCTTTTATTTTGCTTTGAAAAATGTTTCCGTATGTGTATATATAGTCTTTTATTTATATACTCTAACTTAAAATCTAATTCTATTGTCTAACAATGTTTTAATTTCTTAAAAATATACGTATTTTGTGTTTCAAACTTATCAATATCTTAAAAATATATGAAAAATACAAATATCAAATAAATAAATTTTAAATTTTAAATGTACAATACTCATCAATAAAACTTTACAAATACAACCGATTCCTTAAATTTCTAATTTAATAAAAAGAATCTCATACATTAAACAACAATCATAAATTTTTTTCTAATGCTTGTATTATTTTTATTTACTTTAATATCTATAATTAACAAATATATATTAACAAAAGTAACGATTCTAATTTTTAATATTTAAGTTAAGTTTGATTTGATTAAAATTTAATATTTCATGATTTTATTAATAGAATAAATTTAATGTTAAATGGTAATTTATTTGATTTTACGCTTAATTAGTCATTTATTATCCAAACAATATAATTTAATTCAGCGGCAAAAGTAGAAAACTTTTTTAGGGAACCGAAATTAAATTATAATTTTTACGATAGTAAAAATACAATTTCAATATATTAAGAGTCTATGTCTTTATGATTTTTGAAGGATTAAGTCAAAATTTTATCATTTTTAAAGGGAACAAAGTGAAATTTTACTTTTTTTTAATTTAAAATTTTAAAAATTTTAAAAAACTTGAATGAATGAAAAAAAAATCATTTTAGGGGGACCAATCTCTTGCCGACTCACTAGTTAGGCCCCTGGTTTAATTCAAGTTATAGGTTAATTTGATGAAAATTATCTACTAATATAATTAGTTTAATTATAGATTTTCATCCAATCAATTCTAAAACCTAAATTGAAAATTAAAAAGTTAAACAAGGTTGCCTTTAGACACCAAAATATATAAACTTTTATCAAATACAGGTAACAAATTAGGAAAAAATGTTAAACCCAATTATCAAATTATAAATTAAACCATTTAAAAATAACAAGACATTAGTTATCATCAAATTAGCCATTAATCAAATTAAGCTCATCCTTAAGCTCCCATTTTCATCCATACCCCTAAAGAGACTCCGGAATATCAAACACGAAACAATTACACAATATGAGGCGAAGAAAAACACAAGCATGTCAAAATCTATGATACAATTTATTAACCTATCAAAAATTACGACTGTAACAAATTACACAAACAGGATACGAAGTGCCAGGTCCAATCCTAACCCATCTCAGTTATCATCATTAGCAACTATGCAAAACTAAAAAAAGACCTCATAACAAACTGTGGATGGATACAATCATGCAAGAAACTAAAAGTAATGACTGAATGGAAACAACACTATTTAAACAGAGATGCTAACCAGCCTTCCACCGTGCATTTCCAGCCATCCATTCCCTAAAAGATCTTGAAGAGTAGACCACCGTGTGTGGCAAAGAAGGGAGCAAACACAAGTGACTCGACTGCCATAAGCTTGATAAGAATGTTAAGTGATGGACCGGAGGTATCCTTGAGAGGGTCTCCAACAGTGTCACCGATGACAGCTGCCTTGTGAGGATCGGATCCCTTTGGACCTAGGGTCCTTGCATGCTCGGACACACCGGCCTGGCAATGAACATGATATAAATCAATTGGCGCAAAGAAAGTGTTGAAGCCCATAAAGTTGTTCAAGGAAACGTCATTTACCTCAATGTACTTCTTGGCATTGTCCCATGCCCCACCAGTATTGGATGCAGAAATTGCAATCTGTCAACGAACGAAGTCAATTAACTACTATTAATGATTTAAAATGGACCTACTTTCGAACCAAAATCAGTCGAGCTTTCAATAGTAACTTACAAAAATTTTCTTATAGATTGCATAGTAACCATTCATAAATAAACCAAAGGAAAATAAATCGTGAATTTGCTACCTGAACACCGGAAACAAGAGCCCCAGCAAGGACACCAGAAAGAGTCTCTACACCAAAGAAAGTTCCAACAATGAGGGGAGTAAGCATAACAAGGGCACCAGGAGGGATCATCTCCTTGATAGAGGCATCAGTTGAGATTTTGACACAGGTAGCATAATCTGGCTTGGCATGACCCTCCATGAGACCGGGAATGGTGTTGAACTGTCTGCGAACCTCCTCAACCATCTTTAAAGCAGCACTTCCCACACTCTTCATGGTCATTGCAGAGAACCAGTAAGGAAGCATGGCTCCAACTATTAAACCAATGAAAACTTTTGGGGTCAAGACATCTACGGTCGTGATAGCAGCACGGCTCACAAAGGCACCAAATAGAGCCAAAGACACCAACGCCGCTGACCCAATGGCAAATCCCTGGAAACATACAAGGATAGTTCATCAAACACGGTACTTTCACTTATGCTATACTAAAATTTAAGTTAACAGCTTTTGAAGTTAAGATCACTTTTGTAATAAAAGCCCCTGGGAAAGATAACTAAATGCAGTACCTTTCCAATGGCAGCAGTGGTGTTTCCAGCAGCATCAAGAGCATCAGTTCTCTCACGAATGCGATGGCTCATACCAGCCATCTCAGCTATACCTCCAGCATTGTCACTGATGGGACCATAAGCATCGATAGCCAACCCAGTTGCAATGGTGCTCAACATTCCAAGGGCAGCAACTGCAATCCCATACATAGCAGCAAAGCTAAAACTAACAAAAATACTGATTGCTATGGCAAAAATTGGGATGATCACAGATTTGTATCCTAAAGCAAGGCCAAATATAACATTGGTTGCTGCTCCCGTCCTGCAAGAGTCGGCAACATCCTGCACAGGGCTGCAAATACAGGAAATAATCAATTAAGATGCAAAAACATGAATACCACTATAAATAATTAGTCAAAGCACTATTCCCATACCTGTAAGCATTGCTGGTGTAGTACTCAGTAACAAAACCAATAATAAGTCCAGCCCAGAGACCAACACCCACGCACAAAAATAGTTGCCTGCATATCAAAATCATTTTACAAGCATGAGGAAAGCAACTACATGAGAAATAGGATGCTAAGCAAAGAGATACTGCATGCAAACTTCTGCTTCAGGTCTTTTCTGAAGTTCATTATAATATTCATGTTATTAGGGTACAAGCATACCAAGTCAATTTTCTCAAACTATGCTGATTTTAAGAAACTAATTAGCCCAATATCAACTGGTAACTCACCAAAAGATAATAATAAGTTAATCTTTCCTAATCTCACAAAATTAGGAGCATGCCTGTGTTATAGTATGCATCCAGCAGGAAATTCAAGGAATGCTACTTTTACAACATGAATGTTATCTATAAGAACCATGTAAACTTACCAATTCTTAACAACTTTCTGAACCCCAAAATTGTAAATGGTGAAGGAAGATGGCACACCAATCCAAGTAACAATTGCAATTCCTACTGTCATTAGAATAGTGGAGATGATGAGCTGCTTCTTCAAAGCTGGTTCAATTTCCTTGACAACCTTGATTTCGAACAAATCCGTAGCAAATAGGGTTGTGATCAAACAGACAAGAATACCAACAGAACTAATGAGCAGAGGATACAACATGCCCGTGAAGTCATGGTTTATTCCAAAGGAGGATATAGAAGCTACAACAAGAGCAGCACAGGAAGATTCAGCATATGAGCCAAATAGATCAGACCCCATTCCAGCAATGTCCCCGACATTATCACCAACATTATCAGCAATGACCTGATTAATAAAAAAAATTTATATCATTTAAGGGTTCTATGCGAGTTACTTTCAGAAAGATGATCAAAAAACTATTTTCCAAAAAAAATAACTAGGCTTACAGCTGGGTTTCTTGGGTCATCTTCTGGAATATTCCTTTCAACCTTTCCTACGAGATCAGCACCGACATCAGCAGCCTTTGTATAGATACCACCACCAACTCTTCCAAAGAGTGCCATAGAGGATCCACCAAGACCATAACCAGTAATAGCCTCAAAAAGGCCTTCCCAGTCATCACCATAGTACAGCTTGAATAGATTGATGGCAATGTAAAGTACCAATAAACCATTTGCTGCAAGGAGAAAACCCATTACTGCACCAGATCTAAACGCAACAATAAAAGCCTTTCCGACACCTTTTCTTGCTTCCAAGGTTGTTCTTGCATTGGCATAGGTAGCAATTTTCATTCCAAGGAATCCAGAAAGAACTGAAGTGATGGCACCTAGCAAGAAGGATACAGTACTGAAGATAGCAGTCGCAAGAGCTGGTTTGCACATCTTCTCCTTATCATAGGTGCAAGGCTGGCTCTTCATGCTGAAGCCCTCGACAGAGCCCAGGAAGAGGAAAATCAGAATAGCAAAAGCAATCATGAAGATGCCAACATACTGATATTCAGTAAAAAGAAAGGATGTTGCACCTGTTACACCGATACATCCACAGGTTAACTGAGAGATGATCAAGAATCATACACGAGACTAAATCTCGCAATGAGCACAAATGCAGGATAATGCATCACCACGAATTGAAGAACTGACTTGTGCATGAAACTAAGACCAGAGCAACAAGGCTTAGGATTTTACTCTTTAGTACTAGAAAGTTCAATAATGCATCTCCCAAATAGTTCATGATATTGAAATCTTTTTCACAAAAAAAGGGTAACAAAAGCATCATCATGTCTATACATAAGCATTTCTCAACTTTAATTATTTTGAAATAAATAGTTACGTTATTATTAAATAATATATTATAATCATAGTTATCAATTAATATATAACTCCTAGATTATCAATATATTATCTTTGTTGTTGTAATTGTCGTATTGAAATGTATTAGTGTCGATAATAAAATTTCATTTCTATTATCAAATTATTTAGTTACTGGTGCTAAAACATTTGGAAAATTTCAAATACGAAACTGACAAACTATTTAACCCTTACAGAATAAAAGCTGCATAACAAGTTCATAAGACAAGTTTCCAAACCTTAAACAGCTTCCAAAGCAATAAAACAGAAAATATCTTTATTAAATTATAATCTTTTTTGTTTACAAAAGTTGGAGCAAGGAATAAGTATCAATTATTTAAAAGGCTCCAACAATATTCTATGCTGATATTATATTCTCAATTATTATTATTACTTTAAAAAAAAATTATCATATACAACTTTAATGAAAATTGTTATAACTTCAAAAGTGAAATCATCGATGACACATATTCCTTCACATATATTAAAAAAAGTGAGACGTGAGATAATAATTTGTTAACCCCAAGCTAATTTTCTTGATCCCACTGGAAAGTTAAATCTTCCATTGTCAGCATACAAAAGAAACTTTCAAGAAAAGGAAGATAAGGAAAACAGGCCACGTGCAGCACATGTGCAAGGGAGGCTAATAATTCTAACATACATGGAGGGCAAATGACCTTTATTTGCATAAGACAACGTATAATAACTTCCAGTAACATCAAAGATAAAGCCTGTCCCAGTTATAACTCCATACCGAACTCCAAAAAGAATCAATCTTATATCCAATTAAAAGAAGATTAATTAAAACTAAATTAAATGTAAATGGAAGACTCTATGAAC
Organism: Gossypium hirsutum; assembly: GCF_007990345.1. Classification (NCBI taxonomy): domain Eukaryota; kingdom Viridiplantae; phylum Streptophyta; class Magnoliopsida; order Malvales; family Malvaceae; genus Gossypium; species Gossypium hirsutum. The sequence goes on along the minus strand of NC_053432.1, from coordinate 63,044,752 downwards.
TGGGAATTGGTGGCCTGTCTAGTCGGGAAGATATATATATTGAACCAACTGATAAAAAATTGATCTAATTATTATGTTACTATTTTATGAAAGATTATTTTGTATTTAATATATTGTTTTTATTGAATTAAAAAATAAATTAATTATACATTACCTTTTTTAGTAATTATACATTAGTACAGTAATATAACTTTAACCAATGCCACTAAGCACCCAATACCATTCCCCTTAAACTAAAAACTAGATGAAATATATTTTTTAATTTTTTAATTTTTATAAAAGAATCCGATTTTTTATTACTGATAGTTTCCTTGATGGTGTGCAAAGAATTCAAAATTCAACCCAACTCATTTAAGATGAAAATAATTAAACAAATACTTACCTTTTAAAAACTCGCTGTTTGAGCTTCATCACAAATTCTATAATTTAATTGCAACAAAAATAAAAACCTCTAAATTAAAAAATTTAAATTAAACCGTTGATTACCTCCTGGTAAAGTTAAACTTTAACAAGAATTACGTACTTAAAATTTTAACAGAATAACGAAGTTGAGCATTAAAATAACTAAATTTTAATTTCCATGTTAACTAAATGGCTTATTATTACGTTCTAAACTTGTGAATTGTGATTATCAGTGGTATAATGTTTTCTTGAAAACTCTTGGCACTGAAATCTAACATGAAAGATTAAAGAAAAGAATTCTTCAAAAAAAGATTAAAGAAAAGAAAAACAAAAAAAAAAATCTTAGATCTAACCTTCAGAGATAGCGTTTTGAATATCAGCGCACTTGGTGACAACGCTATGGTCATTGATTCCTTCCTCTTCCTCAATCAAGTAATCACCGTAACCATTCTTGCTACTATTCGCCGACGACGCATGGCGCTCGGAGGTAAGCTTCACGCGCGACACCATCACCCACTGCACCAACGAGAAAGCTATTCCAATCACGGCGCACACTGGCACCACGATCTCCGTCGCCATCTCCGACAACATCGCCGCCCCCATCGCCACCGCAGTAGAAAAGAGTTATGTGAAGTGAGTTGAGCTGAGCTGAGCTGAGCTGAGTTAAATTGAATTGAATTGAGCGGTTTTGGTTTTGAAGGTTCAGGTGAATTTATCGTAACGAGAAATGCGGAATATATTTTTTATTTTATTTTAGAAGATAGGAAGTACCTGTACACGAATCTATCATAATAACTTTAGAACCTTCGTTTTAAAGCTTGTTTGCTTGTATGATTATCGTATCTATAGATGATAAACGGTGATTGATGGAGGAATCAGCGCGTACTTTAGACGCATAAATGTCAGGAATTTATTTTATTTTCATTCGATGCGCCACGTAGCTCGTAAATAGCTATATAATATTAGTCCTATAATAAATTCCTTTTAAGTTTTTTTTTTTATGTCTAAATATCTTTCCCACCTCCGCTCAATCTTTATCTTCTTGAATTCCACTAATTATTTAATTAATTTTTGTTTTTTATTTATTAATAAAAATACAATATCGCATTTTAACGGTCTCTATTTCTTCTCTAAATATCTTTGGATCTTTCCGTTTGCTCAGCCTGAACAGTGATGTCGATTTAATTGCCTCAAATTATCATTTATTTTAATAACATTGTTTTACGATTTTTTTATTTATTAATGCCGACAAGACTCGAGCTTCAATATGAAACGTAAACTACAAATTTTGAATAGTAAATCGATCCATACTGATTTTTCTTAAAAAAGGAAAAGAAAATTCTATTCGCAAATGGCAGATTATTCCACTCTAATCAACAATTAAATCATCTATATATCCATTAATTAATCATCTTCCATTTATTCAAATTGCTTAATGGATGAAATTTGTATTTGACAAAAATTATTATGAAAATGTCAAATTTAATAATATTAACAAATAATCATAATCAAATCAACTATAAACCCAAAATAAATACGAAAAAATTAACTTCATTATTTTTAAGTACCAAAATTAAAATAAAAATTAACACAAGTACCACATTAGCACAAAAATACTACGGAAATTCAGCTGTCATGCACCCTGCAAGAATACATTAGTACCTATTCGTTCACCACGAAGAAAATGAAGACTACATGCCTTTCTACCAAGAAAAGCTATTTTCCCATCTGGTTTCCCCATTTCTAATTCTTCAATGATAAATCCATTTGACAGCTAAATTTCCTTATCATTAGCATCCTTGGCATCCATTTCCACAACAGTTATCTTCTTTTCATTGGCTGGTAAGCTAGGCGGTTCCATCTTCATAGCATCCCCTTCTTTATCCTTACACTTTCTCTTCTTTTCCCTCTTCCTTTAAGAAGAAAACATTGTCATTTGCTAGCAAAGCCAACTCAGGCATCAAAGATATATATATCATAAATTAGAAATGAGAAAACTGCAATTGCAGTATGGCTATTCACAGTATTGTGAGTCTAAGGATAAACACCTACTTGTGATTATCTTGGTTTTGAGTTTCCTTATCCTCCACTGCTACATCCTCGGTCACAGTGTTCAAATTTGAACTACTATTCTGGACTTCATCCTCTTTGGTAACATTGTCTTCGAGTGTTTTATATTCAAAATGTTCCTTTCTTTTCCTCTTTAACTTAGCTCCATCTTCAGCACCCACTTCTCTGGAAGCCAGCAAGTAGTCATTACTTACAAGGCAATTTGCTTGTAAAGCATACAACTAAGTAGACAAGCTTTTTCAATGCGATGATCAGTTCCTGGTAATCTTTCCTCCTTTGCCAGAGCTCTTCACGAAGCTCATGCTTTTGTTTTTCTCCATGCCTATTCCCTGATTTACTGCAAGCCAGTAAGAACTAACAAAAAGTCAAACACAATCCTATGAAGCAAACTACCATATCTTAAACAGATGATAGTTGGCACCCATGGCTCGCCTTCAATAATATAGTTACTTTAGATATTGCATCAAATTTCAATATCATTTGATAGATTTATCTCTTTCTATTAAAGTCATAGAACAATCATACCATTCAAGCTCAACACCTCTCACAGCATTAGTCCCTTCTAACATGGTAGCATCATCTTCAATCTCATTGTCATTATGATTATCTATTTTTTTCTAGCTATTTCCTTCACATCAGCTTTTCCACTCTTCGATGCAGATAGTGAGGAGATGGGCAACGTAACTTCAAGTTCACTGTCCAATACTTCCATAGTAGCAGCAACACCACTAGTGAAATCCATTTGCTGAGAACTTCCCTCATTTTCAGATTCACTGATCTGGTATTTCTTCTTACGCCTTCCTTCGCCAGAAAATTCTTGAGAAGATGAGACGAATTCCGGATCATCATCGTCAATAAAACTACCGCCATACTCACTTTCTTCGCTTTTATCCGATCTTTCTGTTTTTGTTTCTGCAATATCTTCCCCATATGATTCTCTAACCAACATAGTTAACGTAAACAGTAGAAAAGAACTCCTACGCCACAAAGAACATGAAGTAAATTCAAAACATAAAAAATCCAAAAAAAGATACAATTCATCATTATGATGAATAAGGGAAGTAGGCAGATATTAACCAGTAAGATGAACAGTTCGAAGGCCGATAGTAGAGAAGACAACTTTATCAGATTCCTCAAATTCCAAATTCAATTGACAACACTCTGACTTATCAGGAAACAAACTGCAGAGAATGGCATCTTATTCCCCACATTATGAACTATGACTTTCTCTACTCCATTACCCATTCCTAATGTCGCCTCACAATCACATATTTACGTTCATTTTCTTATCAGATATTGGGAATCAGCCATTAACTCAAGAATAGTGGAAAATTTTATCAATAGTACTTGGGATAGATGAAACCTTGCATTTAGAGGTGCATGAGTGAAAGGTTGCCCAGGTTTCACTCCTGCCAAAAAAATAAATGTCACTTTACAACAAAAGTAAAAATGAAATAAAAAATTAAGAACTGACCCCAAAAAGCCATTGAAGAGCCAAGAGATCACAGTGGTGACTTCCAACAAGAATTAAGAAAATTTATTAACCCTTATTTATAGTGTGAATTGTGAGGGAAACTGAGGGATTTGAAGCGTCTCTGCGCTCTGCCCTTCTTAATGCTATTTAAAAGGAAAAAAAAAACAAAACAAAATTCAAGTCCATTCGGCAAACTCCAAGTCCTAAAAGTTGGATAAAACAATATTTATTTATTCCATAACTTAGTCTTTTATTTTATCTTAGAGCTCAGTAATTTTTCTTACATTAATCTTAAAATTTTGTAATATTTTTTAATTTTAGCTCCTGTAATTATATCGTACTTTGATATTATATCACGTCATCATAAGAAAATTTTGTATTTTTTTTAAAAAATTATATGATGGTAAGATTTCGGATTAAAGTATCACATCATCATAAAAATTAAATTTGAAAAAATTTATCATTCTCAGGCATTAATATAAATCCCACAAAAATTAAAGAATTAAGTTTGAGAAAAATTGTTAAATTTAAAAATTAAATATTGACTTATTTCAAGATAAAATATATATGCTTTCTTCAAAACCCAGGCAAAGTTTTTAATTAAAAAATCTTGAGTTTTATGATGGGATTTTTTTGGAGGTTTTTTTTCTTCTTCATTTCATTTCAGTGTAGTTAAAAATTAATGAAGTATTAAAATATGTTTAAAAGTTATTATATATTTTTAGCATACTTCGAGATTCTTTGTTAGTATGTTGAATATAATATTTAAAATTAATGTTTATGCAAAAAAAAAAGAACTAAAGGGATATATATCTCTAAACTTTGAGAAAAAAAATAATTAAGTCCTTTTCATAGAAAAATATATTCAATTAAGTTTTTAAACTTTCAAATTATATATGAAGTAAATTATTTGACCAACATTTTTTATTTTTGACTGTTATAGTGTTTAACATGTGACGTGGTGTTTCATGTCAACAATAGTTATTAATATATTAGTATCACGTCAGCTATCACATCAATAAAGAAAAGGTTAAAAGTAAAAAGAAGTATTTTTTTTATAAAAATATCAAATAAAGTTCAAAAGTTTAAAAAAATTAAAATTAATAAAAAATCAATTAAAAATAAGTTTAGAATAAATATGGGAGAATCACATATCCAAATTCTTGAAGATAATTTTTCTAAATTATATAAATTTTAAAATATATATATTTTTATTTTTATTTAAAAATATTATATGTGTATAAATGCTTTAATTCTATCGCTACCATTTAATATAGATTGAAAATAATAAATATAAATAAATTTATTTTTCAAACTTTATTTAAAAAAATCAAATGGTTAAAACAACTATGGTATACATTTTAATCATTTGGTGGCACTTCCACTGATTTGAAGCACTGGTTAATTTAGTATCGATTGACTCTGAAAATGTATACCAATTATGGTATTTGTATACTTAAATCACTTGGATGGTTTATATAGAGAGAATAGTTGATAACTCAAAAGTTGTGGACATGATTGTTACTTTTTTTATATATAAAGTTTAAAAACTAAATTTATGATAGTATAGGTATGTTCTTATGGCACGTTTTCTCTTTTGATTAGGGTGGTTTTTTTTTTTTTTTGCATGTTTTCTTCTTGGGGTGGGTTTGTCGAATGTGGGGTCTAGATTGCAATCATGGAAGAAGAAATCGCAAATCTGAGGATTGATGAAGGAGAGGAGGAGGCTTGGCAAATCCTGTTAGAGACCAAGGCTGAAGGTTTATGAATACCATTTGGTTGGGAGTTTTCTAATTGCAAGCACGATTCAGTTCCAAGCGATGAGGACTACGTTGGTTAATATCTAGCACCCTTTGGGGGTTCTATTTCAAATTTGAGTGATAAGCTGTTTTTATTTCGTTTTTTTATGAGGTGGACGTTGGTAGGGTAGTTTATGGGAGTCCATGGACGTATTTTTTGTTGGTTTTTAGGTACAGATTTATGATTTACCCAATGGATTGATGTTTGAGGCGTCGGTAAAGTTTTTGGAAATTTTATTGTGAAATTCCTAGACTATGATGCGAAAGGATCAACTCGAAGCTTTCTAAGGTTATATGAGGATTCGAGTACGTGTGGATATTTAGCAACCTCTGAAACGAAGGAAGCGAATAGTTATGCCTAAGAGAAACGAGGTTTATGCGAGATTTCAGTTCAAGCGCTTACCACTTTTCTGTTTTCTGTATGGTCGATTGGGACATCCCGACGAGCACAAATAGTGAAGAGTGTCTGGCTACAGGTAGGAAGGGAATCGGAAATTCCTAATTTTGGGGAATGTGATAAGGATAAAGCTAGTAATCATGGGAATTATACTAATTTGAATTTTGATTTCTCCCTTAAATTGGGCCTTGATGATAGGGGATTTGATTTGGAGGATAGCCCAAGGGACTTGGAGGACGAAAAGAACGACCAAGTATTGTTTTTTCAGTTTGTACAATTTCTAAGGGTATGGATTATGTGCAAATTTCTGTCTCACAAAAAGATATATCAGGTAGGCTCTGCTATGTAGGCCAGCTGTGTCTAATGAAAATCATATGTTGTAACGTTCATGGATTGGGGAATCTATGAAGTTGTTCGTCGTTAAAATAACTTACAATAAAATTTTAACACAATTTAGTGAAGTTGGAAACATCTAGAGGAAGATGGTAGACGTGATATTATTTACGAATCTACATTCATGGGACATGATAGGTGTATCGTAGATAAACTATTATTGGAAACTAAGAAATTGTTTGATGGTTTTGTCGATAGTGAAGTTATGCATAAGATGGAGACACGTCTGATCATCACAACAATTTTTCTTTTTTTAAATAACAACTTGAGATATAAGTTAAAAAAAATAAATTTGGAAGACATTATAATAAGCATCATTTTAATAAAGTGTTGAATGTACCAAACATATTTTTTTTAACTTTCTCGAAATTTTAATCAACATTTTTTTTCGACATATAACATTAACAAATTTGGAAGACATTATAATAAGCATCATTTTAATAAAGTGTTGAGTGTACCAAACATATTTTTTTTAATTTTCTCGAGATTTTTATCAACATTTTTTTTCAACATATAACATTCTCATCAAAATAATTTTTTGGCTTTTTAGAAAAATAGATAGTTTGAATTTATCTCTTTTAACTATTTTTATTGACCATGTTGTATTTAATAACATTTAATATGAATATCCAAATAAATAAACGGTGATTGTACTGCATAAAAGGAGATTTATGAGGCAAATTAAAATGCTTATACGTTTCCAAATTCATTGATTATTTTTCTAAAAAATAAAGGCTATAGAAAGGGCGAACCCATTTAGATCACAAATTGTACCTCTAAAATTCAAAGTGTAAAGAAAACATCGAAGAAATGGGCCGAGAAAGAGGCAGTGCAATGATTTGGTTGACTCTAATGTTATGTTTTCAGAGCAGCTTTGCAGCCACTTTCATGGTGGGTGATGCTTCTGGTTGGGGTTTTAGTGTGAACAATTGGCCCAAGGGAAAAACCTTCAAGGCGGGTGATGTCCTTGAATTTACGTATAATCGAGCGAATCACGACGTTGCAGTAGTAGATAAAGAAGCATATGAGTCGTGTAAAATTCCACAAGAAGCTCCAGTTTTCGAGACGGGAGATGATCTTATTCCGCTTAAAAAGGGAGATAACTATTTTGTATGTGGTTTTCCAGGTCACTGTGAAGGTGGCATGAAAATAGCTATTACTGCTACGTAGTAATCTCGATTCGTTATTTTACAATAAATATATAAATAAATTTCTCTTCTCTTTTTTTTTTCTTTCTTATTTCCTCAATAATTCAACAATGAAGACTTCAGTTAATATATTTAATATTTATATAATATCAAATTTTCTGACAAAATTAACTTAATTAACCTAATACATTAAAACCGGGTTAAGGATGTATTGGCTGAGCAGAAAAGCGAAAAAAAATTCAATGTGCTTGATAAGAATGGTAGATATTATTTTTTATCTTCATGCATAAAAATTAATCCTTCCAAATTAAAAACATAAGAACAGAACAAAGGATGAGTATATGATAGTTCAACTCTACTAAACAATAGATGATTAAATTTTTCCATTTTTCCTCTCAACCACAATCGCCGGAAGAAAAATTATATTTTCTATTTTTCTACCCTTGAAATTTTCATCTTTTAAGTTTTCTTTTCACTCTGCTAAGTAAAGTCTAAGATAGTTAATTTAGCTAATTTAATCATTTTTAACTACTTAATAATAAATGACTTATATTTTTATATAAAAGTTGTATATCAACATATAATACTGTAATATAAACTATATATAATATCATATTCATATGATAATTTAAAATTATTGCCTAAATGAAATTTATTTGTATTGCATACAATGTTTTAAAAATAAAATTAAAAGATCAATTAATTTTTTGTTTTCAATTATCAATTTAAAAATTATTTATTTAAAAATTTTAATTGGTTTAATTAGTTAAATCGATTTCACACTTTAAGGTTCTATTTAGTATGAATGATGGAAATTAAGAGTATAAAAATTGTTAATCAAAGGTAAAGGCAAAATGATATCCCTCTCAATTTTGAGATTAAATAAATTTTCTTTCTAAAAAATTAAAGTAATTTAATTTCGATTAATTTTGAAAGATCGCAATTAAAGACAATTAATCATAACATTAATGTTTTTCGTGAATTATATATATATATATTTTTTATCACAGCCACAACTTTTGAATTTGAATTTGAATTTGATTATGAGTTTTGGTGTAGTGTTGTTGCTGATATAGATATATATATAACTTTTGAGTTGGAGAAAACATATGATTTGCATTTTTAACAAGGTTCTTCTAAACTGTTGCAACTTCGATGAAAATAGATGAAAGGCAAAATCGTCTTATCGGACATGCTACAATTTTGTACACAACTTTTGCATAGAAAATGCAAACTAAAAATGTGGAGTCAATAAGTTTTATTTAAAAAGTTTCAATTTTTGTATGTTTATTGAATAGAAATAAAATTTATTAACTTTTTTATTCAACAAAACTTTAGTTTTCGAGACTTGATTGTAGATGGTGTGACCCACTTGAGTCATCGACACTCGATTTTGAAAATGAGATTAGAGATATATTTGTTTGAGAATTGATCTAAGAGTCTTTGAGATTTGATCTTGGGTCAATAAGATTCATTTCAAGAATTGTTGAGACTTAATCTTGAACAAAAAAATTAATTTTCTTCGTGTTGACAGAATTAAATTAGAGAAGATTTGATCCAAAGGTCTTTGACACTTTGATTTAGATGGATACAACTCGTGTTGTGGCTCTTGAAAATATGTCCAAAATCCTGGAATTAATGATTTAATTTTTATTACATGATTTTTGGAAATTATTAATTACATGATTTAATTTTATTAATTGTTTTTGTCACCTAAGGCCTTGTTTCATTGAAAAATTTAAATAAATTAAAAATTAATATTTTGAATGATTTAATTTTTTACACATGTCTGGTAATTCAAAATAAAAATTATTTGGTAGAATTTTTTTTTTAAATATGGAAAATGATAAGTAGATAAGAATTATTTATCATAATATTTTCAATTAATTTAATTCAATTTTATTTATTTAAATTTTGATTTTTGTTTAGAATAAGGTGAAATACTTAAAACTTAAGATTAAAACATAGAATATAATAATTTTTTTATAATTCAAAATCTATATTTATCGAACAGTCTAATTATATTCCGTAATTAATTTTAAATAATATATCAAATAAATTTTATAACTTAAATTAAATATTTAATTTTTCAAACACTTAAAATATTTAGATTACCAAACACTTAAGACAGTGGCACTATAACAAAAGACCCGTATTGATTTAAAGTCTTTAGTTGATACTTAATTTCTTGTTCATGTTTTAAGGAGCGTTTTCTTGAATAAAATTGAAAATAAAACTTTAAATATTTGGCTTTTGTAACAAAAAGGATACGATAAATGTCTCATTTATTTATATCATAATATCAAAATATACATTGAGCGACACTTATTATAATTTTAACTCGTTTTTGAAATTTTTAGTTTCCACCATATCAAATAATAATCCTTAAAATAGTTGGATAATTATTATATACACTACACGTGAAATAAATAAAAACTTCCACCAATAATTTAGGTTATTGTTGCATGGCTTTTTTTGTTTTTTTATTTTCATACGAACACTTGGCCAGAAATGTTTAGAATAATTATCCAAAATATATTATATTTATTAAAAAATTATTTAATACATCATTAGTGAAGTTTTTAAATTTTACAAGCAAATATTTAAAAGGTGACATACGTGCAATTTAAGGTATAATACAAATAATAAATTGTTATGCACTAAAAAAAATAGACATATGCTAGTATATAAAGTCTACTTGTGGGTTTAAAATATTTTATTGCTAGTGTATCAATATTTATTTATCTCATTTAACTTATTTTGTAAATGCGTAAATATGTAAGTTTTTATAGATTTATTTTAATTAGTTAGTTAATTTGGTCCGAATTTTAATAAATTTATCTCATAATATTTGTGTAAATATTAAGGTTAAATTTGTTGAATTTTTAGAATTAAAGCTAAAATGACAAAATATATAAACATAAAAAGCTAAATTTATTATACCAATCAAAATTATATACGTAAAGATGAGTATTTATTAGGTAATATAAAATCCTTACATTAGTTTCAAATTAAATGCAGAAATATTTGATTTTGAGGTTACCAAATTCATTGATATTTCAACAAAAAAAAAACAAAAATAATGTCTGTAAAAAAAGACAAACATTTAGATTATAGATCATAAAATAATTTCTAGTTGATAGTTGATTGTTGATTGCAGTGGCTGGTTTGACCAATTGATTCTATTAACTGTTTATTTAAAAGTGTTTAGTAAAACTTAACTGATACGTGTAAAATGACAAATAAAGACATAAAATAGTAACAAATTTAACAATAAAAAAAGAGTTATAAAATATCCAAATAATAACAATAAAATAGTATCAATATAATAGTGAAATGACAAAAAACAACAGCAAAAACAATAGTTTTTTTTGCAAATTCGGGTCGAGCCGTGTTCAGGCAAAAAAAGCTTACTCAATGCCTAGCCTCTTTAGAAAATTGCTCTTATTTTTTTTGCCTAAACCTATTTTTCGGACCTATATTTTTGTCCAAACATTTTATTTTTTGGGCTGGCCCAGCTCGACCATGATCTACATGTCAATATTGAATTTAAACTTTTTTTTAATATCAGAATTTATTTTTAATAATTGTTTTTTAGATTTGATTAGAATTAAAATAGAAATTGAATATTTTTTTGTAAAAATTAGATAATTTAATTTGACATATATTATTTTTTTATCATTACAGTGCCGAGGAAAATTACATTTGATACGAGTACGTAATGTTGAAAAAAATAAAAAAATGCTGAATTTAGTTTTTTCTTTTGGATGTTGATTGTATGGTGAAGAAGAGGATCAATTAGGTCATATAAAATCCTTATTCGTTGATTTCAAATTAAATGAAAAAGATTTGGCTTTGGGGTTTACCAAATTCTTGTTTTTTTTTTTCTTAAAAATGATGGCTATAAAAAGGGCAAACCCATTTAGATCACAAATTATTCGTAGTGTAAAAAGAGCATAGAAGAAATGGGCCAAGAAGGAGGCAGTGCAATGATTTGGTTGACTCTACTGTTATGTTTTCAGAGCAGCTTTGCAGCCACTTTCATGGTGGGTGATGCTTCTGGTTGGGGTTTTAGTGTTAGTAATTGGCCTAATGGCAAAACCTTCAAGGCTGGCATATTTTTTTATGTGAAAATATATTTGCAGAATTTAAGTATAATCGACCGAACCACGATGTTGCAGTGGTAGACAAGGAAGGTTATGAAGCATGCTACGTGGCAGACGATGCTCAAGTATTTGAGACGGGAGATGACCTTATCACCCTTCAACAAGGACATAACTATTTTGTTTGTGGTTTTCCCGGTCACTGTAATAATGGAATGAAAATAGCCGTCACCGCTACATAATCTCTCTCTGTCTATATATACACCATATACATGGGATGACATCCATTACAATATAACTTAATAAATTATTTAATTTTCTTCTCTTCTTTCTCATTTCACTAATAATTATTCTTTGTATCTGTTTTATGGTCTATATCTAGAGATTTATCACCTCCAAAATTAGAACCTTGAAAAATTTTCACTTTTTTATTCATATATTAGATACCATAATCAATTTAATTTTTATTAATAAAAATGTTTTTATTTTATATTTCAATTACATAACCAATTTCATCCAATTTGAAAGGTTTTATGCAAGTCACTGAGCTTAAAAATGTTTGTCCTGTGCTGTGCATTGGATATATAGAAATACATCATCTAAACTACAAATCTATACAATAGTTTTAGTTAATCAGAAAATTACATTGCTCTGTTTTCTGTAAAATACCTGCAGGAAATATGAAATAAGTAGTTTTAGATACAAAAGATTTGCAAGCAAATTTTTGTATAAGCTTCATATGTTTTTGAGTTTTGCAAGGAAATTAATTTATATAATTTTATGAGAGTTAAATGCAATTTCATCATTTTAATAGTTTATATTTTTTATGATTAAATCAAAATTTTACCAATTTTAACTAAATTTTCAATTTTAGAGGTCCAACCCTCGACAGCTCCCCTACTGTCGCCCTGATCTAAAGGGGGCCTCTCTGCTAAAATTGCAAATTTATATTTTAAGTTAATATAATAATAAAATTATATTTTAAGCCGTAAAAAAAAATCTCAATTTAAGTCAATTGATTCCATTAGTTATACATTATATAACATGTAATATTATAAACATAAATGATATAACATAGTCACATATAATTTAAAATTAATAAAAAAAATCAGCTGATTCAATCTATTTACTTATCAATTGAGTAATTCATCGAATTAATTAAATAAATCAATTTTCAAAATCGACCCAAATAAATTAAATTTATTCGGTTTGGCTGGTTAAATTAATTCAAATCAATAAATACTCACCATTATCTAGATATCTATCGGACACGAATACTTTAAAAAGAAGATAAAGAAAGTGAACTAACATAGAAGGAATTGCAGGTAACTTACCTTGCAAGAAAAGGAAAGTCAATAGCATAAAAACAACGGTATGCAACTTAGAAGAACATTCTCAAAGCATCGACAACTTTCTCTGGCCTGTTGGTTTTCAATTTAATGAGACCAAAAAATAAAATAAAATAAAATGAAAATGCAGAAATGAAAATGGATAATGTAAATGGAATATAGTTTTACCAGTCCTCCTGAGGCATATGACCGGCACCTTCTATCAGCTTGAGCTCAACTGAGCTCAGGTTTTGTTTCCGAAATTCTTCGGCTATTGTTTGAGGGAGGTACTTGTCCGCTAAACCCCAAGCAACCAGAACTGGTTTATCCCATCTGAAGATGAGAAAAGGGTTTTTAAAAGGGTTATATCTCCCATACGGGAGAAAGTTGCTATACAGCTATAGAGCTATACTGGTCGGGCTCGGATGTAAGTATTGGATATGAGAATAAAAATGCTAAAGAAGAAAATGTACCTTCCAGATGCAAATCCATCAGCTATTTGACTTGAGATGTCTCTGAAATTAATTTTTCTTGCTGCTTCAAGTAATGCTGAAACACCGAACTATTTTTGCATTATTGGGATTGTCTTTGAATAAAACCCGAATTAAAGGAGTTGTAAACACTGGGATTTGAAATCCGGACTTGTTAGGTGAATGCATAAACCAACTGGATTTAGTCTCAGGTTCAAAACATAATACGAGCTATGATATCATGTTAGGATTTAACCGAAAAAAGCCCGTATATGTAAGGATGAAAGACAAACCGAAGCCGGGTCCGCTGCTGGCCAAATATGGTAATCGATAGACATCAGCCTTTTCCAGCTTCAGCACATATCTGTCAAAAGACATTTACCATTTCATCTTTAGAAACTCGGGTTTAGGTGAGAATAACAAATACGGATATGTATCTGCTATAACATAAGAAGAGAAATATTGTGAAAATAGCAGGGATATATATTGGAATTGGATACATACGGGCTACCTGCTTCAATAAAGCGTTCAGCTATCACAGCATTTTGAGAAGTAAATTCTCCAAAAAGTGGTATTCTGTGAGAGAAACAAAAGGACAATTTCATAATCTATGTTACTCCAACTCAATTAGCTTGTAATTGTCGGATCCAAATAACATATTCATAGAAAGATAAACCCAAACCTTAGCTGTTGGAAAAGTCCAGGAACAGGAGATGAAACTGTTAATGGAGTATTCAAAATTGCTAATTTGGATATCTTGCTGGGATTTTTCAATGCCCATGTCAATCCATATGAACCTACAACAAACCCCTTCAACCATATCCAAAAAAAAAAAAAAAGTAAATTAGGTATGTAGATTATGTTGCCATGACTCTTCATTTTAAATCTTAAAGTATTCATGTTGGACATAGCGGATTATCAAACCTGAACCACAAGAAAGAAAGGAGACTTGACCTCCAAGACATCCAATAACTTGTCAAGTGCCTCATGGAACTCCTTCTCTGCAAATATTAACATATATAGCATTAATGGATTTACATCTGACGCACTGTTGGTGAATTAGACGATGGTATTATCATGTAACTACGAAAACCTGTGTAATCAAACCCATATCCAGGCTGTGGTTTGTCACTGAAACCAAATCCTATCCAATCAGGTGCAAAGCAATGGAAACCAGCTTCTGACATCTAATGCATAACACACAAAAGGGAAACCTCAAATTTTAAAAAAGAAAATTCAGATTATATGTCGAAATTAATATTCGAATATGTGTTAAACACAACCTGAGACATTACAACTCGATAGCTATAAGATTGTGTTGGAGCCCCATGTAGGAAGACAACTGTACCACGTCGGCTTTCAGGTGACCCTACAAACCACCCAACATTACTTTCAAAACAATAACAATACCTTTGCTTGATTTCATTTTTCATTTTCTTTTCAAATGAGTAAAATAATTAGCAAATGCATAAACTAAATGCAACCAAGCAATTAGACTTAAGTTCAAATATGACATTAGTATTAGGAAAATCATCCCATACACAAACTATGGAGTTTTTACACTTGAGTTTGGACAAGTAATCCTGCATGAACACGTGATATGCAATTGAAGATTTTTATACAATTCCTATTACTACTCTTACTCTCCCTAAAACCCTTAAGTCGGAATATAATTCGTGCTTAACTCGAACTCACATCCTCCTATTGTTACAACTTGCAGTAGTAATGGTACCAACCGAGCTAAAGCTCAAGCATTACAATCAAGATTTTAAATATAGGGAAAGTGTGAAGCATTACCAGTTTCTCTAACAAACCATCTAAGCTTTCCAGACTTTATGTATGAGCCATACTCCTTTCCCTTGTCTTCTATCCTCTGCAATTTTGATCCCATTAATTTTTCATCGAATATAAAATCCACAAATTTAAGTGCATAGGCGACGACGGCTATAAAAAAATTACTCACATAAAGCATTTGGCCGACATTGCCATCCTCAGCGGGGGATTCCGGCAATTGAATGGCGCTGCGGCTGGAAGGATTATCGGTGACGAAACCAAACGGAGTGAAGCCTTTCTCGTCGTTCTTCTCTTCTCCACCACTGGCTTTGGCTACGAATCTCGTCGCTCTTTGGCTGTTAATCGCTACTTTTTTGGTTGAAACAGAGAATTTTGAAAAAGCAAGCGACTGAGGAGTGAGCAGAAGATTCGTCGCCATTTTTTTTCTTTTTGCTATTTACCTTCGCCTTCTTTGCCACTGCTTTTAACGAACTAAACTCCCTCCACCATTTTTGTCTACTTTTCTCTTTAAATGTTTTGAGAAAATAAAAATAAGAGTTAAGTGTTTTGCTCATAAATTATGGACCAGAAAAACAGAGGAAAAAATTACAGTATTACTAGTTCAACACAGTCCCACGCGCTATAAGTTTTTTTTAGTGTAACGCCTCCTAAACTATTTTTATATTAAAACTAGTTAAGCTAAAATTATATGAAAAATAAATATAATTTGATTTAAATAGAGGTACTTATGGGTCGGTTTAGATTTAAGCATGATATTAAAATACTACTTATTCAAGTTTGAATTGACCCAAAATCTAGGTAAAAAAAATTGTCTAAATTCATTCATATCTATAAAAGACTAATACAAACCCATTTAGACCTATCCATATTATTTTTTAAATTTTTTTGAATAAAATATTTTTTATTTTAATATTTAATAATTTGATATTTTTTATTTATTGAAATTTTGTATATAGTAATCTTAACATTATTTTAATATTTACATTAGAGTAATATTATATATTTAATATAAATTATTTTTTTAATGTGTTTTAAATTATATAATATATAAAAATAGCATAGCATAAAGTATTATAAATTTAAAATAAGTCTGGTCGGACTTTAAATGTTCAAGTTTGAACTTAATTCTTATTTTAAGCAAGTCAAATATTTTTACCTAAAATATTTCAAATTTCGAGTTGGCCTAAATGGATAGTCTGACCTATGAACAGGTCTAGATTTAAATGATAAAGTTGAGTTAATGAAGATACAATGTTTTGAATTCAATATTAAAATTTTTAGTGTATGTATTTTTTTAGATTAATTAAAATATAAAAAAATATAAATATTCTCAAAATAATAATTGTATAAAAAATAATCACTTTTAGTAATTTTATAACTTAGATCAGATTTTGGAGCGTGTATCATGTTGAAACCAGCGCGTGGAGTTATCATTCAACTCAGAATCTAACATATCGATAACAGAACCACGGAATCCTTAGCTCCACCAGAAAGGAAAGAAGACTCAGTTTAAAATGTAAAATCAAATGGCTGAGTCCCTAAACTTTTCAATATTTCTAAAAATAGCACCATTCTTTTTCAAATGCAACTAAGAAAAAGCAAATACAAGGAAAACAAAGGACCAAAGTGGGAATATAGTGATTGAGAGCCTTAGGGTAAAACTAACCTCTCATACTTTGACGCAAGGCTCCCTCACCCTCACTCCAACCATGACCGGCGATCCGGCGTTTTCCACCGGCGATCACCATCACGCTTTGTCTCCTTCCCCGCCGCCCAACCTCCTCATCACGGTTCGTTTCCCCCATTTCCTTCACTCGATTTACTTCTTCGTCTTTCCCAGTTCCCATTTCCCCCCATTTCTAGGGTTTTGATCTTTAATTTCTTGGATGTTCTTAATAAACTTCTTTTTTTTATTAGTTAATTAAGCTGAACCTTGATTTTCAATGAAGAAACTACGCTGTTCTTTAGATATGCTAAGAGTAGAGAACCTTGTTTTCTTTTTCTTTGCCATTACAGTTCCAGTTTTTACTTCTTGATTTTTAAAGCAATAAAATTCAAATTATTTGATGAAATTTTCTAAATTTCTGTGTTAGAATATATGAGTAAATGATTACAACTTTTAATTGTGAAACCATGCTAAGAAATGAATATGGATGAAGAGGATAGTTAAATGTACTAAATCTTTTATCTATATTTGGTATAATTAAGGTAGTTTCATGTCCTTTTTATGGTATAGTTTCATGTCCTTTTTATGGTATATAATATTTTCGGGGTTCGTGGCTGTCTCTCCCAATTATGTCATGTTTTCTTAAATTTTTATAGTAACCATTCTTTAAAACAAAATGCGTGGGGAAGAGTTGGAATCTCAAAGATCACGTATTAGCATCGTTTATGCGTTACTTCTTCGGTTATTCTGTTTGTATTTTCTTTAAGTGTCAGTTATCCATTTGATGGGGTTTCCATTTCAGATGGAAGAGGGTTCTCAAAACAGTGAGCAATTATTTGAGGATGATGGAAATGAGCTTGAATTGGAAGGGAACGACATTGATATTGACAGCAATAGCCTTGACATAGAAGGAAATGGCCTCGACATTGAAAGCAATGGCCTTCAGGATGATTGTGACGGAATGCTTGAGATCGACGACAATCATGAAAGCAACGGGGATGATGCAACTGCAGTTTCCATTGAAAATGGCATATCCCAAGGAAAAAATTATCCACCGCCGGTTGTGGGGATGGAGTTTGAATCTTACGATGATGCTTATAATTACTATAACTGTTATGCCAAGGAACTAGGATTTGCAATTAGGGTCAAATCTTCGTGGACGAAGCGTAACAGCAAAGAGAAACGCGGAGCCGTGCTCTGTTGTAACTGCGAGGGCTTCAAAACAATCAAAGAAGCAAACAGTCGTAGGAAGGAAACAAGAACTGGCTGTCTCGCGATGATAAGGTTGAGGTTAGTAGAATCAAATAGATGGAGGGTCGATGAAGTCAAACTGGAACACAATCACCTATTTGACCATGAAAGAGCGCAAAATTGTAAGTCACACAAGAAGATGGACGCTGTGGCCAAAAGAAAGGTAGAGCCTACTGTAGATGTAGAAGTGCGGACTATCAAGTTGTACCGTACATCTACGGCCGATCCAGTGGGTTATGGAAACTTGAACTCACTTGAAGGAGAAATTAGTGAGACCGTTGATCGTTCTAAGCGCTTGAAGCTTAACAAAGGAGATTCCCAAATTATATATGATTTTTTTAGCCACATTCAGCTTACTAGTCCTAATTTCGTTTACCTGATAGATCTGAATGATGAAGGTTGTTTAAGGAATGTTTTTTGGATGGATTCTAGGTCTAGGGCTGCATATGGTTACTTTGGTGATGTGGTTGCAGTTGATACCACGTGCTTGTCAAACAAATACGAGATTCCTCTCGTGGCATTTGTTGGAGTAAATCATCATGGGCAGTCTATCTTGCTGGGCTGTGGTTTGCTTGCTGATGATACATTCGAATCATATGTTTGGCTATTTAGGGCATGGCTTACTTGTATGTCTGGTCGCTCTCCGCAAACCATAATCACAAACCACTGCAGGGCCATGCAAAGTGCAATATCTGAGGTGTTTCCCAGGGCTCACCATCGACTGCATTTGTCGCATGTCATGCGAAGCTTATTCGAGAATTTGGGAGAGTTGCAGGAATCTGGTGTCTTTCAAATGATATTAAATAGGACAGTCTATGAGACCGTGAAGGTGGACGAATTTGAAATGGGCTGGGATGATATGATTCGACGGTTCGGACTTGCAGATCATGCATGGCTTTGTACTCTGTACGAGGAAAGAGAGCGATGGGCTCCGGTTTACCAAAAAGATACCTTTTTTGCTGGAATGTGCACTTTTGAAAATGGTGAATGCAGAAGCTCGTTTTTTGACAGTTTTGTGCATAAGCAAACTTCTTTGAAAGAATTTTTTGGCAAGTACGAATTACTTGTGCAAGAAGAGCGTAAAATAGAAGCAATCAATGATCTCGAATCGAGAGATTCAAGTCCATTGTTGAAAACAAGATGCTTTTACGAATTACAGCTTTCGAAGTTGTATACGAATGAAATTTTCAGGAGGTTCCAAGATGAAGTTGTGATGATGCCTTGTTTTAGCATCACCCAAGTTCATGCCAACGGACCGGTTATAACCTACATGATTAAGGAACATGAGGCCGAAGGAGACCGGAGCAATATCAAGAACTTCGAAGTCATGCATGACAAAGCCGGAACAGAAATCCGTTGCATATGCAGCTGCTTTAACTTCAACGGGTACCTTTGCCGACACTGCTTGTGTGTCCTCCACTACAACAGCGTGGAGGAAATCCCTTTCCAGTATATCTTGTCTCGCTGGCGGAAAGATTTTAAGCGACTATACATACCCGAACTTGGATCCAATAACATCGACATTAGCAACCCAGTTCAGTGGTTCGACCATTTGCACAGACGGGCAATGCAAGTTGTCGAAGAAGGGATGATATCCCGAGATCATTATACGGTTGCATGGCAAGCCTTTAAAGAATCTCTGAATAAAGTTCGACTTGTTGCAGATAAGCATGTATAGTTAAAACAAAGAACATGTAGATAAATTTCTCTGTAGCATTTATAATTATCTCTTGCGTCCATATTTGTAAACAGTCGAGTTTTTCCAGCATAGTTCTTGAAATTGGAATAAATGTCACATAGCTAATTTTAATGTCAAAATTTGTTTTTAGTCCTTGTATTATGGGTAATTGTGGGTTTTGTCCTTATATTTTAATTGTTATTTTTAGTTTCTATTTTTTTTTTGAATTTTGAAATATTGACCAACCAATAATCCTTAAATTTGTTAATTTGAATTCTTTTATTTCCAAAGTCATATGCGACAAATATATTATTACGTGCAATTGTCATGAGGTTAGAACTTTAATTTAATGAAAGTTCTAATTTAATGAATCGCGTGGTTTTAGGCAAAAATTTAGTTTCAAATCTGCCTATCAACTTAACTATCAAAAGTAATAATTCACAATAGAAATTCTCTAAGGCACCGAACTTAGCAGAAGCAAACTCAGATAAAAAAACAATGAAAGAATCGAATAAGCCACAAGAAAACATGCATACAAGGTGTTTAAGTAAATGTTGCATACAAGGTGTTTAAGTAAATGTTCTCAAAAGTATTTGATTACTCAATAATGATATGATTACAAATGAGGGGAATGTATCTATTTAAAGTTGAGCTCTACAGATCTAACAGTAATGTTTAAATTACATTAATAACTGAGATCTACAAATTGAGATTCTTAAGGGATTTTCTAAGATTTTCTAATATTACAAAATCTTCCAAGATTAGAAAATATTCACCTTGATAAAATATAAGCTACTTTCTATATTCACCAAGCTAAGTAGATGGGTTGCCCCACACGTTCTACAAGTCGGGCAATTTAAGTAGGTCAAATGAGCCTTATTTAATTAGTTGATCTCCATGGGACATTCTGTGTGCATTCGCCATGGGCTTTGATTCGTGGCCCGTGACATTTATCCCCAACCATTCTCGTGACACCCTCGTTGCATCCTCGAAATGTCACTGGTCCAACTTGTCCATGAACTCCCACGATGCCTCAACTAATTCCCAACTATTCTCTATGTTGGGTAATTTTACTCCTTGAAACATGTGTCTCAGCTTATGTTTCTATCTTCATCTAACTCAAATTGCCTCTCTCTTTTGTACATTTCGATCGAAAGAGGTCACTACTTTTACTTGCCTCCATTGTGACTTGCCTAGATCGGGATCTCCTTGATCCACACAAAAAGACTTTGACACACCCACATTAAACATTGGGTTAACTTTGAGTATTGTTACTAAGTCTAATTTGTAAGCCCCTCAACTTACCCTTTTCAAAACTCTAAAAGGGTATTTATGTCTTTGTCAAGTCCACAGTTAATCATAATGAAAAACACTAGAAAGTGTTTGAGATGTACCTCGCTCGCAACATTTACTTGAAATACCCAGTTTGCATCACCATTTTCCTACAAAGTTTGATGTACAACCCACCACTCTCATAAGTGGTAGCCTCACTAATAACTCAACTGGCTTTACATCGGTTTGTTGCACCTCTAGCATTTTCAAGGGGGTCTTCATAGCACTCTAATCTACCAAGTCAATGTTCTTACCACAATGAACATCCTCAACTAGCTGGATTACCGAAAATACATTGGTTCTACCTTTCTCATCATGACTTACCAGCACAATGCATTATCGTTGACAAGTATCCAAGATACATATGAATTCGGCAAAAGGAAGCAACAAAGCATTAATCTTGTCAAGGAAATTCAAGCCAAGAACAAACTTGTAATCATCTAAGTGAATTACCTGAATATTTTCCTTGCCTTTCCAATACCCAATCTGTAGCTTAGCTCCTTATGTTACTCCCATAGTTGTGACCTCTTTGAAATTAACAATCTTGATCTTTTTAGTCAATTTGTTAACTAAGACACCAAGTTTATTCGCGACTTTTTTCGATATAAAAAATCAGATGTCCTTGTATCAACAAGAGCACTCCTCATTCGGCCTTCGATGTTAATGTCCACAAATATAAACCCTTTTTACTTGTGATCCCTCTTCACTTTAGCAAAATTGAGTATCATTAAACCAAGTTTTAATAATTTATCCTCCTTAGGCTCCACTTCCTCTTATTTGTTGATCGCAATGAACTTGAATCTTCTGTAGGCAATCTCGTACCCTATTTGAACCACAATATACGAAACACTTCACTAGCTTCTCCGATTTATCGTTGGGCTTCAACTTCCCATTACGTGGTTTTTCATAACCATTACTCTTGCCATTACCATCATTATCATTTTTATCTCATTCTTTCCAATGGCCACCCCCACCATTACTCGTCTCTTTAGGCTTGGAAGACTCAAACTTGTCTTTCTTCAGATCAAGCTCAACAAAGAACTCCGCCTCAATCGTGGCTTTGGTAAGTTCTTTGACTGCTAGTCGACGCAACTCTTGCTTCTCCGAAGGATTTAACCCATCCTTGAACCAGTAGAATGCCTCTTTCTCACTCAAATCAAAGATTTTGAGTAACAACTTAGTGAACTCTCGAATTTTGCCTTGCTACGTAAGTCGACACAACTTAGCCCAAACTTCTTCCTCAGCATACTTAGGGTAAAATTGCTTCCTAAATTCATTCTGTAACTCCACCAAATCCCAATAGTGATATCACCTCTTACCTCTCATCTACGGACCTATGAAGCCATCATAAAATAGTGATATCGGTAAAATAAATTGGAGCAATGTTTACCTTAGTGGCATCATTTCCAATGTCTATCACACGAAAGTAGTGTGATATCCCGAATTAGGGCCTAATAGGAATAGTGGTTTCGGGACCACAAATTCGAGATAGAAATAATTATTTTATGATTATTTTGAGCTCTATGATATGATTGCATGATTGTGTGAAAATTTCGTGAAGAAATTCTATGCATAAAGAGCTTAATTTGAAATTAGGGACTAAATTGAATAAGTTACAAAACTTGCATTCTAGAAGTTTCTAGTATGAAATTGCTTTGAAATATTAATTAGAAGGTCTTAAATATAAATTTGACCAATTTATAAGTTTATGGACAAAAATTGGACATGGATGAAATTTTTGAAAGTTTAGTAAGGAAGGGCATTTTGGTCATTTGAATATTAAATGAAATAAAATGGGAAAAATAACACAAAAATGATCATCTTTTCTATAAGTTGCTGCCAAATTTTGCTTTCCACCATAGCTAGGGTTTCAACACTTTTAAGCCTTGATTGTAAGTGATTTCTATGCCCGTTTTTAATGTTCTTTACATTTTTGAAATCCTCGTAGCTCGGTTTAACTATTTCTACCAATATTTTGAGCTAGGGTTTATATTTAAAATTTTACCCATGGATGATATGTATGAATTTTGATGTTTTATGGTAGAATATGAAGTTTGAGATTGTTTTAAACAACTTTTGCTAAGTGATTTTTCGTAAAAAACGAGTAAAATGACATAATCGGTAAAAAGACCTAATATTCATAAGTACATGTTGGAGTGTGAATTTGATGTTGCTATAGAAGGGAAAAATGATTAGCACGTTATAAAACATAAGAAAATAGGATGAGGTTTAATTACGAGCCTTGGGGCAAAAGTGTAAATATGTGAAAGTTTAAGGGCAAAATGGTAATTTTACCAAAGTTCGTATTAAGGGCTATTTTGATGAATGTGTGTATTAAATAAATTAATTTGGTATTATAGATCAAGAGAAAAGATATTCGAGTCGAGATCGGGAGAAAAATAAAGTTTACGAGGAATAGGTTCGACTATTCTCATTTCGTATCGAGGTAATTTCATATGTAAATATTGTAATATAACTGTTATTTTAAATGATTCAATGCTATTTGTACGATATTATGATTGTTATCATGTAATTCTATGCTTTGTGGTCATTGTTGGACAACATGCAAAAATTTTATGAATTATGTGAAAAATGTGAAAGACTACCGAAGTATCATCATTGGTATTCTAAGGAGAATGGTAAAGGAGTACGAACGAGGAAAATCCCGTTGAACCTTAGGAATAGATTAGGATATTTGGGCATCCGAACTCGTTGAGTTGAGTCCGAGTTCACTTATGGATGCGAACGTCCAAACTCGTTGAGTTGAGTCCGAGTTCGTGAGATGTAACTAGGCATCCGAGCTCGTTGAGTTGAGTCCGAGTTCACTTATGGATGCGAACTCCTGAGCTCGTTGAGTTAAGTCCAAGTTCGCTTATGGGCGGGTTACATGGTAGCTTGGCTACATATGTGGCACTTATGTGCAAACTTTCCATGTATCCGAGTTATATTCCGATGTGTTCAACAGGTAAAATTCTAGTGAAATGGAAGAATACTCAAAATGCAAGTGACGTATTGGTAAATGATATGGAATGGGCACTTTGGACAGGTATGTACTTAACCCTCGGGTTGAGACTTGATACGACAACAATAATGTAGTAAGACGATGAATAATGAATAGAAATGTGATATATGTTTTGGTGATATTAGGCTAATGTTGGTTGGTATAATTGCTTTGTTAAGTTATTTTTTATTTACATGTGAACTTACTAAGCATTTATGCTTACTCCCTCCCTTCCATTCCTTATAGTTTTGACAAGCCAGTTTAAGATCAGGACGGTTGGAGGCACGCTCACACTATCAACAGACCATCTCGGTATGGTGGCTTGCATATTTTGGGAATATGGCATGTATAGCATTATAATCCTTTTGTGTATATAATCTTATGATATAGCTCATGGATGGCATGGAAATTTTTGAGAATGATTAGCTATTGGAGTGGCTAATTGAGATTATATTTGATAACACGTATGCTTTATGTGCTAACTAATCTATGGAAATCCATAAAATGGTGAAATTGGCTATAAAACAGAATCACACAGCAGCAGTGATGTGAGTTTGAAAAATCACTAAAAATAGTAGAGATATAATTAGATGATGAATAAAATATGGAATTGAAGCTTAATGAATCTATTTTCATGTGGAACAAACAAAATAGGAAAAGAGTTGTATTTTATGAAATATTTATGTTTTGGTGAAATAGGTTCAGAGTAATTTCTAAATCCTCTGTTCTAAATTTAAAAATTCACCATAAAGTGTACAAAAACAATTAGAGTTTTACCTTGCATGTATGAAATCATTATTGAGTCTAGTTTTATGAGAAACAAATAGCATAGTCATTGAAACTCTGGACAGGGATATATCTAATCCATAATACACAGGGGTCAAAGTAGCCGAACCCTGAAATAGGGGAGACTTTAACTAATAAACTGTACTAATTGGCCCAACCAAAAATTCTAGAAAAAATTTAGTAAGTATATATATGAGTCTATTTTCAGGGAAAATTTACGAAATTGGATTTCGAGTTTTGTAACTCGAGATATGGATTTTTTTAGCGACTGTGATGCAGTTAGCCAGCTTGTCTGGAAATTCTAAAATAAATTGTTTGAGCTGTTTAATTAATAAATTAAGTTCGTTAACACCTCGTGGTTGACTCCGGCGATGGTCTCGGGTACGGGGGCGTTACAAGTAGTGTTCTATTCCCCATAAGAAATTGTTCACATTCCTCGCAAACCTTGTCCCCTTAAACCCTTTCGGTTTGGGAACATCCATTTTATGTTGCTTAGGAATTGTATCCAGCATCCCTTTACCCAAATCAGCTTTGCAAATAACGAGCTCCTCCTTGAACTTCTCAATATGTTCCTTCAAAGTCAACAGTATAACCTCTAGAGCGTCATCCTTTATTGTCAGCTTATCCATAGTAGAATTGAACACCCACTGCATTACTTCCACATTGGGATCGAGAGCCCCCATCATAAATTACTTGAGCTACTCTTTTATTGAGTCCAACTCTTCGGCGTGTCCCTTAACTACCTCGAGTGTTTTCCCTCGTATCACCCACAAATTTCTCAGGATTGGTCACCTGACCTTCCAAAGTCGACAGCATATCCTTCAATTTGCTAGCTTTCATGTCCCCTCCCCCCTTATGGGTCTCCCTAGGCTCAATCTGATGATCTACTCCTTTTTTCATTTCAACTAATGACTTACTAAACATTGACTCTAATACCAACTATCACAGGGCTAGAACTTTAGTCTGGCGAACCACGTGACCTTAGACAAAAACTTAACTTTAAATCCACCTAAGTCAACCTAGCTCTCAAAAGTGAGAATTCACAATGAAAATTCTCTAAGGCAACAAGCTTATCGGAAGCAAACTTAAAGGTAAAAAAGCAACAAAAGAACTGAATAAGCCATAAAAAGGTAATGCACACAAGGTATTTGAGTAAATGCTCTTACAAGTATTTGGTTACTCAATAATGGGATGATTACAAATGAGAAGGAAAACCTCTATTTATAGTTAAGCTCTCTTAGATCCAACAATACAATTTAAATTACATCGACGACTGAGATTAAAGGCAATATACAAATTGAGATTCTTAAAGGATTTTCCAAGATCCTCTAAGATTAAAAAAATTCACCTTGGTAAAATATTCATCAGGTTAACTAGATGGGTTTCTCCACATATTTTACGTATTGGGCCAGTTTAAGTGAATCAAATGAACCCTATTTAATCAGTTGACCTCCATAGGGCGTTCTGTGTGCATTCATCATGGGCTTTAATCTGTAGCCCGTGACACAATGCTATACTAGCTTGCTATTTTTACATAACACTCACAGAAAAATTACAAGAACAAATAAAAAATAATCAAATTGAAAATCAAGAACTAAATGTTTAAATCCAAAACTTATGCATGATATAAGTCTAATAGTAAAATTTAGAGATAATATAATTTTTGGCCCATTAAATTAGCAACTATGTCCACTTTGGTTCCTGTACTTTTTTTGTCCACTTGAACTTGGTAACTAGACCCATTTTAGTCCTTAAGCTTGGATTATATCAAGATTTGATGATTTAACCAATGTTATTAGAACAAGACTGGATCAGATAGATTGAAAACTTATTGATATAATGATTCGAACAAAGGGGTTGAACCAGTTGAATCATACACTGTTTGAAATTGGTAAAAATCGAAAACTAGGACAAAAATCAACAATTGAATAGGTTGAATGGGTTTAATAATTTTTTTTATTGTTATGAATTTTTAATTAATTAATTAATTATTGTTAATTTAACGGATGAACCGATCTAATTGGTTGAATCGAGAACTGTTAATTTATCTTGTTCAACCACCTATTCATTTATTACAACACTAAGAGCTCCTTTGGATTACTTTTTATCTCTAATGCGTTGGGAATAGTTTGGAGATGTTTGGAACATCACCAATGAGTTGTTATAAACGCACTGACCACCAAATTTTATACTAGAGGTTACAGCTCCGGTAAGAAAAAAAGAAGTTCAATCAAATGGTTATTTACATTTTAAATCCTTTATTTTATTTTTGTTTTTCATAAAACTTTTAATTTAATTTTTCAGAAAAATTGAGTTTATGTATTAATTAAGAAATGAATATATAATAAATTATTTTTTACATAATAAATAATATAAATTTATTTTCTTATAACTTCTAGAAAAATTCTTTCTAATAATTAAACATATTTTTATCATAAAATCAGCATTAAATAATAAAAATAAATATTACATGAATAATATTAAAATTCATTAGTAAAATAATTATTTAATATATAATTTTAATAAAATTTAATTATTTATTAATTGTATAAATATAAAATAAAATAAATTTTTATTATATGCATAGATTTTAATTTAAATAATTATCATTTTATCTAATAAATAGTTTAAATTGATTATATAATTTAATTAAAGGGTTAAATATAAAATTGGTACCTAAACTTGTCCATTTCTTCCAGATTAGTACTTATGATTTTTTTATCCTAGATTGGTACTTGAACTTTTTTTCCTCCACTATATTGGTACCTGACACTAACGCCATTATTTTTTTGCTGACATGGCAGCACTGGCCAATTGCGTATTGCCACGTGGTGTCCTATTATACTTCTTTTTTTTGTTTTTCTTTTTATTTTCTTTTTTATTTTTCCTCCTCTTCCTTTTTTTTCTTTCTTTTTTTGCGTCTGCGTCTGCTTCTACATTTCTTCATTTTTCTTCTTTCTTTCTTCTGTCAACCCCCCCAATTTTTTCAATGTTCATACATCTTTCTTTTTGTTTTTCTTTTTGTTTTCTTCCTTTTCTTTTTTGTTTTCCTACCTCTTATCTTTTTCATCTTTCTTCTTCACTCTTCTGAATCTCCCAATTTAAGGGCCAATTGCAGCGAAGAAAGTTCTCTATGATGATTGTGAAATCAAATCTTGCATTAATTTTTTTTGTTTTGTAAGTAAACCCCAGATGGGTCTTGAAATTTTTGCTCAGTACAGCCCGTAAACACCAAGTTAGCTACTATAATATGGAGCAATAGCAACAAAAGGGAAGGACCCAAAAAGATTGTGATTGAAACCAAACAATCCCTCCTTTCATCTAAAAAAAAAAATCAAAATCAATATAAAAGATTAAGTTAAAAGTTCCATTTTGTTTTTCAAAATTTCATTTTATTTTTTGTTTTACCAATCCATTTTCATGAACAATGGAGAATAACATTCAATTCAAATCCCAAATCCTTCACTATAGCATCAATATTTTCCCAATTCCTTCATTATAGTACTAATATTTTTTTAAACCCATTTCTCAAACCCACCATTTATCTTTCCATTTTCATCGTTTCTCCTTTGCTTTCACCCAAAACCTAGATCCAAAAACCAATTCTTTGCACAAGAAGTAAAAGAAGAAATAGGTCTGACAAATCGACTAAGCTCGCACTCGAGTTTATCTCAATTTTGGCTTTGAATTAGGGGTGAGAAAAATCCGATTTGATCGAAGAACTAGATAAAAAATTCAAATTTTTAATTAAATAGTTTGAGTTATTTGAGTTAATCAAGTTATTTAGATCAACTCGAATAAAAAAATTTAAGTTTTTTGGTTTAACTCAAATATGAATTACACAATTCGAGTTATTTGAAAATCCGAATAAAAAAGGCAAAACTACAGCATTTTGATAAATGTTCACCTTTTCTAAAATTAAAAGTCAAAATCATTAAGTTAAAAGACAAAACTACGTCGTTTTGATAAATGTATACTCATTAAGTTAAAAGGCAAAACCATTATATTGTTTATGTAGTTAAATAATCTTGTAATTCGTCTACTAGTTAATAGTCGGTCCATGTAAACACAACATTGGGTATAAATAATAGGATTCGTTAACTCGACTTGAAACTTTTTGACTCTATTCGATTCAATTTGAAAAAAATTCAAATTGAGTTCAGTCACTAAAATAGGATTCGTCTACTCAATTAACTCGAAAATTTTTTACTCAATTCAACTCGATTTGATCAAATACTCACCCCTACTTCGAATCTCAAGATTTAGTTGCAGCAAATGAAGGAGGGCTTCGGTTTTTGAACGGCTTCAATGGAGTAAGATTTAAAGAATGGAAAAAGTCAATAATGAAAAGAATAAACATGAAGAAAATTTTAGGGTCTTGTATTCTTTGCTTCTTGTTGTGGTGGGGTTTTTGTAGGATTGGGATTAATGGGAAATGAAGCAATGAAATGAGTTTTTGATAGAAGAAAGAAAGAAGAAAATAAAGAAATGTAGAAACAGATGCAGAAAAAAAAAAGAGAAAAGAAACCAAAAAGGGAAGAGGGGGGAAAATAAAAAGAAAAAAGGAAGTATAATAGGACGCCACGTGGTAGCACGTGATTGGCCAGTGATGCCACGTCAGTAAAAAATTAATAGTGTTAGTGTCAAGTACCAATATAGTGGATGGAAAAAAAGTTTGGGTACCAATCTAGGACCAAAAAACCATAAGTATCAATACTAGAGAAATGAATAAGTTCAGTACTAATTTTATATTTAACCATTTATTAAAATATTTATAATAAAATATCTGAAGAAACATTTTAATATTTTATTAAATGAATTTATAAATTCACATATCATTAATAATTTCGTAAAAGTAAAATAATTTAAAAAACTTCAATTATATATCATTCCTAATCTAATGTTATTAATAGTCATTTTCTATTATCACATCACCTCTACAACTGCGTTTGAATTTAAACATACACCCCACTGCTGTTTTTGACCTCATTGCTACAGTATTTAATCTCATCGCTATAATAATTAATCTCACAACCACCGCTGTTTTTAACCTCACTGGAGTTAAACACACCACCCATTCAAACTAAATCTAAATGTGACACTATGATATTATATCACATCACTTGAAAATTTATAAAAGTGATAACGTGGCACAATCTCAGAGTGTCACATAATTAAATTTTTATATTTTACAAGTTCAGGGATCAAAATAAGCTCAGTTGTCAAGTTCAAGTACTAAAGTAACCCTAAAAAATGTATAAGTAACAAAGTAAATCTAATTACTAAATTTAAGAGTGAAATTTTATATTATCATTAAATTTTAATTGTTATTATTCGGGTCAAAATTAAAATTTGAAAAGAATATGGATTAAAATATGACATAATGTTAATTATCAAATTATTAAAACATTAATGGTACATTAACCTTATTTATAATATAATGAAAAACCGATGGAAAACCCAAAAAAATTTCCAAATCGCACCAAAAAAAACATTAAATAACCTGAGTTTTACACTTTTCTTTAATGTATATATGTGGGTTTTGTCCAACGTAATACTTATATCTAATAAAAGTTACACATTTTGTGTAAATGTTTTAGTATTAATTCGAATTTTAGAGTTGATTTGGTATAAATTTATAATTAACTAACAATATTCGTAATTAGCGTTCATCAAATCAACCTTAAAATCAGAATTAGATCACATCAATAAGACTGTATTTGACAAATTAAACACAAAATTAAACAAATTCACAATTAACACTAAAATTATTATATTAACAAAATAATGAAATATTCAAACCTAATAATATTAACAATTAACTTTCATCAAATCAACTATAGAACTTTAATTAAACACTAAAAAGTTAACACTGTGACCTTTAGATACTAAAATATATAACCTTTATCAAATACAATTACCAAATTGAACTAAAAAATAACATAGGTACCATATTAGAAAATGGTATCAAACTCGTATACCAAATGATATATTAAGCAAATTGATTTATTTGATTTTGCTCATAGGTCAATCTAGTTTATTAGGTTTACATGGATAATTCAATTTATTCAATTTTTGGTATAAAAAAATCAAACCGAGTCAACGCATACCCCAAACTTTTTCAATCAAAGCATAATCAGTCGAATATATGCTTTCCAAAATCAGTGATACTATCTCCATCAAATTCCCACATTCCAAGGACTTAGTATCTTCTAAATAACAACACATTAACATGTTCAAATATTCTCTTTATTAAATTGTCAAACAAAATAAGGCAAGTGATCAAACTACCTCAGTGGTAATCCGCAGTTGGCACTACCGAGTGCCACTAAGCAACAATCAACTCATCTTGCCTCACCTAACCGTATCATATATGTATTAAAAGGATCTGGCCACATAAAGAAATAAACATTCATATTCATATTACAATTTTTGGATATGTAACATTCTTTATTTCAAGCACTTATTTACAATTTGGAATTTAGTTCCCCTTACTTTTAGTTTCAAAAATCTAGTCCCTATACTTTTTGAATTTAAAGATTCAAGTTTAGTTGTTACTACTATTAAAATTCTTCTATTAAATTATCTGATGTGACTTTTTGAAATAAAAAATTTATACATATTCACTTGGTAGTCATGTAACAATAAAAGTAATGTTGGAAATATTAATTAAGATTTTTTTTCTTAAAAACCCTCATTTGAACTTATCATGATAAAATAATTTCTTCTATTAAAATAGTATTATTAAGAAAAAATTGACATCAGCATTTTGATTGAAATGGTTAATAATATTAACAATTTAGATCGACTAATTACATTATAAAAGTAGAGGGACCAAAATATGTCAAAACTTAAAATATATAGATTAAAACTTAAATTTTAACATAATTTAGGGATCAAAACTAAAATTTAACAATCGTTTTATAATGTAAAAAGAAAAAAAAAGCAACACAAACCTAATAAAAATAGAAACCGCTCATTAGTCTCCAAAATTCTCAAGATAACCATGCAATATTTTAATTGAAATTAAAATTTTATTTTAATTATATTAAATAATTATCAATTAAAATATTATTTTATATTTTTAATATTTTATGAAAATAAATTTGAAATTAGATTAAGATAAATTAGAAAAATATGAGATAAATTGAGATTAAAAAAATATAATGTGATAGAATTAAAACAGACACAACGATTAATTTGTGGATCAATTCCTTTATAATCAATGGCAGTATAGGGTTTGGGAATGAAACTGCAGAGGAGAGTAGGAAATGATCCCTTTTTTTGTCATTAAAAGTTTTTTTTACTTGGTTTTCAATTTTACTCATTAATATTTTTTTTACAAATTATTTTCTTCAAAATCATATTTTTGTTATCATTTCAATTATATAAAAGTCAGTAGTTATACGTTAAAATTACACCATTTGTCACCATTTCATTTGTTCGAACTATTACATTTTGAGTCAAAATATATAATAAAAGTAAATTTTACGGATGATTACTGGCCAAAAAAAAATACTTTAATAGTCAATTCGGGAATTAAAGAATGATTTAGGAACCATTTTTATGATACCTCACATTGGATTTAAATGCGTGACATCACATTATATTACCGGAGTAACTTAGGTTATCTCAATTCATTTCATCAAATAATTTAGCATTCAATCATAATAATTCCAATACATTTAGAACTATAACATAAACATGATTAAACAATGTTAAGTGATCTCATTTAAAGTGTTTCAAGGTTAAACAGAAACAACAATACATAGCTCCTATGTTATAAATCCTTAACTTCAATGTTTGAATGTCTCGAGACAAAAGGATTCTTGTCTCAAAACCTGTAACGAGGCAAAATTATTTTAAGTTCAATATTTAGTAGTCTCGAGACAAAGTATTAATTGTTTCAAGACACATTAATGCACATCTTAGACTTGTCAATGGAAAGCTACTCACTCAAGCCCAAAGGCCTACCTAAAATTTGGATAAACCCAAAAAATTAACTTGGACAAAAGAATTAAACCTATTTAAAATATAAGTCAAACTTGAGCTTGAACAATAAAGGCCCAAGCCCAACTAATTTTTTAAGTTTATAATAATTTATTTTTACATATTATGTAATTTATAACACATAAAAATTAAATCTATAATAATATATAATGCTACTATAATGTAAATATTAAAAAATTTAAGATGACCATATGTAAAATTATTAAATATTAATATAAATATAAATATATATTTTTTAAATCTTAAAAAACAATATGGATGAATTTAAAATAAACTTGAGTTAGCCATCTACAAATATAAGTGTATTTGGCCAAAATTTTAGACTTATATTCTAGGTTGAGCCGGACTTGAGCAAGCATATACTGTATCAATATCATGTTTAATCTCGACCCAACCTATGAACACCTCTAGTTCGTCTCGAGACATGTTCAAGACCATTGCTCAAAAATACTTAAAATGGTTAATTTGTTCTTAGTGTCTGGAGACCAAATGATAAAATGTCAAAAGTGCAATATAAGCATGCAAAATAATGTCTTAACGCTACTTAATTCACACCAAAACTTCACCAAACCAATGCACACCTATTTGACAAGTAAAACTACATTCAAAAACCTTAAAATCATGACATTCATTGCATCATACTTAATCTATTTGAATCAACGATCAACTTTTGCAAAATTAGTCATTAAACATACGATATGTACTACTAAAATCATCCAAAACACCTAAGACATGTTCAAAACGTCATTAAGACTCCACAATACTTCTTAATGACCTAGATACATGTTGTATATAACCTATCAAGACCATACGATATGTAATACTAAAATCATCCAAAACATCTAAGCCATGTTCAAAACGTCACTAAAACTCCACAATACTTCTTAATGACCTAGATACATGTTGTATATGACCTATCAAGGTAAGCACATTACAAAAGATTGAGAGTTCTGTGTCTTGGATGCTGTTAGGCTCATGATCACTTCAAGAACCTAAATTAAGCCTGCATACAGAAACAAACAAATTCGTACACCGAGTATTGTATACTCATTGATACTAACGTAATTTAAATTCAATCATAAAAACATTAAACTTATAAATTTGCTACTAATACTTTTTTGCAAATCATTAAATCATATCTACCATCTAGCATTTTATCAACATCACGATATCATATTCCTATGCCAATCTCATTATCAGAATCATTTCGTATTCATTATCTGCATGACCAATTTCACATATCATTTTCAAATTTAAGATGACATTTGATTACCAGAATCAAAATAACATTGCATTATCGAAATCAGAATTACATGTCATTATTTACTTTTAGCCCCTATTAACTAGATTAAACATAAGTACAAGTACATGGATTAATCCTCTAACACTCAATAAGCACCGAAGTGTTGATCAAAGCATAAATGCACCGATCCCCCTAACACTCCACAGAATGAATCCCACCAAGATGCCAGAATGGATCACACCGAAGTGTCAGCATGAATTGCATTAAAGTGCCCAAATGCTCCCACCGACAACATATACGAATCTTATGGAATGCCAACTATACCCTAATCATGTTTAGCATCATTTAATAGCGCGATTTAATAATCTCATAATACCATTACACGTAATAATCACAGTTTCAACTTGTTTTATCAAATTATACAAATATCAATTTCTCAATATCACTTTCTATTATTATTATACAAGAACATAACATTTCACATGCTCCTCATCATAATACAATTGCAAAATCATATCACAGTGCTATTTGCATATAAACACCCGATGAAATTACCAAATGAATCAAAATTCAACAAGACGTAATCAAACATATCCGAATTATCATTTATCACTAACAATTCAATCTCAACATCATAATTCACGTTCAATCTTTACATCTATCTCAAACATTTTTTTTAATCTAATGACACTCATTAATGCATGGGAAATTTAATGGCAATGAATGGTTTAGATCACTTTACTCCACTAACACAAAATAATTCTTGATTTAATTACTACATAAGGCCATGTCAATTTCTCTCTTGAGTCTCTCTACATTTATGCCATCAATTTCACAACCCCAACAATTTAGCCACTGTACTATTTTATTTCTAAATTAATTACTAATATTTCTATTTTCTAATTTCCGTACTTCATAACTATTTGATTAAAATTTTTAGACAACCCAATATAATATATTCAATCCTTAAACCAACTTTTCCAACACCGACAGAAAATTGGATCATTACAATTTTACTAATAAAGTCTCTCTCTCTCTCTCTCTCTCTCTATACACACACACAGGGACAAATCCAAAAAGTACTTTGAACAACCCCTTTAGGTTGCTCCTTAAAGAGTCTGCCTTTGATAATCATCATGTCATATATTACCTAAATTGCTTCGGGGGAATCAACATACATAGAATTGTAGGGATATAAAAGATAAACATCTTATTTGAAAATGATTTATAATTGAATCATAAAAAGATTTTAAGATTTATCAAATAAATTATTTTAATATATCTTTTGCCACATGCAAAAAAATTATCACGCGATAAGTTTTATAAAATAATAAAGTAAAGGAATATATCATAATCAATAAGACAAATGTAAACTCAAGTTCTCTTTCTAAAAACTTTTAAACCCTAGCTCTTGTTTGGCATAATGGGTCGCCAGGTCGATTGCCACCCATCTTTTCTTCTATGATTGCACAAATCAACATTTTCCTCTTTGGATGCTATGGGCCACCCCATCCTCAAGACTGACACTTAAAAGTGAGTGTTCTTCAAGTTTCGAACCCAAAACCTCTTACCTCCTACTCATACGAGGTTTCTTTGCAACTCTAATACCATTTGATTTTTTTCCTCAAAAACACATTTGGTACCCTTAAAGTTTGGCTCTTTTTGCAATGCTACCATTCTCACACACAAATTGGTATTGTCCTCTTTGAATGCGCAACCATTAAGACTTTGTCACCCTTAAAAAGGGGCAACTACCACATGTTTCGAACTCAAGACCCTGTATTTAGTTTTCATCGCAACTCTGGTACCATTTGATAGCCTTAAATTTTGGGCACTTCTGGCAATTTCTATAAGCCTATCCGATAATTTCCTAGCTAGTTGCTTCAAGATTCCTAATTCTCGGTTATCATGCACACAATATTTCTAATGTTGACTTAAAAGCTTAAAAGAGGACTAAGTCCAGTCCAATATCACAGCATTTACCATAGGTTTATAGAAAAAATCATAAATGATTCCAAAATGATAGCTAGAACTAGATTTAGCCATACTGCATACATAGTGAAACTATTAAGTAAAGTACCTTCCAAGCTTCAAGCATGCTTGTTCAAGGACCGGCGGCTTCATCGACCCACTCGCTTCGCGTAGATAACGCCTGAGGCTAACTATGGCATAACCTCGAGTATTGATTGCACTTAAACAGCGGACCGCATCCTCGTCCCCAGTGGCAGCAGCCTCCACTTGTAATCGACGGTTTTTGAGTTGATCAAAAACCAAATCGGACGCCTTGGATCTTTCCAGTTCTTGAATCCGGCCCCTCCAAATCCTATCCACCGCATCCAAGTACTTGGCGCCGCACGTGTCAGTATCTCCGGGCAAGTACTTGACGGTGCATTCCAATGCGACGGCGCAGTAGGCTTCCTTCATGGAATCGGGAATCGGGAGCCCTTGGTTTCTGTCAATGCACCCGATCTTCTCCAAAACGTCGAGTATTTTCTCGGAAACGTCACCGGCGTTGACTTCGGTTCGCATGGTACGGAGGAGCACGGCTTTTTTCAACTGTGGCCTGGGCTTCAATGGCGGGAAAGCTTCAATAACTTTCTTTATATGCATATCGTCGGGTGAATACCTGACAAGGAATTCAATAATGCAACCGCAGATATATGGGTCTAGTTCTTGATCCATTGAGATTGAAATCGAAAACCGTAAATTTTCGACCGTGTTTGTTTTTCTTTTTGAAGAGAAAACGGGGAGTCCACACACTGAGTGATCCCTTGTTTTAGAGCCACTTTCTGATTTTCCAATTCATATATAATTTGAAATTTGAAAAACTATCCGCCCATATTTATATTTAAATTTTACTAAAATTCTTTGTATCTTATTTTTAAAAAATAATTTTTATATTTAATTTTGAAAATTAAAAAAAACAGATTAGTTTAATGAAAATAAAAAAATTATTTCTAAAAACTAAAATATGAGTAGAATTTAAGTGCATTTTTTTAATTATTAAATTTTTATTTATTTTTATTATACAAATGAAATATTTATTAACTATGCATTTCAATAAAAAAATTGGCATATCAAAGTTGCGACCACGGACCAAGTCGTGACAATGCAAATGAAGACATTACGGCATGGTGACGTATTCTTGACATAAATCAGGGTTTTTCTTCCAATTAAACTATATTATTTTTTCTAGTTAAAGTCTGATTACTCTAGCGATATTTTAGATTTATTTTTTTCATATTGTATCATTATTAGTTTACTCATTTAGTAAAAAGTCAAAACCTCTTTTATTTTATTTTTTTATCCTTTTCAAGAAAAGTTTTTAAATAAATATTTGTGTGTACAATCTTTTCTATTTTTCTATTTTATTGTTTATATAAGTTGATCCCAGTAAAAAAGAATGATTTATGACAATTTGATTGCAAATTATTTAAATTGATAAATTTTTATGGTCTATACATTTCAAAATTTTCTATTATCTTATCCTCATGCCCATCATAAAATTCAATAAACTTTCAATATATATATATATATATATTTTTTATATACATAAGATAATATATCCTATCCTGTCAAAAGTGCGGAAGAAATTTCTTTTAAAAGGTTTGTATTTTTTTTCCTCTAAAATTTTAATACGATGGTATTGAAACCATTTCCACAGGTAATATCTGAAAATAATAATAATAATAATTTTTTATTTAGGTTCCGAGGTTTATATTCTATTTTTTATTTTCACTTTTTGTGTTTTTAGAGTGTAGTTTGCAATTTTGACACGGTCTGGCACGTGGCTATGTGACAGCCCTTGTGGCTCACGTGGTTGTGTACTCAGCCTGTGTGGAATGGCCCAACCTGTGTGACCCCTGAAACTTGTTCCGGTTTTTCAATTTTCGCTTATTTTGCTCTTAAATGCTCTCTTAAGTATAGAAACATGAATTTAATAGATTAGTAGCATAAAATTCTCAATTAAACCTCGAATAAT
This sequence comes from Gossypium hirsutum, assembly GCF_007990345.1. Lineage (NCBI taxonomy): Eukaryota > Viridiplantae > Streptophyta > Magnoliopsida > Malvales > Malvaceae > Gossypium > Gossypium hirsutum. The sequence goes on along the minus strand of NC_053432.1, from coordinate 63,006,425 downwards.
CACCCAAAAACGCATTAAGAACATGATTAAAACATGTTACTTGTAGTACTTATCATTTGGTCACTCATGATTAAATTGACAACGAAATAACATGATATTTTTCAAATAGTATAATAACACATTTAATCTTCAACACTTACGTATTCCTATTAATTTGACCCTAATTCTACCTAATTCAATAAATTTATCACTTTGCATTTACAAACTTTATAAATTTGATCATTAAACTCTTTAAAAAAAGGTTTGAAGAAAGAAAATGAAAAATCTAACTTACTTTTTTCAGGTTTCAAAGAACACCCGAAAATTAGATGACAATTAGATATCAAGAGTAGAAAAAAAAAACCTGAAATAAACAATGAGAGAAGAATTTAAGGGAATTGCCGAGATTAAAAAAAAAACCCGACCTCTGTTTTGAGTCAAACTTGGGGTTTCTTTCTCTTTACTTTTAGCTTTGGATTTCCCTTTCTGTATTTGCTTTTATGTTTATGATGTTGTATGTTGGGTTAATTTGAACGAATTGTTATCCTCAAGTGGGAAAGCTAATTATCAACAAAAAAAAGTCTTTACTTTCTCCATTACACTGTCTAGAATAGAGTCTGATTGTGGTTTTGGAAAGACTATGTACTCAAAATGGAAACATTGAAGGCCTTCTTGCAGTTAGTGTTGTTTTAGCATTTGGATATTAAATTTACTACATTTACATATATCCCTTGCTTGAGAACATTCGATAATGAAGTTCGTAAAAAAGATTGGATGATTGGTATTTATATAGTAAAATCATCTTATTTTTATGTTGTTTTGCTTGTGAGTCATGTTGGAAAATATGGACATTACATATATAATAAGGATAATTATACGTTATTATTTACTATCATAATAGGTTATCCCAAATTAAAAGTGATCTAATTTGGTTAAAATTTTATTGGGCTTTAATTATTAAATAAACTATGGGTTAAATATGTGTAGATACTCTAGTAATTGAATTCTAATCAAAATTAATGATGGACTAATTAGAATTTGATTAGAACTAATATGCCAATGTTATAAATATTAGGGTTTCATGGATTCAGATACGCTTCCGCATCTAGTTTTATTCTTGATTTGTTCTTAATTTATTCTTGATGATTTGACATGATAGATCCTGGATTATTAAATTTTATTTCTGATTTATTTTACAAAACTAACAAGTCATGAAAGATAAGTATGTTAATGGAAGAGATGATGATCGTGTTAGCCACCAAGTGAAAAGAAAAGATGGCTTATAACGATTCAAGTTGAGTTTCTTGAGAGGAGCTTTGAGGTTGAAAACAAACTTGAATTAGATAGCAAGTTGCGACTAGCAAAAGATCTTGGCCTACAACCCTCTAATCCCTCAAATTTAAAAACTCAAAACATTGGTTAGGATCAAGTTGATAGAATTCGCAAATATGAATGGTTAAATTAATTAAATTTTTAAGAATTAAGATTAAATCGATAGAATATGTAAATATTGATAACTAAATTTGTTATTATACCAGTTTAGAAAAAGGGCATGCCATTATTTTTCTTATCAATTCAACGAGTGACCAAGACAAAAACAAATACAAACGTTAATGGCTAAATTGAAAATTTTTAAGACTGAATGACCAAAATAAAAAAATTTGAGTATAGTTGAATCAACATTTGTATAAATTACCCTGTAAACCACTACATTTATTGTAATAATATTTTGCTTTTTTTAGGTTTTCATAAATCTTTTTATACTAATAACGAGATCAATATCAACCGAACTAAATAGTTCTTCCGGACATTTTTTATATAGATAGTTATATAGATTTTGGTACGAATTTAAAAAAAAAAAAAGGGCGCTTAGGAAGCTCAGCAGCGCAGATCACATCTGAAATCAGACGACCATGATGACCCTAATCACCACGACAGCGCAATAATCATCACAGCTCCTATCGTGCACCAGCCGGGAATCGAACCCGGGTCTGTACCGTGGCAGGGTACTATTCTACCACTAGACCACTGGTGCTTTGTGTTCAAATTATAATAATTGTTCTTTTTTTTAAATAAAGATATTTTAGCCCAATTAAAGCTCTAAGATAAAGCTATTTTTAAATAGTTTAAGCCAATCTAAGATTTATTTTCAGAATGTGATGCAGTTTAAACCACACTGGTATCATGCATGTTGGTATCAAAGTGCATATTTCTGGATCAATACCCAATTACATATCAATTCAAACAATCATGACTTTAAATATTTGTACTTCACATATTTAGAATTTAGTATTCTTGCTTTTATTTTTAAGAATTTAATCATTTTACTTTTTAGACTTAAAAGTTTGCTTTCAATTCATATATAACCATGCAACATTTTAATTGAAAATTTAATGATATTAACTATTTGAACTAACTAATAACATTATAAAAATATAAAGACCGTTAAAAATTAACATATAAAGATTAAATTTCAAATTTAAGCATTTTAGAAAGGACTGAAATTGAAAATTAACCATTTTTATAAAATGAGAAAAAGAAAAGAAGTTGGTGTGTGTGCGCCACGTGCCATCATATAGGTATATAGATTTTAAACATTTTCTAAGGACTAAACTGAAAGTATACCATTGTTTAAAATGTCAAAATCAAAAGGAGTTCCGTTTGCTTTTAGACAGGTGTCGACAAGAGGAATGGTTTGGAGACCTTAATAAATAATTGTATTAGGCATAAATGGCTTTAGATCAAATTGTGGTTATGGTTCTTCTACTATGTTTAAATTTAAGATTTGGTATTTCTATTTTAATATGATATAATTTGGTTCCTCTATATAATATTGAAATAGTTAATACCCTTAATTATGTTGTTCCAATAGGGTCGGAAGCGTGTAAATTATTGTACTAAAAAATCACACAAAGTTCAATTCCCAGGGAAGAGAGGTGGATCACATGGATCTCTTAAATACCAAGTCTTTCCTTAGACAGAATATCCCTTCTATAGTAATTTAATAGCACAATTAAATACTACTATTATACCCTCAAATATTGAAAGAAAAATAGGACAAGAAAGAACACAAGAGATTTAACGAGGTTCGGTAAATTATACCTACGTCCTCGGGCACTAACACCAGATGATAACTTTACTATCTCCAAAGTATTACAAACAAATAGAATTCCTTAAGAATTCTCAAATGGGAGAAGAGAGAAAACTAAGAGAGAAAGATTGGTTGGGATGGTTGAAATGAGAAATTGTTAGGCCTATTTATAGTTGAAGTTCAGGGACTAACTTGCAAATGGCCTAAAAAATTAGGAACCAAAATTGCAATTATCCCTTTCAACTTTAAACAACTTGCCAACTATTTTTTTTCTTTCGGTGCCAATTGCACCTCCCACCATTTTTGACTTTTCAACCCCTTTTTAATTTAACTTATCAACAATCTCCACCTTGAAGATTTGATTAGGATAATCACATCTTCACACACTTCCTTCAACTCCCCAAATTCGATAAAGCTATCTTTTGTAGTGCCTCCAAATGCGCTCTCGAGCGCCATACACCTAAAGGTGCTCAAATTCTCAGGATGTTAATCAAGTTCAAACAATGATTAAACTTGATTGTTGTTACCACCTTGGTCATCATATCTGCGGGATTATCTGTTGTCGGAATCTTCTCAAGTAGAATTTTTCCTTTTTCAAAGACTTCCCGCACAAAGTGATATCTTACGTCGATATGCTTGGTTCTTGAATGATAGACTTGATTTTTCGCTAAATGAATAGCACTCTGACTGTCACAATATAGACTAATGTGACTTTGAACAACTCCCAAGTCTTTCAATAATCCATTAAGCCAAATAGCCTCCTTAACAGCTTCTGTAACTGCCATATATTCTGCCTCTGTAGTAGACACAGCTACTGTAGACTGTAAGGTAGACTTCCAACTCACTGGGGCTTTCGCAAGAGTAAACAGATACCCCGTAGTTGAACGACGTTTATCTAAATCACCACCAAAGTCAGAATCAACATATCCAACTACAAACTGACCAAGTGCTTCATCCTGTTCAAAAATTAAACCAACATCTACGGTTTTTCGAAGATACCGTAGAATCCATTTCACAGCTTGCCAATGTCCTTTTCCAGGATCATGCATATACCTGCTCACAACTCCAACAGCTTGTGAAATGTCAGGCCTCGTACACACCATCACATACATCAAACTCCCAACTGCATTAGCATATGGGACTTTCGCCATATATTCTCTTTCTTCTTCAGTTTTCGGAGATAATTGAGCACTAAGTTTCAAATGAGAAGCAAGTGGGGTACTTACATGTTTTGTGTTTTCATTTACACCAAAACATTGTAATACCTTTTTCAGATATTGCTTCTGATTCAAACAAAGCTTGCCTCTCTGTCTATCTCTACTTATCTCCATGCCGAGAATCTTCTTGGCCTCACCTAGATCTTTCATCTCGAACTCTTGATTCAACTGAGCCTTCAGCTTATCTATCTCATTTTGGCTCTTCGAAGCGATTAACATATCATCAACATACAAGAGTAGATAAATGAAAGATCCGTCATGCAGCTTCTGCAAATACACACAATTGTCATATTTGCTTCTTGTGTACTTCTGCCTTCTCATAAAGCTATCAAATCGCTTGTACCACTGCCTCGGGGATTGCTTCAATCCATATAGCGATTTGTTAAGCTTACAAACCCAATTTCTACCACCAGCATCTGTGTATCCTTCTGGCTGAGTCATATAGATCTCCTCTTCTAACTCACCATGCAAGAAAGCCGTCTTAACATCAAGTTGAGCTAGCTCCAAATTCAACTGTGCTACCAAGGCCAACAAAATTCTAATGGAGGAATGCTTCACAACAGGGGAAAATACATCATTGTAGTCAATTCCCTCCTTCTGAGCGTAGCCTTTAGCTACCAATCTTGCCTTGTAGCGAATATCCTTCTTGCTAGGAGATCCATCTTTCTTTGCGAATACCCACTTGCATCCGATTGCCCTTTTACCTTTCGGTAATTACGCCAACTCCCAAGTATTGTTCTTCCGGAGAGACTGTATTTCTTCATCCATGGCGCTTTTCCATTTATCACTTTCTAAGCTTTGCATTGCTTCTTGATAAGTGATAGGAATATCATCAACAACGGGAAGGGCGTAGGCCACCATATCAGTAAATCGAGCAGGTTTACGAATTTCTCTCCGTGGCCTTGCAACTGCAACTGGTTCTGGTGTACTTAGTGGTTCTTGGGTCAGAACCTCTTCAACCTCTAATTCCTCCATTGTGGCTGGAGAATTAGACTTATTAACTGGGCAAATCCCCATCTGCTCAAACTCCACCTGTTTTGGAGTACACTCCACCTGCTGTGGAGTATTGCTCATCTGAATATCTTTATCTGCTACCTTTTTCAATGTGGCAGATTCATCAAAGGTAACATCTCTGCTACAGATCATTTTCTTTGTGCTTAAGCACCAAAGACGAAATCCCTTCACTCCAGAAGTGATTCCCATAAAGAGAGCTTTCTTTGCCCTCGGATCTAACTTTGACTCCTTCACATGGTAATATGCAGTGGATCCAAACACATGTAAGGAATCATAATCTGTAGCCGGTTTTCCAGACCATACCTCCATAGGAGTTTTTCTTTCTAATGCAGATGATGGCAAACGATTAACAAGATGGCCAGCGTATGTCACAGCCTCAGCCCAAAATTGCTTGCCCAACCCAGCATTGGACAACATACATCGAACTTTCTCCAGCAATGTTCGATTCATACGCTCTGCCACTCCATTCTGTTGTGATGTATCCCTAATTGTGAAGTGTCGAACAATACCATACTCTTGGCACACATCGAAGAACGGATCACATTTATATTCCCCTCCATTGTCCGTCCTAAGCCGCTTGATTTTCTTGCCAGTCTGGTTTTCGATCATAGTTTTCCATTTAAGAAAAACTCCAAGCACTTCATCTTTAGTTTTCATGGTATACACCCAAACTCTTCTGGAAAAGTCATCAACAAAAGTAACAAAGTAGTGTTTTCCTCCCAACGAAAGTGTTTTGGAAGGCCCCCACACATCTGAGTGAATATATTCCAAAATACCTTTTGTATTATGGATAGCAGTGCCGAATTTCACTCTCTTTTGCTTTCCCAAAACACAGTGCTCGCAAAATTTTAATTTGCAAGCCTTTGCACCTTTCAACAATCCTTGCTTTGCCAGAATTTGCATGGATTTTTCGCTGGCATGTCCCAACTTCATATGCCACAACTGCATTGAGTCCAAGTCTTTGTTACCGGAAGCTGCAGCGACTGCTCCAATAACTGTACTACCTTGGTAGTAATACAAGTTATTTTTCCTGATGCCCTTCAATATCACAAGTGCGCCAGATGTCACTTTCAAATCCCATCTCTCATAGTAACAACTGAACCATTGGATTCCAAGGCTCCCAATGAGATGAGATTTTTCTTCAAACTGGGCACGTACCGAACATCAGTCAGAACTCTGGTTGATCCATCTTGATTCTTTAATTGGATTGAACCTATCCCAACAGTTTTACAGGCATTGTCATTGCCCATATAAACAACTCCTCCATTTAGTTCTACTAAATCAGAGAACCACTCCCGGTTAGGGGACATATGATAGGTACAACCCGAATCCAATATCCACTCATCTGAATGGAACGACAATGATGATGCAACCAGTGATAGTTCAGAGTCACTAGTATCATGCTTTGCAACACAAGCATCTACAACAGCTTTTCCCTTATTCTTCAGCTTTGGACAATTTTTCTTCCAGTGGCCTTTCTCATGACAAAAAGCACATTCATCTTTCCCGAGTCTGGACTTTGACTTTGATCTCCCCTTTTGAGTTTTCTTCCGAGTGTATGAACGACCTCGGACTACTAAAGCTTCTGTATCTCTGATTGAGTTTTTCTGTTTGTCCTTCTTTCTCTGTTCATAACTGTATAAGGCCGCACAGACTTCGCTCAGAGATAATCCCGCAGATATGATGACCAAGGTGGTAACAACAATCAAGTTTAATCATTGTTTGAACTTGATTAACATCCTGAGAATTTGAGCACCTTTAGGTGTATGGCGCTCGAGAGCGCATTTGGAGGCACTACAAAAGATAGCTTTATCGAATTTGGGGAGTTGAAGGAAGTGTGTGAAGATGTGATTATCCTAATCAAATCTTCAAGGTGGAGATTGTTGATAAGTTAAATTAAAAAGGGGTTGAAAAGTCAAAAATGGTGGGAGGTGCAATTGGCACCGAAAGAAAAAAAATAGTTGGCAAGTTGTTTAAAGTTGAAAGGGATAATTGCAATTTTGGTTCCTAATTTTTTAGGCCATTTGCAAGTTAGTCCCTGAACTTCAACTATAAATAGGCCTAACCATTTCTCATTTCAACCATCCCAACCAATCTTTCTCTCTTAGTTTTCTCTCTTCTCCCATTTGAGAATTCTTAAGGAATTCTATTTGTTTGTAATACTTTGGAGATAGTAAAGTTATCATCTGGTGTTAGTGCCCGAGGACGTAGGTATAATTTACCGAACCTCGTTAAATCTCTTGTGTTCTTTCTTATCCTATTTTTCTTTCAATATTTGAGGGTATAATAGTAGTATTTAATTGTGCTATTAAATTACTATAGAAGGGATATTCTGTCTAAGGAAAGACTTGGTATTTGAGAGATCCATGTGATCCACCTCTCTTCCCTGGGAATTGAACTTTGTGTGATTTTTTAGTACAATAATTTACACGCTTCCGACCCTATTGGAACAACAAATTATTATAGTATTTAGATTAACTAAAGCCATTATAAAATAGAGGATCAAATTAGGTCAAATTAAAATATAAAGACTCAATGTTAAATGTACACATAATAGAGAGTTTGAAACTATAATTTACAGTTATCTTATAGTGATTGAAAAAGTAAAAAAAGAGTTGTGTCATTAGTTACTCTAAATAATTAGCATCGTGATTTCGATAGTTGATGTGATTTTAACACACTTATTTCAACTCATTATGCCAAAAAAAAAATTATGCCAGAATAATATTTTTTTAAATAAAAGTAAAATATATAATCAAAATAGATAAATATGTTAATTATTTGGACTAACTAATAATATTGTAAAAATAGAGAATCAATTTATGTTACATTTAAATATTTAATCTCAATCATGAAACATAATAAAATAATCAAAACTAAAATTTTACTATTATAAGGCAAAAAAAAAAGGTTGGATTTGAGGGTGTCATGGGAAAATACCAAACCTTTTATATATAGGTATATAAATTAAAGGATAAAGATTACATCATAAATTTGAAAATAATATAAGGAGTAAAACTAAAAATTTACCATTATGAATAATCTAAAATAAAAAGGTGATGTGTGTTACACTTTGCATTGGGTTGATTAGTTATTTATGTCAAATTATAGAAAAAAATTTGAAGGTTAAAATATGTTCTAAGTCTCTATACACTTCGTGCATTTGAAATTTAGTCTCTTACTTTTACTTCAAGGAATCTAGTCATCTACTTTACAGATTTAAAAATTTAGGTATAGTTGCTACCATCAATAAAATTATTCTATTAATTTTTCTAGGGTGATATTTTGAAATTTAAAAAATCACTTGATAGTCATTTAATAAAAAAATTTAACGTTGAAAGTATTGATTATGATTTTTTTTCATTAAATACACTCATTTGAAATAATCATGATAAAAAAATTAGAATACTTTTCTTAAGAAAAATTAATATCGACATTTTCATTGAAATAATTAACAATGAACATGAATTGTTAAGCTAACTAACGATATTATAAAAGTAGATGAACTACATTAGGCCAAAATTTAAAGTATATTGATTAAATATCAAGTTTTGTCATAGTCTAGATGCCAAAATTGAAATTTGACCATTGCTTATAATGTCAAAAAAAAGTGAAGCAAATTTGAAAGAAATGGGAAGCTACGTGCTAGTTTCTAAGATTATTATAGTATTCAAATTATATAAAACCACGTAATGTTTATTAACGATGTTAGCTATTTGGATTAATTAACAGAATTATAAAAATATAGGGACTAAATTATGTTAAAAATAAAGTATATGGATTAAATCTCTAATTTAGGCATGTTAAAAGGACCAAAACTGAAATTTAATCATTTATAAAATGCACAGAAAAAAAAAAGGAAATGGAGCATTCTGGGTGGTCTACACGTGTCAACAGGAAGGTCATATATATATAGACTGTATTTGTAGGGAAAATTAAAAAATTTAGGAAGCTCAGCAGCGCGGATCACACTTCACATCCGAAGATAAGAAGGTTGTGACAACCCAAATCATCACGTAAGAGTAATGCTCATCACGGCTCCTTTAGTGCACCAGCCGGGAATCGAACCCGGGACTTTACCGTGGCAGGGTATTATTCTACCACTAGACCACTGGTACCTCTTATTGTAAGTGCAAAAATAAAAATTATATTTTACTAAATAAACAAGTTTAATCCAACCAAATTGTTCAATTTCTATAAACTCAAACTTCAAAAAGTAAATTCAGTCAAACTTAGTCCACGAATCTTTGACTTAAACTCATCCCAATTACATTTAGAACACCCAACTTATAAATTTCGAGTTTTCACTGTGCCTTTGGCTTGCATAATAGTTAGTTTTCTTTAAACATATATTTCAAGTATCTAAATATATGAAATTAAAATAAAATACATAGTGAAAAATGATACACGACAATTTCTGGAGTATTTAACTTTATAAAAATATATGAAATATTTTTGTAATGTTTAGAGTTGAAATTTATATTATATTTAAAAGCAATTTCTTTTAAACATTTTACATACGATATTAAAAGATATAAATACTTTTATTATAATATTTGTTTAGATATAGATATTTTAATCATTTCTTAATTAAATAAGTATTTAGTTAATTCGTGAATTAATTCAATAATAAAATTTATTATAATAAAGATATCATGCATGTAACTATCTATATTATATTATAAACAAATAATTTGACTGAATTTGATGTCAGAAATTAAGGGACACCAACTCAATCATTTAACATCTCACTCAAATAATAACATATAATAGTATATATGGAAGGTGTTAATAATAGGATTCGTTAACTCGACTCGAAATTACATTTCTTTTTAAAAGTTACCATTATGTTATTTTTATATAAATTTAAGCAAGTGAAAAATCAATGCGAACCGAAATGTTTAAATGATTAATAGATTATAAGTTAAAAAATCATAATTAATCTAATCAAATTTTATTTTTAATTTAATTTATAATTAAATTAAAAATTTTATGATGTAAAATTAAATATTTTTTATATTTAACATAACAAGAATGACATACAAATTTTATATAAAAATATTTTTTAAAATATCTTATAAGAGTTAATGATGATTTCTTTATTTACTTTACAAATTTATTACTTTTTTTTAGAAATACTTATGTAAAAGAGTTATAAACTTTATAAAATAATGTTCAAAAAGCAATAAAATAAAGTTTATTTTGTCAAAGAAAGTTAAAAAAACTCGAAATTCAAAATTAGTATGAAAAAATCAAGAATCAAACTGAAAAATAATAGATGAGTCAAAAAATTCGACCGATTTGAATCAAACTAAACTCACCTCTAATCAAATACACACAAATATTTAAACTATACTAATATTTAAGATTCTTCTGACTCTTCAATCGACTCTCAATTCATTGAAGAATTTACCAAAAATCTTTTATTTTTATAAAATAATAGGTATTATTTCGAATATATTATTACCTGTTCTTATAAAATCTAAAAAAATAGTTGCAGAAATCAAACTCAAAATTTTATGATTTTAATGAAAAAAAACTTTATGATATTTGGTTATCAATTCAAATTTTTTAAAAAATTTATTACATAAGATTTCCAGTTATATCATTAATGTGTCTTAAATTTAAGGCGTATTTATAGGCAAACGTAAAATCATTAAATATTTAATTTAAGTTAAATATAAAATATTAAAAATAGAATAACTTATTTGCATAATTTAATGAATATATTTTATTTTCATGAATAATTTATAAAAAATAAAAATATCAATTTTAAAAAAGCGCTGACAGAAAAAAAAAACTAGAATTTTCATTTTTCTTGAAAACCAAATATTTAAGATAAAACATTTTGTCGTTAGTTTTTAAAGCAATAGGGATAACAAGCCAATTGTTACCCTTTCCGCCACACCCGGTTGCTGTTAAAAACAAGGGGGAGAAAATTAATTGAAAAAGATATGGCAACTTCCGCCATGGCAACCGGAACCCCCAAGCTCCGCTTCTCTGCCTCAAATCACGGCCGACTTAATCCCGCTTCAAAGCTAAAGGGCTCCGTAAAGTTCCTCATCGATGCCAACAACAACCCCTCTTCAACTACCTCCTTTCAATTCTCATTCCCCATTCGCGCCGTCGACTCCCAAACTGATGAAGAAACTCCAGCATTCGATGAACCCAATGCTGCCTTCATCCCTCAGGTCAGTTTGTATTGGCTGATGGAAATTGGGTATCCTTCAAAAACCCCAAATTTAATGCATTTCAATGTAAATTCAAATGATTTTGTGTTTGCTCCCAGAACTTGATTGGATTATGATTTTTAAACAGGAAGATTTGAGTTATGTATTGAAATTAGGAGGTGGTTCAATGGTGGGTGCAGCCATAATTAAGTATGGAAGCATTCTTTTCCCTGAGATTACCAGACCAAATATCGTACAGGCTTTGATAATGATTTCGGCACCCGTTGTTATTGCTGTTTTGTTGTTGATCAAGCAAAGTCGTGTTAAGTAATGAAGGCTAGGCTATAGAGGTGTATGTATATAGATTGTCCTTTAATTTGCGTGTATTCTATTTAACATTTATTGAATTTCTCTTGTTGAGCTTGTACACACATAGATACCTGTAAGAACCCAAAAATGCCAATGCAAGCATTTTGAATTTCACATCAATTGCATAATAAGTGTTTATACTAGCTTCTTCTGAGGTTTAATTGGTCTTGTGATGGTATTAGTGTCATCTCTGAAACTTAATAAGCTACTAAGACGATGAGGCTTCGCTATCATGAGGGAGAATGTTGTGATCTTAGAAACACCATAATCCCACATTGATAAGATATTAGAGTAGTTAAGGCTATGTTTGGTGTGGTGGAAATATGAAATATGAAGGAGAAGAAAAGTAGAAGGATAATAAACATAATTGATATGTTTGGTATGAAAGATGAAAAATTGGATTGAAAATATATTTAACCTTTTGCCTTCTTCCTGACTAGTCGACCAACCGTCGGGTTGGCATTGCTCACCACTCTGCTTATTTTTCCCATTTGCTTTGCTTTTCTCTTATGCTTTCGGCATAATAGCCTTAAGATCTCTCCTCGTTATTCAACCTTAGTTCGGCAATGACAGGTAGTGTGGGTCTTGTTGCTCCATTGTTCTCGCCATGGTTTTGCTGTCCATCCTTTGGTCCCTGACGTGACCCTTGGGTTTGCTAGGCCCTCTTTTTCTTTTTTTTTTCACTCTTCTGTGAATATCTCTTTCTTTCTCATGAATTACTTTGAATTTTTACACTATAGGAAAATATTAGCCAACAAGATAAAGAAAAAAGAGAAAGGAGAAGAAATCGTTAAAAAGAAATTTCGATGAGATTCCATAAGTAGAAAGTAGTTTTACATATTTTCGTAACCTTTTATATTATTAATATTTGAATAATAATTTGATATATTATCAGTAGAGTTTTTTAGATTTCACAAGTGAGTTGAAAGTGTGACAAGTGTCATATTTTTTGTATGTAATTAATTTTTTTATTTTTTATCACACCTTATAATACACTTGTTAAACCATTAATCTACTTGTGGAGTCTAAAAACTTTCATTGATGATGTATCAAATAATTTGGGTTGAAATTTTAATGATCCAACCATTGAATTTATCAAGATACTTGTATTTGTCATACATGTAAAATTTTGAATCTATTTGATATCTTTATAGTATTGTTATAAAATGTTGTATATATTAATATATATGTTAGAGTTGTGTGACCTAAATTCTTGGTAAAATAAAATACAAGTAGCAAGATAGGGGGATCTGCGAGGGCAAAGGTACGGTACATGCTACACAAGTGGAATCTGTATAAAATTTTACTTCTTCTATTTGATATTTGATTAGAATAATGTGTTGTAACATTACTGCATTACTTCTATTAGATTTTGTTTAGAATATGGTTTTACAAACTTATAAATAGACATAGTCTATATTCCTCTTGTATCATTCGAATTTGACATAGTGAGTTTTCTTCTCCTCTGTATTATCGACATTCAATTTTCACAATATATTTAACGGTTTGTAGTTTTTTACATAAAACAAATAGTTTGAAATTTCAGATTTATGTTAAACTTGGCATGCATAATCTATATAAATGGAATATGAAATATAATGGTTGAATCGTTAAAATATTAATCGTATAAAAAAATTATAAAAATTATAAAACCATGACGTAAATGAATCTCTCCCGTATATACATTCATATATATATATTTGTCTCAACAAAATAATTATTATAGGATCTAAGCAATAATATATCTTGCAAATCAATCACAATTGAATTCCCAAGTTAACACCAAATTTGGAATACAAAAGATAGACCAGTTTATGTTTATTATTTTTAGGGTTAGTATGGAAGGCATTCACAATTACACTACTTTTAAAGATCATGGTTATTTAAAATGAACGGAATCAGTTTATTTTAAATCAATTGAGTTAAATTAAAAAATAATTAAACTGAATTTTTTTAATTAAATTTGTAAAATCAAGAAAAACTATTAAATTAATAAATCGATGATGAACATTGATCTATTGTTTAAACATTTAAAATTTTATTCCTCTACTTTTAATTCCATTAATCTAAGTCCTTATAATCAAAATTTATATAAAGAAAGAAAGAAAGAAAGAAATGTAATTGGATAGTATAGATCTCGAGCAATGAGTCGATTCACAATTACTAAAACAGTGACCTCATAGCTTTTCAAATGAACTGAAAATCGAACCCAATAGAAGCAGAATAATAAAAGACATCATTTCAACTTTAAGGACACCATTCCCCCTATTTTTGGAATTCCTAACCTAATAAACATTCATAATTATGTATTAATAATATTAGCCACAGACTTTAATTTTTTTATATCCCAATTTTGGATTTTTCATCAAAAATTTATTCTAGTTACTTAAATATTTCAGTTAAACTAAATTAATACTTGTAATAATTTATTCGAATTAAAACTACAAGTTAAAAAAGAGTAAATTATTATGTTTTTGTCACTCGACATTAACTATTCAAAAGTTTTTATTTAGGTCATTGGGCTATTAAGTTTTTAATTTTTTTATTAAATTACAGCCAGCGAATTGTCAGTCAGTGTCAAAGCACAGAGAAGAAAGTTGTTTAGATTTTAGTTTGTAGATTTGTGATGTTCAAAGCTGTTTTGTGAAAAAAAAATTGAATTGTAAAAAAGAAGGAGAATAAAAGCTTTTGATTGGTGCGAACAGAGAAGACCATGCAGTAGTGATTTTAACAACTTAGTGACTTAAATAAAAACTTTCTAATAGTAATGTTTTAAAGTTGAGTAACCAAAACATAAACTTATTAATAATTTAGTAACTTGAGTGCAATTTATCATTAAAAAATATTATTTTAAATGGGTAATGGGTATTGTAAATAAGCATGGGAGCATAAAAGCATGATTATGAAGTCTATGCAAAGGTTAGGAGACATTGGTAGAATCGCCTTCAAAAGTGTGTGTCCTTTAAACTAAGGTTTCTTTGGGGTTTCATTATTCAATAATCTTCTTATATTATTAATACAATGCATTTTGGACCGACCTCCTACACGAATTTTTTAAATACAAAGGATATTATAGAATAATAATAATTAATCAGACAAATTAAACAGAAACATAGTACAAGAGCCTTTTGGCTTACGTCAAAGAAGCATGCTTTACAAGTTAGAATGTCGAGGTTTCTTGTTTATAATAATCAAATTAAAATTAAGTTCAAATAATGCTTAAACCCATCATCCGCCTGAGTCTTATGTGCAGGCCTCGACCTTGATGTACAATTTCATAATCCATACATTTTCTCATTTTAAAATTAACATATGCAAATATATTTACATTTAATTATGATTTAATACGATAATATGTACATTATATACATCAATTCACTTCTTCCAATGTTAATGGACTGCTATTGTTCCCACAATTTGTCATATACACATACATACAACACCAAATTTTTACCCATTTTTTTATGAATAAAAAAAAACAACTTTAATTTACTTGTATCAATCAAGCTTACCCAAAATCAACGTTTACATTTTTTTGTCAATTTGACATTTATTTTTTAAAGTTAAATTTGACTTCAATCTTTAAAAAAAAAGTCGAATTTGATCATTTAATTAAAAAAAAGTTACAATTTGACCATTGAACTATTTGACAATTTTCATTTAAGTAACTGGGCAAGTTTCATTAGTGAGCTCTAAGTGACAATTTGACAATCGGTATAGTGGATTAGTACCTATCGATGAGTAAAAAAACATACCTTAAATCCAAGTCGATCTGACAATCAATGTCTGAGTTTGAAGAAAAAAAGTTGTTTGAATTTTGGTTTGCGAGTTCGTGATGTCCAAAGATGTATCATGAAAAAAAATTGAATTGTAGAGGAGAAGGGAAAGAGAGCTTTTGATTGGTGTAAGCAGTACGAACAGAGAAAGCCATATAATATCTATTTTAACAGTCCAATGACATAAATAAAAACTTTCAAATAGTTCAATGACTAAATTATAACTTTTTTTTAGTTAAGTGACTAAAAATAAAACTTATCCATAATTTAGTGACTAATGGTATAGTTTAGCCTAATTTTTTAACGAAAATACTGACCAAGATGTTAAAATTTTAAACATGATAGTTTTCATGAGAATCCACATATACTTCAAACTATTTTTTATGAATTTTTGTTTTTTTATGAATTTTAAATTATTTTTTGATGTGACATAGAAGACAAATAATGTTATGTCAACATAAAATACACATGAATTATTACACCAATATTGATAAAAATTAATTTTTTAATTAACATTTTTATTATAAATAAGTGATTTGATTTTTTTAAAAAAGTTGAAGGCGGAATTCAGTTAAAAAAAAAAACAAGTGTCAAGCTACAGAAAATTTTAAACACTAAATTTAGTATTATATCTTCTTCTTTTTTTTTTTCTAATATTAGATCAACAGCCCACGTCTTGGTTCCCTTTTCAATATGATTTCCATCGTGCATGAAAAAAACACACTGACGAAATGAAAATCAAGCGCTCCGATATTGCCACGTCTCCACCAACAACAAGCTTCAAATTGTCACCTTATCATGGACCGGTTTAGTGGGAGCTTATTTTCTTTGTCCATTCTCCCCAAACTTCTATGAACTGACCGTAAAATTCAGCAATTTTCTCGAGAACCAAACAGAAAACAGAAAAAAAAGGTGGTCAGGGCAGGATGTCTGTTTGTTTTGACAGTGGCATGTGGGAAGATGGAGGTGGGTAAATAATTTATTTGTTTGTTTGTTTTATAGGTTACTATACTATATCTTATAATTTCATATATTATTTTATGTTATCTTTATATTATTATAAACAACTTGTTAAATTTAGTTAACATAATATTTTTCAGTGTTAAGTTAATTAATAATGTTTAATGCATGTAATAATTTAGAACATTGCTCAACAAAATCTTTACTGTAATAATATATTTATATAAATTTTTACATGATAATTAATATGGTAAATTTTAACATATTTTATTTTGTTCTAAGTAAGAGGTGAGGTGACTGACAAGTTACCGGCTGCAGGCAGTTGTCGGGCGGGAAGGAGGGGTGAACGCCGCAATAACCTGGCAAAACAGACAGCACGCGAGGTGACTGGTTACGGGGGCAGCAGGTCACCCTCTTTTTTAATAGTCTGTAAATGTTTGTGTGGTTGCTTGGTCAGGTTTATATCCCACATTTACCTCGATTTGGCTCCATTTCGCACGCCCTCCCCTCCCCTCCCCTTTTCCCCCACTCTCCTTTCCTGCACGTCTACTTCAAACTCCTTAACTATACCCATTTTATCGAGGGGTCGAATTGGTGGTGGTCATTGGTAATGATTTTATCTTCCAATTCCATCGAGAGCTCTAGTGAATTTATAAAGTGAAAAACAGGTGGAATTATGAAAATCGAAAAATTTTCCTGTATCAAATCGATTCCATAAATTATGAAATCGAGTTCAAATTTTCTAATTTTTATAATGTACACTTTAATTCTTGATATATACCCTTTTTTTTTATTTTGATCCTTAAAATTTTGTTGACCTACTTTAGCACTTAATGTTATCAGACCTTCCAGTTTAATCATTTGGACCTAAAAAATTAATAGTTAGGATGTTAAGCCAATTATACATTACCACATGTCATACGATGATGTCACCATTTAAAAAAAATCTTTAAAAAATGAAAATAAATTACAAAAAGTTATTAAAAATTGCAAATTATTAAAATTATTAAAATAGAAAAACTTATAAAATATAAAAAATAAAATTTACTATTTTTAAAATTTTATAAATCATATTTACTAGAGCTTAAACACGAGGTCGTTGTCTCTTGGAAGGATATCACCAACAATATTTGTTTTATAATTCAATTAATCTAATTGGTAGATCTTTTTAGGTGATAAAATTGGATAATTTTTTTAAATATTTAGATGATGAAAAATATATGATTTATAAAAATATTATTATTAAAATTTTATATGTTATTTATTATTTAATTATAAATTATTTGAAAAAAAATTGATAAAAAGACCTACAAATTATGAAAATATGGTTTATAAAAAATTATCCAAATTTATTACCTAAAGAGATAATATTATCACATTCAAATTCTAGTAAATGTGATTTATAAAAATTTAGAAATATTAAATTTCTAAAATATTCTTAAAATTTGTCAAGTAAATTTTTATATTTTATTTTCCTACTTTTAATTAGTTTGTATTTTGTATTTTTTTCATTTTTAAAGATTTTAAAGACATTTTCCTAATGTTTATGTCACAACGATGTCATTGCATGCTATAGGGTAGCATATGATTTGCCTGATATACCATCCAAAGGATTGCACTGAGAATGTCTAATTATATTAGGGATTAAATTGAAAACATTTGATGGACTGAATTAAGCAAAAAACCTTTAAGGACCAAAGTAAAAAAAGTGATATACTTTAGGGATTGAAGTGTGCATTAAATCTTTCTATAATTTTGTCTATTTAGTTATCTACTAAGTGAATTCACTAAATCTCTCAACAACAATCGAATGTAGAATCAAACAGTTCAAAAATTGAAACAAATAATTATAACGATAACTCATGATGAGACTAGAATACCCTCGTATAGGTCCAAACCGGGTATTTCCACGCGCTATCATTGGGATTAGGAATGTGTATAATTTAGTAATGCTTGTGTTATCATATATTATTATACCGTTATAATATCAAGGTCGAAGCATACCCAACTCCCACAGTATAAATGAAACCAAGGCTTCTTGAGTGCGAAATTCCCGCTTCAAACCCTAGATCCCTGCAAATATCGAAACCAAAAAAGATTAATTTAAAACCCCATTTTCTTTTACTCAAATTTGCCTTTTTCCCGGGGTTCAAATATCCAGTAGCCAAAACGGGTCTGCCATTGTGGATGTTGGGTTTAGATGCCGACCGTTTGCGAGCCGACCTGAACCGTTTGCTCGCTTTCCTCTTTCACCAGGTATACATTACATCACTCTTTTCCTCTCATTTAGCTCCATCAAGTTGAAAACACTTATCGTGTTTTTGAAACAGGGGATATTAGACGAGCAATACCTACAACTTCAACAGCTTCAAGATGAAAGCTCACCTAACTTCGTATCAGAAGTTGTCAACATCTATTTCCATGAATCCGAGAAGCTCTTGAGGAACCTCAGATCTTTACTGTAATCCACCCACCCATCCATCCACCAATCTTCTTCTTCTTCTTCTTCTTCTGTTTTCATCATTCATTTCTCTTAAAATCATTAATTTCAATGGGGACAATGCAGGATGGATAGAGAGTTCTCGGATTACGACAAAATGGGAATCCATTTGAATCAGTTCATAGGAAGCAGCTCAAGCATAGGTGCTAAAAGGGTTAGAAATGTTTGTGTCGCCTTCCGTGCCGCTTCCGATCAGAACAATCGTGCTGGGTATAGTATACACATGCATGCATTGTATTTTCTTTATGGGTAAATTGCGCTAGTAATCACTCAACTATTAGTAAATTTTATTTTTAGTCACTTAATTATGAAAATTTATAAAATAGTCACTTAACTATTTAATTTTAGCACCAGCAGGTAACTGAATGAAGTTCTTAAAGTTGGCATAATAGCAACTTTAACCCTTAATATTTATATATCATGTCAATTTAATCTTGATTCTAAAAATCTAAGCCTCAACATTTACTCATTGTATATTTTCATTTTCTTTATGACCCTTTCACCAAAAAAAGCTAAAAAAACAAATTTATCAACTAAATTTGATTGGATATATAACAAAAACGGAAACAACCAAAAATCCAAGATAATAATTTTCCATCTTTTCTCCTTTGAAAAATAACCTTCAATGTAATAAAGAAAAGCAAAACTGCAAAAAAAAAAATCAAATTACATAACACGTAAATATTGAGGATTAATTTTCTTTAGAATCAAGACTAAATTGACATAATTTATAAATGTTGAGGGTTATAGTTACTATTATACCAATTTTAAAAGCTATCACCCATGAAAAAAAAACAATTAAATAATTAAGTGACCAAAAAAGAAATTTACTAATAATTAGGTGATTTCTAGTGTAGTTTTCCCTTTCTTTATTAAGGTTTGGACATATCGTACTTATCTAAATCATAATTGGCAATTGAAATATTGCAGGTGCTTGAGAGCTTTAGAGCTCTTAGAACATGAGTATTGTATCCTCAAGAATAAATTGCATGAGCTTTTCCAGGTAAACTTTTCATTATTTTCTGCAATATCAATGTATCAGTTTCAAAGTACTAACATTTATGAAAAACTATATATATATAATGTAGATAGAGCAGCAAAGGCTACTAGCAGCTGGAGTTAGATACCCAATGCTTAACTAAACCCCCAAAAAGCATGCAGCTTTCATGTTTCACTAAAAGAAAAACCAGACAAGTCCCAGAGCTGGGTTTTGTAATATCTGTAGAGAGAGATGAAAAAAAATTGGGAAAGAAAAAGGGTTGTTTTCATTGCAACCTTTGTCATTGATTCTTACTTTGTTTGAGTTTGTCACTTTTGAATCCAATATTATGAAATGAAATTATAGTGCAAAGCTTCTGATATCTGGTTTATCTCCATCTTTTATCCTCAATTTCGGATTTATGTATGTACTTTAATTTCGCATAATTTTTTTTTTAAATTTAAAAAATGACATTAGCCAGTCAGTCGAGATAAATAATATTATTAATAATTTTGATTAAAACGTAGTGATGATTTTTTATTTTAATTCAAGACGGATATTGTTCATTCTAAACATACAATTATTACTACATTTATTGAATTTTTTTTATGTATCTCTTTCTTGATCAAAGCATCAGATTTCTAAATTCTCATCAAGACTCTTTGGAATTCTTTCTAAGACCTGTTGAATTATTTTTATAGATTTTGTCATTTCATTAATTCGGGTTAAATAACGAGTTAATGAATCTCTTCTTTTTACCATTGGATTTCTCAATCAAATTCGTCGTAATACTCATAATGATCAAAATTCCGAAGATCCAAACTTAATTCCAGATGCTCGTGGCATTGGGTTGGATAAACCCCAACTTATTGCTTCTTCTCCACCAATAATGCCTATCCCTTCCACTATTGTTCTAAAAAAACAAGATTTCGTGTAATAAGTTTTTGATATTCAACAATTCCTGTTAAAAAATAATCATAGAAATCTAAACATTTATCTATCCAACCGTAAGGTATATCAGCCAGCACTCTTTTGGTACAAAAATAATTATGTATCATTCTCATACCATGACAGCTTCAAATAAATTATTTACTAATTCTTTTTCTTTGAAAATATAGAAAAAGATCCAAGCCATAATAGATGAGAAGTTATACAACTCAATCCAACATAATTACTCTGATATAGCTGGCCTTTTTAGGGACTTGAATATTCCCCAATTGTTCTGGTCCATTTATGGTTATTACTTCCATGAACATAGTGGCTAAATAATCTCAATGCGTTACATAAGACAAATACGATATAATTGTTTGGTTTTTTGTAATTTTTCCATTTCTCTATGTAAATAACTTAATATCGGTTCACAGTCAATAATATCTTTACCATCTAGAGTAACGATGAGACGAAAATACCATGCATTGATAGGTGGTGAGGCCTTATATTGACTATCATAAGATCTTTTTCTCTAGGTGATAGATTCATAAGTTGGCTTTTTGTGTTGAAAGGTGTTTTGAAGAAAAATATATGCCAATACTTTAATAAAAGTAATTAAAAATATTTAATTATTTGAATTAATTAATAATATTAAAAAAGTAGAGACACTAAGTTATACCAAAGTAAAGTGAAGACACTAAGAATGTGTTTGATAAACTAAAAATTTAAGTGTTAAAATATTAAGTATTGAAATTTTATTGCTAAATTTTATAAGTGTTGAATTTATATTAGAAAATCATTTGATAAATTAGTAAATATAAGTTTAGTATATAATTATGTTGTTTGATAAAAGTAAATATTGATCTTTAAAAGATTATTTATTTTAAATTTTAATTTTACTAATATGATATTTTATATTATTTTGAATACTTTTAAATAAAGATAAATATAGTAATTTGAATATCTCAATTTTTTTAAAAAAATGATAATCTATTTATTTTTAATAAAACAAAATCGACTTAATATTTTCTCTGATAAGTAAGTAACTACCTAGCTATCTTATTCAAGAATTTTTTCTTTTAACTTTTTATATTAAACGAAAAATTAAAATAATTACCATACACATTTAAAATATAATGTATTTCATTGTTAGTCTTGTATTATTGTAATAAAAGAATGCAAAAAGAAGGTATTTTAAAATACCTTATATGTTGAATATTATTATTTATTTATTATTATTTTCATTACCAGCTCTCGAACTTTGGTCTAATGGCTTAAATGATAAACACCAAACCAACTAGGACAAGGGGAGAGCCAGTGCTGTAAATGGCCTGTTTCACCATTTTATACAATGGAAATGCATGCAGTGCAGTGACTCTACTCAAAAAAAAAAAACAAACAGAATCTCAAAGCTCATGTCTAAATAAAAAAGTGGGAATAACATAATGCTAAATTATGCAAACCAAATCTATGCATCGTCTTAACAGTAACACATTAAAAACATACACAACAAAGCAGTTAATCTATTGTCACATAACATGTTTTTATGTCCAATTTGGAACTTGAGTCACTAACCATTTTAAGTCATGAGTTTCGAGCTGCCTATGATCTAAAGTTTCCAATGTTCAAAACCTACTTCTTAACACCATACATTTTACAGTCATCCAATGTCGTTACACGGATAACAACATACAAAATGACGGTACCACAGGATAGCTTGGAGATATAGATTCTATGTTTAACAGCTTACGGAAGCCGGTCCGGGTTGTTGTGGGGCATCAGTCTGAACGCTTGGTTCAAGCTTACCATTTTCATTCACCTCCACATCCTCTACCTCAACGTTACACTTTCCGGCAGCCTCTTGGACGCTTTTCTCTTTCACCTCTCCCTCGGGAACAGGGATTGTTTGATTCGGATTCTCTTTCTCTACATCCCCATTAGCTTCCGATGTCATAGTTTCTGGCTTTTCTATAGGGGCATCAATACAACTAGCTGCTACAGGTTTCTCTTGAACTTCCATTTGAGTTGAGGTTTCTTCAACACCGACAGCATCTTTGTTTTCTTCAACGACAGCTTCTTCTTGCTTGACGTCCTCGATCTTGGCATCCATGTTTGCAGTTTGATCAGCTTCTAGCGTTTCACTTCCGTTCTCAACCTGATTATCAATGGAAGTATCTTTTCCTTTTTCACCTTCTGTGGTTTCCTTCTCGGCAGCTTGTGTATCTTCCTTTTCGCTCTCTTTCTCACCCTCGGGTTTTTCAGGAACAGCCTCAGCTTCCTCGTCTTCCTTCTTTGCACTGGATGATTTTCGGCCTCGCTTCTTCAGGGGTTCCTTCTCTGGGGTCGGTGTAGCCTTGGCCTTTCCACTGATCCTCGCTGATCTTCTAGGGGTCTCACCGGTACCCCAATCGAACTCCGTTATCGGAGGATTACCACTATGCGATTTTAGATACTGCTCCAATTGTTTTCGGTTATTAATCTCTTCTCCAGTTGGTGCAATGAACATGACCTCTGTCTTCCTCGGTGCACCAACTTTCTTAGGAAAAAACTGTAAGCAATGAACAGTAAATACATGTTATAAAAGTAGCACTAAAGCCATCCATATCAAGTAAGATAAGAAGCACATTAACTCGAACACCGAAATATTCAAATAAAAATGTTATAGGACATCCCTGTTTTCGATAATACGGAACAAGTTAAAAGCACAAATTAGTAGCACACAGATCAAAGGCTGATTTGTTACCATAAAAAAATTATTGAAGATTTTTCTCTCAATAAATCTTTTATAAAATCAAGTGATATGCAAAAAAAAAAGGGGTACTTCCAGCAGCATAAAGATCCACAGCAACATACTCCCTAGAACGTTTATTTTCATGGGATCGTCCATTAATACATGAAACAAACATTATCTAGAAAACAATCCAGCACTTGAAAGCCAGATAGAGCTGCAATCCTCTTTGCACAAACAAGATTAGATAGTTCAATTTAATAATAAAGCTGTTTCACCACTTAAACTCAAGACCTCTGACCCATGAAACAGCAATTCATCACATTCTCATAAGAACTCATGGTTATCTCCAGCTATGTCCCAAACTTGGGTGTGAGTGTATGTTCGTTTTTCTCTAAGATAAAGGAGGACCTTGAAAGATTACCTCATGTCTAGGTGTTAGACATGGATGCTTAAAAGGAAAAATGAAGATTTGGAGCAATATAGATCTCAGGCATTCAATTTTGATAAGTTTACTACCCAGTCATCAGAAGCTAACCTTTTCTTGCTTATAACCATATATCGACTTAGGGAATAGATTTTGCATGAGAACGACAGTGTCTACACCGCACTGTAAAAGACTGGTGCAGAAGAATCAATAAAGCATCATTTTATGCCTTTATTCATTTGGTGCAACAATCAAAATCCCATTTTAACTGAGACGAAAAATGCCATGTTCATTTTTTCTTTAAGTACCCAGGGTCTGATACATCTCTAGACATGGAGTATACGGATATGACCCTCCAAAATCCTCCGAGTATATGAGAAAACTTAGGAGAAACTTGAACATACCAGTATCAAACACAAACATGTGTCCGGCACTCAGACCCGAGTTCGAGTAACATAAGTGTTAGGTTTCAAGTACCATAAAAGAGAACGCAGCAGAGTTCATATGGGGAAACAGCATAAAGAGTACTTCCCCTTTCTTAAAAAACAAAACAAAAAAAAAACATTGGGAAAAACATGTCAAGCAAAATTTTTGTTTTCCTGGTTCTGTTATGTAATATACTTAGTCAATATGTTAGAATAAAGTTGACTTAAACATGGCTGAAAACTGAAAAGATTAAAAGGTATACAAAAACCCTAACTGCCAACTATCACCATTAAAACAAAGGTTCAAACCTTCAAAGCTAAACCCTAGAGATAAAAATTGTCACCATAAACAAATTCAACTACATCATCACAATACACCCATAAAAACACAAAATAATCAGTAAATTCCCAAATAAACAAAAAAGAAAACCCAAATTTTCAAAGACCAAAAAAAGGGGAAAAAAACTGCTAAAGCAAATTAAAATTTTAAAAAACTTAAAGGAACAAGGAAATTGATACATAAAAACATAGAATCAAATTAATAACACTTTTAAAAAAATCAAAAAGAAAGAAAAAAAAAAGTACCATTTTCTTCCAAGAAGCAGGTGCTGGAAGCTCAACAGAAATAACTTCCTCTTTACTCTCCATTTTTTTTTTCTCACCTGCAAAGAAAATTAACAAACAATTTTTTCTCAAAGCAAAAAAAAAATTATTTTTTTGCTGCAAAGAAATTCTCTTTCTTTACCTGAAGAAGGGATTTTTTTTTTTTTTTGGTTGTCTGAAATTTATTTCTTGTGTTGTGTTGTGTTGTGTGGTAAGAAGAGAAGCTCAAAAACCGTTGAGAATTAGGGAGGAATATGCTCTTTATAAAATAAAAAATAAAAATAAAAGGAAAGGGAATGGAATGGAATGGGAGTGTTAAAGTTACAAATAGAGGTACGGAGAGTCGTGTGAAGAGTTGAAATTATTTCCAATGATAAGTTGCCACGTCTTCGAATGCTTTAAATGTTTTACTCTGTGATTCGTGCATCCGGATTTATCAGTTTGATTTGCACGCCAACGTTGAGAATTATTATTTTTATTATTATTATTTTACATGTGATTTAAGTCAAAAAGACTGTCTCAGTTTTATTATTAACATAATAAACATTTCAGCCATGAAACCCTAATTTTTTTAATCAATTTTGCCTTTAATATTTATATTTTAGTTAAATTATTATTATTTAGATAACTATAAAGAGAAAATTTCAAAAAAATCGAAAAAGTATTTAAAAATATTAAAAAAAAGATATGAATTGTTATGGAAAATGTCATGTCAGCATCATCGGTCAACTTTTTATTTAATTTTTTTAATAAAATTTAAAATTTAAAGTGATTAAAAAAAATTAGACTAAAATAATAATAAAAATGATACACATTAGCAACTAAATTTATTATATATATTTTTATTTTGATTATGCTTTTATTAAGGTATAGAAGTCATTAAAAAGTTTGAAATTCGATTTAAAGTTTGATCAAATTTTATTTTTAAAGCTTAAAAATTCAATTTCTTCCGACTAACAATCCATACTCATACGTAGATCTAATGATTGGTATATATTTTATTCTGATATGTCAATGTTTAAAGTATTTTTTATTTTTATAAATTTTTCAATATATTCATAATTTATATTAAAAAAATTTTTAAAAATTAATTCCATATACATGTCAATTTCAAGTTAAGTGAATTTTTCATGTTTTGTATACAAATTTAACACAAATAAAAACTTCTGTTGGGATAGGGGGAAGCATAAATTTCTTTTAGGGGATTGAAATTAAATTATAATTTTTATAAAATTTTATTATTTAAATAATTTATATTTTATAATTTTTAAATAATTTTAAATCAAATTTTATCATTTTCAAGAAGGATCAAAGTGTTATTTATCTTTATTAATTTAAAATTTTAAAGGACTTTAAATGAAAAAATCTTCATTTTAGGGGTGGGCCCCTACCAACCCCTAGATATGCCCCTGGTTGGGGATAAACCCATATAAGCAACGAACAAGTAAAATAAAGAAAAAAATTTAAAGGTCGAACACACAAATTTTATGTAGAGAAAACTCCTCAAAAAGGATAAAAACCACATGCAAAAGAAGATTTTACTAATAAGATAAAAATACAAGATGGAGAGAATCAATACAAAGAAAAAGCCCGAAACCTCGAAAGAAAAAACCTTTCAAACTAAAACACAGAATTCTCTTAACTCTGTTATTTTTTGTATCTAGGTCTAACTCACACACTAATCCTAGTAGCTCTGAGGTGATTCACATAGGTTACATGTTACTTGGTGCCCACTTACTGTAGATACACTTTAGATACTAATTAATGCAATATACTGTTAAATTCTTAGGGTTTAATTAGGAAATAATCCTAAAATTGTCGTCCAAGGAATCAGCTGCATATTTCCATTTCTTGTTGCGTAGCCAAGACAAAGATTTTCTTCTCGTAGTGACAACAACTACTCGTTTCAACTTCGTGTCTTCCCTTGTTGCGACATCAGTCTCTGTTTTGGCTTGAAATGCGAAGCATACTCTACAAATTTCCTCCTACTTTTTTTTTTAAATTTTACTAATATAAATACAAATTGGAAGTACAAATATAAATACGTATTTGATCAATAATATAAAATCAAACAATATAATACACAACGGATGAAGAATCGAGCAAAAACTAAATTAAACTAAAAAAAATAAATACAATTGAGCCAAGAGTAAAATTCCCAACAACTCCTAATTTTGTTAATTAGGCATACCCACGTAGTGCTCATTGTGAATATTTGATTTGTTATTGTTATTATTTTACACAATACCTATTGAACTACTCATAACCTCTTTTAATTCTTAATTAAGAGGATAACCACGCTTTAACATGTTTGAACTCACGTCATTCTATTCTGATAACAATGTTAATGCTAACTGAAATAAGATTCAATCGGATTTGATTTGTTATTTTTATGAATATAGATATTGCAAACTTTGATAATAGTTGAATAGGTAATATAATTTTTAGTCCCTTGACAATTAGGTCCACTTTAGTACTTGTATATTTTTTGGGGTCCACTTTAGTCCTTTAATTTGTTAACTAGATCCATTTTAGTCTATAAACTTTAAATTTTGTCGAGATGTGATTGGTGTTACTGGGACATGATAGATTGGCCGGAGAAGTGGTTGATAAAACGATTCGAATAAAATGGTTGAACTGATTAACTCGAAAACTTTCAAATTTGATAAAAATAAAAAAACCAAGACAAAAGTCGATAGTTGAACATGCTAAACTGTTTTAATAAAATTTGTTAAATATTGTTTATCTAACAATCAAACCAATTAAATTAGTCGAATAAAAAAAGGGTAGTCTAAACTGTTTAACCACTAGTTCAATTATTAAAATACTAAATGAGACACTTCAATATTGTACCACATCATCTAAACTTTATATAAAACTTTTAATTCTCAAGTGAAGGTCCAATATAATATCAAAGTGTCATACATCAAATTTTTATAAATTTCAAGTTTAAGGACAAAAATTGAATTTGTTGTCAAGGTAAAAAATTATATTTGAGTTCAAATATTATAATTATTATTTAAAGCTGATTCAAAACAAATATGGTAATTATCTGATGTGGATTAAAATAATAATATTTGAATCTACTCTCCTAGCACAACTTTTCTTTTAAAAGTGTTTTTGGAGTTAGAAGTGTTTTTTTTAAACACAATAGAACAGGCTCTAAATTCATTACCCTCTAAATTCATTACCCGCTTTACTTGTCAAATTTTTATTTAAAAATATTTTTATACTTATTAAATGCAAATATTTAATTAATACAGACAGAAAATTAATTATTTTGAAATTGAATTCACAAATTTAGGAATCCAGAAATATTTCACCTGCTACCATCTTAACAAACTCATTGATTTAAGGGGTAATAGAATCCCAAGTTAGTGACTAAAGCTCACAAAGAAATATAATTAAAATTTTCAAAAACTCTGAATTTATCGAGATTCAGTAAGAATTTCCAAAATTTTGAGGTCATTACTGTTTGCCTTTGAACTCCAGCGATGCAGAAGTTCGAATCACAACATTACAACTTCGTTCTCGGTCGTTTTACTCAACCCTAATGGATATCATCACTTCTATTCTGCACTTGAATTTATGAAACCAAACTAACACTTCTCAGAGTAAGATTAACAGCAAGAAATGAAAGAAATTTTGCCAAAAATGGTTTGCCAAATCGAAAAGCGGAGGCAGCCGGTATTCTTTTCTTCTTTTTTTGGATTAGTTCCAATGTAATACAATGGCATGCCTAAAAGGCTGCTGAGTTTAGAGAGAGAAAGAAAAAAAGTGAAAAATGAGCAAGCCACGGACAGACAAGACCAAGACCGTTCCGGTCGACATACATGCCAGTTTATTATGCTCTAATGCCTTTTTCATAATGAAGCTAGTAAAATGTTACAACAATAAGGGTATTAATATCTAACCCCCTTTTTTTTTTTTCCCGAATGTGCTTTGCTGTACTGTTTGCTCAGTCATATAATCCTTCCTGTTCCCAGATGTCGACCAGAAAATCGATCATTTCCTGTTATGAAAAACACGTATCAGGTAACCATGCAATTTATGATTAAATGAGCTTGTCAGAGCTGAGACTTACAGGGAGAGGAATAGGTTGAGGGAATGGTTTGTTGTTTCCAAGTAAACTTTCGTAACTCGCATTCCAACTGCAAGGCCAGAATGGATTAACCATGGAGAGACCATAAGTGCTGACAAAGATGAAGGAAAATGAAATCATAAATGATGATTCGAGGTATATTCCAGACGTGGTTTTCCTGATCCCCGGAACACAAAATGATATTTTCAAAGTTTATTATTAACCTAACATATGGGTTCAATAATGGCAAGCATCACAATTGTGCTGAAACCAGAATGCATTATCACTCGTGCTTGCCAAAAACCGAAAGATCAACACCCGAAGAGAATTAAGACGTGAAGTGACTTAATGAAGGCCAAGTTGAGAGGTGCAGAGCAACTACAGAAACTTTACTGAGCTAATAGACAATAGGACCGTAAATAAAGCATGGTTATATGGTTCATGTACCCAACCCCACATAGGTAACCTTTTCGAGGTCCATACTACAAATCAACCCCTTCGAGATCAAATCCTGTAAAAAGTGGAACAACTAAATCTACTCCCTTCTCCACAAGATCTAAAGCTGAAAATTCAATTGTACCTTTGGAAAGCGTTGATAAAAGAAATCAACTGTGAAGAACTTACCTCAGTTTGGGTTCCCGAACCTTTTGAGGCCGATTTTCAGACTTCTTGTTTCCAATCCACTGCTGCCTAGTTCGATTCCAGAGAAGAAGACCTGAAACCAAGAAGAATCGTCATCTCATGCAAGCTAAAAGGGGTCTCCAAGCAGACTATCCAGATAGGAAGGTAAACCGTTCCAAAATTTTACCCTGTATCGAGCTGTAACATGCAGATGTTAATCCAACCAAAGTAACTTAAGAGCCAGGAACTTACCATGATTTACGAATTCAGATGGGCTATTGGCATTGCCATGGGGATCTAGAGACTGATTGATCACGCTGATTGACGAGATGCTTCCTTGTGACTGCGCTGCACTGTTATCCATATCGCAAGCGCTAGTGGTCCAGAAATCTTCAGATATACTGGTTTTCCTCACCGTCTGACCTGGAACTTCTAATCCTTTTGATGTATCATTCATCAAAGGATCAGATTTAGGCTCCTTATAACATCCTAGACAACCACTGCTCTGTTATAAATCACCCGAAATCGTATAAATGATTAGCACCACCCACCAAAAACTCTAGCCAACACTAATAAATCAATAACAAGTTCATCATTAAGATGCCAAATGATAATTACATGAACTCAAATGGCCATATGAAAACAAAGCGATCACCTTAAACAAACAACAAGAACAAGGCCTTTTATAACTACAAAGCGTAAGCTATATATTTATGCATTACGTGGATGCTTAAGAACCCAAGATTTTCTAGCTATCCTCTACAATACAAACACATTTAAAAAAAATAATCAATTAAGAGACCCATAAAATAACAACAAAATATAAGACGAAAAAAAAAACCAGATAACTTACCCCATATATACAAAAATCAAGAACTAGAGGAAGCAAGAACAGATCTGCAAATCAATGGATTCTGATTGCCTGCTATAATAGATCAAAGATAAATTTTGAGGAACCATGAAGTAATTAAAATTTATGGAACTGAAACAAACAAACAAAAAAAAACCCCCAAATTTACCTGTAAAACAGAAAGAAAGTAAATTTACCTGAAATTGAATCTTGTAATTTGACCTTCCTTCAATCTTCTTTGATTTTGGGGAAAATTGAAGAAAGAAAGGGGAAATAAAAAATGAGGGAAAAAATTGTGCAGTAAATAGTAGGTTATATGGAATTGAGGGTAATTGTTTAGGGGTTAATGTTAAAGCCCTACTTGTTTATCTATAACCTAACTAATTCTCTATAAATATTCAATATGGGTTAGTGAAGTTGTTTCAATTTCAAGTTGTTACTTAGTTAATTTTTTTCCCATTTTTTATTAGTATTTTGGTTTTAAATTAATTAATAAGTTCAAATTGGTGGTAAAAAATAAGTTAAATGTTGAATTAATTAGAAATAATTGAATTAACCAAATTACTCAAAACATATATAAATGTGATATTTTTAAGAATAATAAATAAAAAAAATTATGAGATTATATTAACTTGTTATATAATATGAGTATGTGATATGAATTTATTTATTTTAATTTAAATATAAAATTTAAAATTCAATGCAGGAGTACGTGAGTTTGAGTGTGTTAAAACGTATTATCCTACTATTTATGAGTTAGGTAGGGCTATGGGTAGCTTTAAGCATTATGTCAAAAATAGTAAAATATGATCAGAACCTACAACGACTTTGTTCAAATAATAATAATAACCTAAAGGTAACTTTGCTTTTTTCAAACTTAGAATAAATTGTTGACAGGCAACCATTCACATGATTAATAAACTATTTGGTATTTATATTTAGTTTTAATGTTCAATTTGGTATTTGATTTTTTCTTTCGTCTCAATTAAGTACTTATGTTTTTTTTTATTACTACAACACACAT
The DNA here is from genome assembly GCF_007990345.1 of Gossypium hirsutum. Classification (NCBI taxonomy): domain Eukaryota; kingdom Viridiplantae; phylum Streptophyta; class Magnoliopsida; order Malvales; family Malvaceae; genus Gossypium; species Gossypium hirsutum. The sequence goes on along the minus strand of NC_053432.1, from coordinate 62,974,681 downwards.
ATAAAATATTTATTGGATTATATGATGTTATTTAGTTTAGGTACCAAATTGAATATTGAAGTCAAACTTAAGTACTAAATTGGAAAAAAAATTCAAGTAATTGGTTCAATGTTAAGATGGAAGTATTTTAACGATGTTAACATGGAAGTATTTTAACGATGTTAACAATTCTCCAAATTTACGTAAGCATTTTAATTAGAACAAAAATCTAAACTGACTAATAGCATTATAAATATTGAGGTACCAAATTATATTAAAAAAATAAAATATAAAGATTAAATTTCAAATTTAAATATGATATAAAAATTAAAATTAAAACTAAGTTACCAATAAAGAGTAATCTCTTGCAAAACAATTATTTCTCTTGTTACTCGTATTGCCATGAGGTTTTTTATCTTTACCACAAGAAACTAATCTTTCGACTTAGACATGCTTTTGATAAAAGTCAATACTAAATAATACATCAATAGTTGAAATACATATTTCACTATTTAGGTTTGACTCTAAATTCAAATTACGATGATCTTGCATTTTACGTTTTTCAAAACTAAATGTTAAACATATTCATCATCAAGAGATTCATCACTAATATCATCCCATGACTGAAATCTTCAAATGTTTTATTTGAATCATTGCTCTCTTCTTCATTCATTATACTATCTTCATAGAAGATACAAACAAAATCATTTTGTGTTTCTCTTAAATCATGATTGGCATTGACATTGTTCTTAAAATGACTTTCTTCTTCTTTGCTCTTATTCAAAATTTCATTTTAGTTAGAATTTTTCAAATCTTGAGGTCTCTTAGAGATTAGTGAAAAAGAAATTTGGGAGAGTTTTGAAGAAAAGATGTTTCTAGAACTCTTCATATACTTTATATGAGGTAAGATAAATTCTGAAAGTGGAAGTTATATGTAATTATTGTAAATTGTAAATTGCCACAAAGGGTATTCATGTAATTATACATGTTCTAGATAAGTTATAGGCAATAAATAGTTTTTTATTTATTTATACAATATTAATAGGAATAAGGTAACACGGTTCAAACCTGTATTAAAAGAATGTATGAGAAAAACTTTAATCATAACTCTATTCAAGTTAAGATATAATTCCTTTTTTTTATTTTTCTTCAAATCTACAAGTTGTAATTTTATCCGTCATTACAATTAATATATGTCATATTCAAATAAGAAAATAAATTTAAGTCAAATCCAAATATTTAAACTTTGAAATCCCAAAATTCTTAAAACCTCTTTGCTTATCATCAAATCAATTTTTTAGATGTAAGTATAGTAAATATCTAATAAATTGCAATTATAGAGAAAGAAAAAACCAAGGTATTTTAGTATATCTCAACTTGAGAGGCTTAATCTCAAATAAGAGAAACTATTGAAAAATATCAAATAAAAATATTACTCTTATAAAATTAATTAAAAAATATATAATGATTTATTTGGCCCTCCAATTTTATAAATTTTTCCTTCAATTTTTGTCTCTTTTAACTTTTGAACTTGCATTGTTTGTCAAATTACCTTAAAATAGATAAAAAAAATTAACGTCGGTTAACTTTATTAACGTAACATCACGTGATAATATCATTAAATAAAAACAATAATTTCGTAACCATTATATTAGAACCTTAATTTGACTAGAAACAGTCAACTACTAACCCATCATTTATTTAATCATTTTTCGTCGGATTAATTAAATTTTAATGAAATCTATAATGGACCACTCGAAGATTTTAGTTGATGGATTCCAGCATTAGATAATTAAAGAAAAAAAAAAGAGAATTGAGTTTGATTTAGATATTTGTTTAATATTGATATTAAAATACATATAAAAACATATTTTCTTAACATTAAAAATGTAAAAGCAAAGCTTAGGAGGTTTAAATATATCAAATTAATAAAAAAAATACATTCTTAAAATCATGGGAAAACATAAAAGTAGGAAGGTATCTGTGATTAATGGTAGTCCCATAAAAGACTTAATAATAGCCTCTCAAATAAAATAATTAGAAATAGAAAATTTTAATGGCAAATACATATGCAATTGGTCAATTTAGTTGGGCTCTTGTTTAATTTGGTATATATATATATTTTTCTCTTCAATTACAAAATTTGACTTTCGATAGTTGAAAGTGTGGGTGAATAAGGTCACGTTTGTTTCAAAGTAAAATATTTTATGCATATTTATTTATGTAAAATAGAGTATGCCAAAGTAAAATATTTTATAGGTAAGTGAAAAAAAAATATATTTTAATATATATATTTATTTTAAAGAAGATTTAATAACAAGTTTTTATTTGTGTTCAAATAAATCTTATTTTAAACAAAAGTTAAATTTATATTAAAAACTTCCACTCCACGGTATTCTTTTAAAATCTTTTTACATATTTTTCCTATACGGGAGCATCAATAATGGTACATTAGTATTCAATGGTCTCTAACTTCCACTGAGCAATATCGATGATAACACCATGCTCACGCTCTGCCTTAAGTTCATTAGGTACTCGTGCATGCTTGAAGGATTTTTTGTTCATTTTATCAGCTTTTTTTCTCAAATCTCTCAATCACACGTTTGTTAATGCCAACAAATTTGTAGATCAAATGAACAGTGGTGATAGATTTCTCATTCATGACCACAATGTTGGTGTGAATCTTCTGTTTATCCATGGTAAAACTTTAGAGAAAAGCTAAAAATAAACAAGACATATATTCATGAAACTGTTAAATATGACTTCTATTTTCAGTCAAATTTGAAAAATAGTCTTTTAGTTAAACTCTGTTTACTTATTTCAATCAAACACTGATTAGTTTAGATTATTTTATTATTATTTGATCTATGAATTTAGCCTATAAATAGGCTCTTTTACAACATTAGAAAATACACCATTAGAGATTAGAACTCATAACACATTTAGAGAATTTTGTGTTTACGTTTTGTGGGTTCTTTGTTTTCGGGTTTTCGGGGTTTAGTTTTTATCTCCATCTTTTGTACTCTTCGTTCTTTTGTCATTATAGTAAAATTATCTTTACCCGTGGTTTTTTATCCTCTTTGAAGGGGTTTATCCACGTTAAATTTGTGTGTTCAATTTCTCAATTTATTCTACTATTTTCTTATTCGTTACTTAATCGGGTTAAAATCCTAACAAGTGGTATCAGAACTAGTTCAATTTTCATAGATCAGCCCGTTTAGAGATGATAACAACAAGGTTTGAAATTGAGAAGTTCGATGGTGAGACAAATTTCAATCTGTGGCAAGTTCGGATGATGGCAATTCTAGTTCAATCAGGTTTGAAAAAGGTTGTTATCGGGAAAAAGCCTGAGAATCTAAGTAAAACAGAATGGGAAGAGCTTGATGAAAAGGCTTTATCTGCAATCCAATTGTGCCTCACGAATACGGTATTGCAGGAGGTATTGATGGAGAAGACCTCATCTGCCTTGTGGAAAAGGTTAGAAACTTTTTATGCGACTAAGTCTCTAGCTAACCGTTTAGTGTTGAAACAACGTCTATTTACGTTTCGCATGAATGAATGTGAGCTTCTTAGAGATCACATCAGTCAATTCATTACTCTTTTAAATGATTTAAAGAATGTTGAGGTTTATATTGACGATGAAGATCAGGCTATGCTATTATTGTGCTCTTTACCCTATTCATACAAGTCTTTTAGGGAGACCCTGATTTATGGCAGAGACAAACTCTCGTTCGAAGATGTGAATGGTCATTTGTTGAGTAGAGACAAACTTGACAATGAGCTTCATTTGGATAGCAAGACAGATAGGCAAGCTTCCGTTTTGGTAGCATCAAAGAAACGAGATAAAAGGTGTCGCTATTGTAAAAAGTTAGGTCACGTCAAAGTAGATTATTATAAACTGCGAAATAAAAAAGCTGCTAACGAGGAAGATGTAGCTAGTGCTAATTTGGCCGATAAAAATGGGGATGATTTCTTGTTAGTGTCAACAAGTGATAACACCAAGCTCACATCCAAGTGGATCCTAGATTCAGGATGTTCTTTCCACATGTGTCCCAATAGAGAATGGTTCTCCACATATAGTTCGATTGAAGGTGGAGTTGTGCGCATGGGAAACGATTAATCTAGTAAGGTAATTGGTATTGGTACTGTTAAAATTAAGATGCACGGTGAGACGATTAGGACACTCTCAGATGTCAAGTATGTACCTGATTTACGAAAGAATCTCATCTCCTTAAGTATTTTAGACTTGAAAGGATGCAAAATCAACATCGAGTCGAGCGATATTAAAGTATCTCGTGGAGCTCTCGTTTTGTTAAAAGGTAAAAGAACTGGCAGTCTTTATATTCTGGAAGGTTATACAGTGACCGGTGAAATCGGACATCCCTCGTCCGTTACGGAGTTGAAGTCAACTTGTTTGGAGCGGAGGCAACTTGGTCATAGGAGGGAAAAAGGTATGACTATTTCATTGAAGAGAGGTTCTCATTTGGATGCAGGTTTTGAAAAGTTAGGGCACTGTGTTCGTGAAAATCAGACCCGAGTTAGTTTTGATTTGGCAGTGTACAAGTCGAAGGCTAGAAGTCTTCCAGTTTCTAAGCACAAATTCGACTCAGTTAATTCCCTGCATAGTTCAAGATAGGCTCGTGGTGGGCTTTGGCAAAGATGGCGTTGTGGAAATATGAGTCAAGGTGGAGATTTGTTAAATATGACTCCTATTTTCAGTCAAATTTGAAAAATAGTCTTTTAGTTAAACTCTGTTTACTTGTTTCAATCAAACACTAATTAGTTTAGATTATTTTATTATTATTTGATCTATGAATTTAGCCTATAAATAGGCTCTTTTACAACCTTAGAAAATACACCATTAGAGATTAGAACTCATAACACATTTAGAGAATTTTGTGTTTACGTTTTGTGGGTTCTTTATTTTCGGGTTTTCGAAATTTAGTTTTTATCTCCATCTTTTGTACTCTTCGTTCTTTTGCCATTATAGTAAAATTATCTTTGCCCATGGTTTTTTATCTTCTTTGGAGGGGTTTTTTCACGTTAAATTTATGTGTTCAATTTCTCAATTTATTCTGCTATTTTCTTGTTCGTTACTTAATCAGGTTAAAATCCTAACAGAAACAAATAAGAACTCAAATATATTTAACATTATAAGACGTACTAAAATTTAGTAAATCCATTTGTTATAATAATAAATAAATCTAACAAGGCATTGTAGAAATGTAAAATGATTAATTATATTTCATTTAGAGGAAAGAAACAATCTAAAGCTTCCATATTCATAAAACAAATCAAAACTCAAATCTAATTAACAGTATAAGAATTTGACATACTAAAACCCAGTATATTTATCTGTTAAATATGACCCCTATTTTAAGTCAAATTTGAAAAATAATCTTTCAATTAAACTCTGTTTACTTGTTTCAATCAAATACTGATTAATTTCGATTATTTTATTATTATTTGACCTATGAATTTAGCCTATAAATATGCTCTTTTACAACCTTAGAAAAATACTCCCATTAGAGATTAGAACTCATAACACATTTAGATAATTTTGTGTTTACGTTTTGTGGGTTCTTTGTTTTCGGGTTTTCGGGGTTTAGTTTTTATCTCCATCTTTTGTACTCTTCGTTTTTTTGTCATTATAGTAAAATTATCTTTGCCCGTGGTTTTTTATCCTCTTTGGAGGGGTTTTTCCACGTTAAATTTGTGTGTTCAATTTCTCAATTTATTTCGCTATTTTACTTGTTCGCTGCTTAATCGGGTCGAAATCCTAGCATTATCTGTTATAAAAAAACAAATCTAACATGCAATTCTAGAAAGGTAAATTGGTTAAACTTAATTTAGAGAAAGGAAAAATCCAAAGCTTAAAAAATCAATAGATTCAACATCAATAATCAGCCATTTTTGTCCACCACAAACATGAAGTTCTTTCCACTAAAACACAACCTCTAAATCTACAATAAATCTTATTTATTTATTTATTTAAAACAAATAAGCCTACGTAAAAATGGTTGTTGACCATTTTGATTATTTAAACAAAAAAGATTCAAATGGAAGGAATTAAAATAAATTCATATAAACTAAAACCAAATCATATAAAAAAAACTAATATTTTAGCTAGCAAACATGAAGATCAAATTTTCCTTCTAATTGAAGCAACAATACAAAGAAGATAAATGATTAATATAAAGGATTGGTACCTGTAAGTTATAAAATGCACTCTTCGAGATTCTCTTCTTTATCATAGTAGAAGAGAGCGTAAAGAGGAATCAAAAGAGGAAGAGAATAGTTGCTTGCTTTAGCTAAAGTAGCCACAGTCTTGACTTTGTTTTAACTAGGGTTTGTATCTTAACTGTTGGATTAAAGATAATCCAATGGTTGATGCTCGAATCTTAATTCATCTGTTAAAGGTTTTTCAATATTTTTGCCCGAACTTGACTGCAATACCCTTAACATTTTTGTAAAATAACATGAGGCTCCTTGAATTATTTAGCTACCAATTTTGCCCTCTATTTTTTTTATATATTTTGTACTTTGCTATGTTTTTTTTTTGGGGGGGGGGGGAGGGGCACTTGCCAATTTTCACAAAACAGGTAGAAAATAAAAAAGAGTTACAGACAACATAAGCATATATCAATAGACACCGCTGCTTTAGTCCAATTGTTTGTTTTTTTGTAGCATACTTTTATCTCCCTGTCTACCGTTACCGTATCGAAGTTTTGGCACTAAGTTCCATACATTAATGTTCATACATTAATTAAAGTTGATTTAAGTCATCAAATTCACTTTTGATCTTTCACTAATGATATTGATCTTAGATTTCTCTTTATTGAAAACTCTTATTCTCCCTATTCCTTATTCCACCATTATGACAAATGTTAGAAGGATGAGCAGAATCTTTGCTTGAATTTGTGATTGTGGCTAAAATTCTCCTACAAACACCTATTACATTATCCGTTATGTCTTTGAGAATGGATGCACAACCATAATAACACATGTCATTGCTCATTGTTAATTTGAAGATCAGTCTTCATCTATCCTCAACATCATCCTTTATTTATAGCCTATTTGTAGATGAACTTTGGGTTGTCAATCTCCCTTGTTCATCCTGATTAATAAAAAAAATCTCAAAATTTGCACTCATAGAGGAAAACTAGTTGTTAATAAGGTAAAGAAACAAATTTACACTTTGAATCATTTTGACCCGTATTTTTTTAGCTAAATTAAAAATCAACCTTTTAAAAAAAGTCTAATTATTATTTTTATAAGAAAAATATTGATTAAAATTGTAACACCCTTTACCCAATCAGATCGCCGAACCCAAGCTTCGGAGTGCTACATTTAAAGCCGGAATAGAACATATTCAATTCACATCAATTATTTCAAATAAACATGGATTTTCTTCATAAATACACAATTAATATTCAAATTATACATGAATCATACAATCGTAATCAACTCAATGCATAATCACCCAATATAAATCTTTCTCGGGCCTTATACGAGCTTGTGTATTCACTAGTATCGACCTAAAAATTAACTAGGACTAATTTGCAACAGTTCTAAAATTACAGATAAATTATATCATAAATAAAACCTTTTAATAATCAATCACGTCATAAACATTCAAATATTATGATATACAATTAAATTCAAGTCTTAATTGAGCTTGTAAAAGCTCTAAAATTATTCCGGAAACACACAGGGATCAAATCGTAACATTTTCAAAAGATAAAAGGAACTTATGCAAAACAAGGGTCACATGACCATGTGTCCAGGCTGTGTAACTCACTAAATTCATGTGGTCCAAATTGCAAATTTTATAAAATGTCACACAGTTGTGTGACAAACTAAAATTGTGTGATACATATACTTCCTAATTTCTAAAGAACACATGGTCGTATCACTAGCCTGTGCGTGACAAACGACCGTGTGGTGCAAAAAATAAGTCACTAAATGCAGAGTTCAATTCAACCGTTTAAAAGGACCTAAAATTCATATTTAGCCAACACAAATATCTATTCAAACATACACTTTCGATGCCAAAAATACAATTTATAAATCCTCCCTAAATACCTAACCAATATGCTGCAATTAGCACCTCAAACACAATTAAACCATTCAAATCATTACAGACCATTCAAGCATGAGTTTCAATCCAAAATTGACACTTAAAATCAACCATGATACAATCAAATACTAACCATTCAATACCATTTTCATATACCAAAACTTATACTTCCATTTCACATTCAAAGCCAAACAAACCTATCAATTCAAACATGTTATGACAACTTACGAAATATTAATACTTAGCCATTTACTTGTCTGAAACATGGCTTACAACAATGCCAATTTTTTATGTCTTTCGTAACATTTTAGCACATACGAATCATAATTAAATTTGGCCATTATACATACATCAGCTCAAATAAGTTACATTTCAAGTTGGCTATTCATTTGCCACATACATAGCTCATAATAATAGTTGCTATTTGAGATTCAATTGACCTCAAAGCTCCCTTCATTAGAGTAGAAGGGAGTGTAAAGAGGAAGTAAAAGAGGAAAAAAATAGTTGCTTGCTTTAGCTTAAGTAGCCACAATATTGACCTTGTTTTAACTAGGGTTTCTATATTAATCATTGGATTAAAGATAATCCAATGGCTGACACTCAAATCTCAATTCAACCGAAAGGTTCTTCAATATTTTTACCCGAACTTGACTACAATACCCTTAACATTTTTGTAAAATAACACGAGGCTCCTTAAATTATTTAGCTACCAAATTTGCACTCTATTACTTATCTATTTTGCACTTTGTTATTTCTTTTTTTTAAGGGGTGACTTGCCAATTTTCACAAAATAGATTGAGAATTAAAAAGCATTACAGATAACATAAGGATATATCAATAGATGCAACCACTTTAGTTCAGTTGTTTGTTTTTTGTTGCATACTTTTATCTCCTTGTTTTTGCGATTACCATATTAAAGTTTTACACTAAGTTTAATACATTAGTTAAAATTGATTTAAGTCATCAAATTCATTTTCAATCCTTTATTAGTAATATTGGTCCTAGATTTCTCTTTATTGAAAACTCTTAGTCTCCCTATTCCTAATTCCACCATTATGAGAAAAGTTAGAAAGATGAGCAAAATCTTTGCTTGAATTTGTGATTGGGCTAGAATTCTCTTACAAACACTTATTACATTATCCGTTATGTCTTTGAGAATGGATGCACAACCATAGTACCACATGACACTACTCTTTGTTAATTTGAAGATCAATTTTTATCTATCCTCAACATCTATCTATAGCATGTTTGTAGGTGAACTTTGAGTTTTTAATCTCCCTTGTCCTTCGTGATTAATAATCTAAAAATCTACATTCATAAAATAGGAAAATTGGTTGTTAATAAGGTGAAGAAATTTGAGTGAGTTAAGGATAGTTTTCTCAAAGTCTATCGTGTTTTTAGCTTTCCAAATACCCCAAAACATACAAGATAACATTGAATAGAACTTCTCTTGCTTCAAGGCAATTTATTCATTGATCTTGAACAACAATAAGATCCAATTCTCAAGGGGTCCAAATTTTTTAATTGAATCCTTAAAAGGGATTTTATTATGAAACTAAACTGCTTTTGCAAAATCAGATTATATCAAAAGGTGTTCCAAAGATCTCTCACTGCTATTACAAATTGGATGACACCTTCCACTGAAATTAATCTTATCATTGACTATACATTAAATAATTTCAAGTTTAAAACCCCGTGTTGGCCTGATGGTCAGGGTGTTCACCGTCCCAGGTATGGCTTGAGTTTGAGTCATGCTAATCGAGTTGTTGTTAGGGCTTTGCCCTCTTGTAATTCATAAAAAAGAAATTCAAATTTATAATATATTATGTAAATTATATTATATAAAATTTAAATATACTTAAATAATTTATGTTTAAAATTTTAATTGAAGATATAATATATATAATTGTAGTAAAAGATATATATAATTAATAAATGTTAAACAAATAATTATATTTTAAAAATAAAAAATAATATGAATAAAACCTAAATATGTTCGAGTTAATCATTTATAAATATGAATAGATTTAGATTAGAATTGTTTAAAACTCAGGCTACCCACCCACACCTTAAAGCCTATTTGAAATATAAAAAGTTTTGGATAAAAGTATGATGCCAAAAATATGTGCTTGGGAAAAAAAATGCCATTTAAAACACGGGTCAAGCCTTGGACAAAAGTTTTAAAGTTCGATCTTAGCTTAATTCAACCCAAATACAGATAGATATTTAATATTTTATTTTATGTAATAATAGTATTATATATTTAATATTTATCCTAATGTAATTAAGACTTAAAGCTCAAATATTATAGTTTCAATAGGAAGGAAATTTATGTTATGAGTAAATACTATGAAACATTAAAAGCTAAAAGTAAAAAATAAAAAAAAGTCTTGACTTGTACTAAGCGATGGTTTACATATAATTATCAAATCCGTACCAATTGACATATTTCATTACAAGTCCTGTAAATATTCAATAATCAAATTTGCACTCCATACCTTTTCATAATAGCCATTATTCTCATGATTTTCAATTCGATCATTTTAAGCCAAATATGTCAAATTCACTAAATGCACTTCAATCTAAACACATAAATGAAACAATACACAATTCAAACATAACATAAAATAAAGTAGTAAGTTCCATATGAATTTACCTATTCAAAGTATGTAAAGTGGGTACTGCAAGGACTAATATGAAATTTTAGCTTTTCCCTAATCAATTTCACTTCGTTTCAATTCTTTATTTAAACAATTATTTTATATTATCAATCAATACCAAATATTTTTGTTTTGTTCTATTCTGTTCTATGCTATGATATGCATGAACCTATATAATTCGATTTTTTTGATATTTCTAAAATTTTATATTTTATTCAATTTAGTCCTTAAACTCGAGATAGTTATAACTTTCAATTCCAAGCCTCGAATTAAAATCCAATTTCAATTATTCTCACTAGGGACCTTATACTTTCTATTTCTAACACAATTTCATAACAAGTTTTACATTTATTCAATTTTATTCTTAATGTAACAAAGTTAACAATAAGCTAAATTAACTTTACAATCTAGTCCTTTTCATATTCTAAGCTTAAAATCTATAATTTCAAACCTAATTCTTAAATAAATCAATAATGATAAATTTTTAAATTTTAACAGTTTTGCGAATTAGTACATGTGCTAGCTAAATCAAGCCCTTGTGACCTCAAGTTCATAAAAAATACAAGAAAATGACTTAAAACATATGCCAATTTTGTAGCCGAATGAAAAAGAATAGCTTGGGGTTTTTCTTCTTCAACTTTTAGCTAAGGGAGATGGAAATTTGAGAATGATGACAATAATCCACTAACTCTGTATTTATACTTTAATTAGTTTCTAATTAAGTTGGTTTAATTAATCTAATCATGTCTTAAACATTTATAATGGTTAATGTCATCGTCCACTACTAACTCTCTATGAAAAATGGTTTAACTTTCATTTTGAACTTTTGGCAAATTGTTAACTAAGTCCTCAAGCTTTTTAGCAATTAAAATTCTATAGCGATTGAACTTTTATAATTTAGTCCCTAGACCTTAATTAACTATTAATTCGAAAAAATTATCGGATCAAACTTTAATATAATAATATTTTATCTTCATAAATATTAATATTTAATATTTACGGACCTAGTTTATAGAAATGAGATTCCTAAACGGTAATTTTTTATATCACTGAAAATCAGACCATTATAAAAGCAATTTTTTTTACCTTTTTAAAGTTCAATTAAAAAATATAAAAGTATATTTATTAAAATTAAAGGACTTCAATACCCTTTCTCTTTTCTTTTTTTTTTCTTTTTTTTTTGTAAATTTTAACTTTTAAATAATTTTGGAAGAGTAAATTATTTTTAAAATACTAATATTTAATATTCACGACTCAATATATGGAAATGAGATTCCAAAACCACAATTTTCAATATCACTGAAAATTGGACCGTTACAAAAATAATTTTCTTTTACCATTTTAAAGTTCAATTTTAAAAATATAAAAGTATATTTATTAAAATTAAAGGACTTTCATACCCTTTCTCTTATTTTTTTATTTTAATTTGAACTTTTAAATAATTTTGGAAGAGGGTAAAATTTTTTAAAAATATAATAGTTAAAAAGAGAAAATAAAAAAAAGCAGATAATAGTTGATTAATCAAACATCAATTTAATTATGAAAATATTTACTTATTTAAAATTAATTATATAATGATGTTATTTTAATATTTTATATAAAATATATAAAAACAATTTCAATCTAGAATAAATGTAGAAAAAAAACCTACGTGGAGATTTGTACTAGGAGTCTAGGAATTTTATATCGATTACGTAATTAATTGAGTTAAAAATAGATTAAATTTGTTTTCTAATGACTTACTTAATTGAATTATCTGAACTGATCTAATCAATAACTTGACAAATTCAACTAACAATTCGATTATAAAAATTTTATTATTTTAAATAGAAATCTTTTTTCATTGTTAACAATCCAAAAGAGTTTTTGACATAGATAATTAATCACAAGAATTATTAATATTTCAAATTCTACATCTTTGAATTTTGATCTAACATGTAAAGTTACATAATTAAAATGAATTCTGGTTTAATTTATTATTCAAGATGCTCGAGTTTATTTATTGATGGCGATACGGATTTTTCTGGTACAGCAGTGGCAAGAGATAATCTTGGTAGATGGTTTGGGGGAGTTGGGAGAAACATTGGCAAATGCAACGTCGAGTAGACTAAGCTTTGGACGATTTATGATGGACTCCTTCTAGCTTGAAATGCTAAATGGGCTAATGTTATTGTTGGAAAGGACTGTGCTCAAGCTATTGAGGTCATTTTAGATAAGTCCAATGGGCAATTGAATATAGACTTAGTTCTAAAAATTCAATAGCTTTGTAAGAAAGAATGGGGAGTGGACATACAAAAGAATGGGGAGTGGACATACAAAAGGTCCCAAGAGAAGCCAATATAGCGGCACACATATAGGTTGGGATGATAAGAGCTCTTCCTTATGGCCCTAAAGCTTTCCAAGAGATTCCAACAGCTATAGTTGAGCAAATTCGGATGGATGGTCAATTCGTACGTAATTGTACTGGAATAAACTTGTAATTAATTTTTACTTTTCTCTACAAAAGATATATATTAATTAATCAATTTAACCGATCAAATCAATCTACGTTAACCATTTGTGCACCCTAATTTATAAATAGGTTCAGTTGCGACTAATAATTAAAATATTCAAATCTAAATATTACCCAAATCCCCCCCAAAAAAAAAGAAAAAAAAAACCTTTAATAATAAAACAAAGCAAAAAGCCTTGTATTTATTTAGTGTAATATGAAGAATATATTATTGATTTACATTTCAGTTCAACCCTTCCATATCGTATATGTTTAACAGAGAGAATACAAAGCTAGAAAGAACATATTGATGAAAGAAATTGAAGATGCCATGTCAGAGGCCTTTCTCTAACATTTGGTGGGAATTCTCAATGGATTGTAACCTCTGCAGCAAAAGCTGGCGGCGGAATTTTTGGATGAATGCTTCGGCACTTTTGTTCACCTCCTCCACGCTCCATTCTTCGCTGCCTTTTCCTCCATCTTCATCATGCCTTTATTATCTTGCGATTTATCAACATTTTGTTGTGGAATTTTGGGGTTTTGGCTAGAATCTGAGTCGTTCTTCATTGCAATTCCAAGCTGCCTTCTTTTGTGTGTGTGGATAAGGTGATGGTTTCCCATGCTAATAGGTTTTCATAATTATAAGAGGAAAGACTTAAGTTTTCCATGTTAATAGATTGCATGAAGCAATTAGATTAGACCCGGCCTAATAAATAAGTTGTTTTAATTGGGTACAACTCCATCGTAGTAGAATTTTCAAGTAAATGATATGGATAAGCTATTAGATGGAAGAAAAGTGTTTGGGGTGAATAAAATGGGGAATGGTAAGGTTTTCATAGCTTAGTGCAAACACTTTCCTCATTTTCCCATCTCATTTAATCATTCTTACCTTCTTAAAAAAGGATATTTAAGGTCCTCAAATCCCCTCCTATGTATCTTCCATATGTGGTAAAGATATATATATATGTATATGCTTTTTTCCTCATTTTAATATTAATATTCCATGTTAATTAACTTAATTAAATAATATTTAGATCCAAATGTAATTGTCACATACGTAAATTGTTGATGCACATTTGAGTAATGTGGATTTGGGTTATGGAGATGAGAGGTCCTACGATAAGAAAAGAAGAGTAAGCTATGAGGACGTTGGAGTTGACACTCCAATCAATCTTCAATGCTTAAGCCAATGATTTAGTTTAAGGGGTTTTATAGGTCCTTTTGTGTTTAATTCCCTCCTGCCTTTCATGTAACAGTTCCTTAAGTCTTGGAGTCCAAGGTGTCTCGAGATTGGCTCAATCTTTTACTTTGTCCTGTTTTAAACTTGTCAAGCTTTGTGCTCGCTTGATTTTTATGGCGCCAGGGTTTTTGCTTGTCATTTTACGTACACTTTACTTCTGATACGAATAAAATTTCTAAATTTTTTTATGAAATTTATTGATTTGTTAATTCTTTTAAATTTTTTATAAATTATACATGGATTACCATGCATGTAGGTAATCACATCAATGCTGTAATCAAAATGATAAAATTAAGAAATATTAATGACTAAATTTATCGTTATAATATAAATTATGATTAATTTTTTAGAAAAGTCAACAGGTAAGAGTAAAAAAATGTAAAAATATTGGGAAGGGTTGAAATTAGAATTCCAAATTTGCTAGATATTTAACGTGAATCAATTAAATCTAATTTATAATTTATAATAAAAGAATGAACTACACAAATCCGATCAGGGTAATGCTTTACCTCCTACTTCATTATTATGTACAAAATTAAAAAAGAATTCATTCTCTTTATAATATTTATTTTTTAAAATAAATCCTATAATTATCTATAAATTTGGATAATGTACAATGTATATATCAAATTTGATTGTAAATAAAAAAAATTTAAAATAATATTATTAAAAAACTTATCACAAACCTTAAACATAAATATTAAATTAAACATGAAAAGTACAAAAAATATATATAATTTTTATAATATTAGACATAAATTAAAATTCATATATAAAATTTTCAAACAAAATTTATCCCAAATCTTAGCATTTTTTAATATAATTAAATATCTAATCCATATAAAAATTAAAAATAATAATAGAAAAGAATTGGTCTGTCGTCCTTGGCACGCTACTGTCTGTCACTCTGACAAGGTGTTTAGGGTTTTATTTTTTTCGTTTCTTGGTTTTGTTTTGTGGAGGAGGCGTTCATTGGTTGTGACCTTCTGCATACTGTTGATAGAAGGTATAGTTCATGATAGTACCTGCAAAGATGGAAAACGAACTGGCTCAACCCTCAATTAATGATGAAGAAGATGAAGTTTTTCAAATACAACCAGATCATAACAGAGAAGGAAGGGGGGAGATTTTTCAACTTGTGGGTTGTTTCCTAACCGCTAGTGTCATCCATTTTCCAGCAATGAGGAGTACTTTGGTTAATTTGTGGCATCCAGTTTGGGGCGTTCAGATCCGAGATATGGGAGAGAAAATGTATTTGTTCCAATTTTTTCATATTATGGATATGGAAAGAGTTATTAAGGGATCTCCTTGGACCTTCAACAACTATTTGCTACTTCTTTATAAATTGAATTGGGGAGAGGATCCATTACAAGTACCCTTAGTTATGACGCCGTTTTGGGTTCAAATACATGATGTCCCCATTGGGTTATTTTTTGAGAGCTTGGCTGTTCAAATGGGGAATTTTTTAGGGGTTTTTCTAAAATATGATGGCTCTAATCTGGGCAAAGAGAATAGGAATTTTATGAGGATCAGAGTACAAATTGATGTAAGGCGTCCTTTAAAAAGGAAGAAGCAGATTTTGTTTTCTGGAAGAAGGTCATATGTTACTTTCAAGTATGAGCGATTATCGTTATTTTGTTTTTTCTGCGGAAGATTAGGTCATAGCGATTCCTTTTGTGAAACAAAGATGGCACTATGGGTGGAAGTAGTTGAAATGGGATGGGATTTGTCATTACGAGCTCAGACCCGTAGAATGTTAGTAATGAATAGCATATGGTTAAGAGATGATGGGGAGGGGAAAGTGGGCGAAGGTGGGTGACGTATTAAAGGAGGAGGAAGTGGGTACTGGAGGGTGGAAAATAAAAGAAGATGCATAAAACTTGTGAATCCAGTTCTTGGTTTTAATTTAGAAGGGAGTTCGTCAGGTTCTAATCAAAGGGTGACAGAGGTTTTGTCAAAACAATTTCATGAATCCATGGAACATGATTTGGAGGACCCAACATTAGTAGGAGAGGAAGGGAAGAAAAGATCTAGAGTTGAATATGATAATTCCAACGAAAATGAAGATAACAGTAAGGTGCTGTCCAGAAATAGGAAATGGGAGGAATGCAATCTAATATTATTGGCGGCTGCCAAAAGGCAAGCCAACCGAATGCAATGAAAATTTTAAGTTGGAATGTTCGGGGTTTGGGGAGACCTCGAACAATTAGAAGACTTTGGCACTCGCTAAAGACTTTTAATCCCCAATTAGTCTTCTTTATAGAGACTAAACTTTGTAGTTCCAAATGGAGAGAGTTCGAAGAAGTTGTGGCTTTGCAAATGGAATTGAGGTCAATTCGGATGGAACGAGAGGAGGCTTGTGTATGGCATGGAAAAATGATACTGAGATAACACTTAAAAGTTTTTCAAAGAGACACATTGGTGTGATCGTGGATGACACAGAAATCAGGGGCAAAGTGGCGTCTTACGGGCTTTTATGGTACACCTTATGCTCGAGATAGAGAAAACTCTTGGGCTGTACTAAAAACTCTTAACCACGATGAAGATACCCCATGGTTTGTTTGCGGGGACTTTAATGAAATTATGTATGGCTTTGAAAAATAGGGAGGCTTACCTAGAGAAGAAAAAAGGATAGAACTGTTCCGAAAGACGTTGAGGAATGTCAACTAAATGATGTGAGCTTTTCGGGGAGGTGGTTTACTTGGGAGAGGGGGAATCTACCTGAGACAAATAGTCGAGAACGACTCAATAGGGGGGTTGCTAATACAAGTTGGATGGCTTTATTTCCTGAAGTGGTAGTCCAACATCTGGTTAATTCTTTTTTAGATCATTGCCCTGTATTGATTGAGACTAGTCAAGAAGTGGTCAAGAGAAGAGAAGTTAATTTCAAATTTGACGCATGGTGGACTTTAGAAGACTCATTTAATGAAAAAGTTAAAAACCTTTGGGGAAGGGCAGTAGGAGAAAAGTGTAACAGCCTAATTTTCAGTGGTGTCAGAACAGTAATTTGAGATCACTAAATCCGACAAATGAGTAGGAAATATTATTAATTTAGTGAGTATAAGTTAAATGTGAAGTTAGGAAAAATTTTGAAGTAGTGAATAGTGTACTAAAAATAAATATTAAAATAATTAGAATCGAAAACGAGGTATCGAGACCTCGAGAATTTTAAATCGAGCCATAAATATTTTTATAAATATTTATAGAGTGTTAATAAGTCAGTATTAAAGTTTCGTCAAGAAATTTTAAAGTTCTGATAGTTAATTGAACAAAAAGAACTACATTGTATTAAATGCAAAATTGTGGGAAATGATTAAATAGCTTAAATGATAAAAGAAAGAGGGTTTAAAAGGCAAATAGACCCAAGGTCTCTTTGGGCTGGACGGCAATGGCATGAAATCAGCAAGAAAATAAGGAGAATTAAGGGAAAAATTGGAAAATTGCAAAATTTACTTAATAAAGCTAGGACTAAAGTGGAATTATCTAGATTTCTCTTTATTTTTCTGCATTCTCATCAGAAAAAACACCATGGAAGAGTTCCCTTAAGCTGGTTTTTCATAGTTTTATTTCAAGTAAGTTTAATTCTTGATTATTTCTTGAATTTTTTGTGTTTTTGTGACTTTTACAACTAGGTCCACTTGTTGAACTAATTAGTTTTTGATTCTATGAAAGAAATTGAAAGTTTCTATGAATATGTGGTGGAATTATATGATGATTTGGCATGGAATTAGAGCTTTAAATTGTTTATATGCTGATTTTATTGAAAGAATTGAATAGAAAGTGAATATTTGGGACCTAATTGTAAAAGAGTTTGAAGTTAGAGTTTTATGTGAAAATTCTGAATTTCAATAGTTATGAAATAAGTTATAATGTCTAGGAAAAATATTAATTGAGAAAATTATCTTAATTGAGGGGTTAATTGAGAAAGGACTGAATTGTATGAATTGTGAAATTTGGGGCAAAATAGAAATCAACATTTTGCACTAAAACTGTTTTGGACATCAGCAGTAGTCTAACTTTGAAAAATCACCAAAAATTGTAGAAATGGAATTAGAGGATGAATAGAATATGAAATTAAAGCTTATTGAGTTTAGTTTCTTATAGAAGAAATGATGTAAGCAATGGAATTGTAAATCATGAGATATGATAAATTTTGTGAGATAAGGTCAGAATGATTTCAGGTTACCCTTTTCTGACTTTATAAAATCATATAAAATTGGGTAAAAATAACTAGGGCTTAAATTTATATTTTTAGAATTCTTAATGAGTCTATTTTCAAGAAAAACAAACGAGAACATCATTAGAATCTTGTAAGAGGAGATAATTAATTTTTAGTGAAGAAGGGTCGGAACCATCAGACAGCAGAATGGGGGAGACTTCAATGAATAAACTGTATTAATTGGCCCAACCAAAAATTATGAAATTTTTATGGTAAGAAGATATGTGAGTCTAGTTTTAGGAAAAATTAGTGGATCTTAATTTTGAGTTCCGTAGCTTTAGATATAAATAATTTAGTGACTATGACACGGGTGGGTAGCTTGAATATTCACATAAGTAATTAGTGAAAATTATGGATAAGGTTACTTACAAGTGTGTTATTTATACTAAGGATGTGGATGGAGAGGAGGAGGAGGAAAAATATGTGAATGACTCGTGTATAAATTAAACACATGCCCGATTATAATCGATAAGTATTGGATTAGAAATGATATAATGTTTTATTTGGAATATTTATTATGAAATTATGATTATCGTTATAATACAAAATTTGAACTTGTGAGTTTATATGGCTAAATTTTAGTGATTATTTGTTAATTTTATGAATTTCATGATGTGTTATTTCATATGTATTGATGATAAAATCGTGAATAATGTAAAAGCATGAAAATATAATAAATGATAAAATTGAGCATTTCAGTTCAGTGACAAGATGAATTGAAGGAAAAGACCATGGTTGGACCACGGCAACAAGTGATAAGTGATAGCTTCGGCTACACTTATCTGATCAAGGACAAGTGAAAGTGATAAGTGATAGCTTCGGCTACACTTATCTGATCAAGGACAAATGACAAGTGAAAAGTGGTAGCTTCGGCTACCTGATCAGTGAAAAGTGGTAGCTTCTGCTACCTGATCAGTGAAAAGTGGTAGCTCCGACTACCTGATCAGTGAAAAATGGTAGCTCTGGCTACCTGATCAGTGAATGTGGTAGCTTCGGCTACAAGTGACAAGTGATTTCCGTATAAGATCATATCTGGGATATGGCATCAGTGAGATATGCGATTCTTGTAAGACCATAACTGGGCTGTGGCATCGATATGTGATGTGTGATTACGTGTAAGACCATAGCTGGGCTATGACATCGATATATGAAGATGTGTAAGACCATAGTTGAACTATGGCATCGAGTAAACGAAGTGCTCAATTCCGTAAGACGTTCACTAATTTGACAAAGTTTGGTAAGTGTTACATGGAATTATGTAATATAGGAAGTACGAGTTGATAAGATATAAGTATAGAACTTGGTTGATAAATGAATTCATTTGTGATTATATAATTGCTCATCTTGAATGTACTGTCCATATGTATTGATAATTCAAACGTATTAATGAATAAAGTTCCGACATGGAATAAATTGAACACGAGACAAATAATTATGAAATTGAACTCGGAATTCATGAAAATGACAGTTATTGATATATGGAGACATGAGACATTGATATATGAATATGGAAAATGTTTGATAAATGTGTTTATTCATAATTATGGAATTATATACCTCATGTGTACTATTTTCATAAAGATGATATTTCAAATACTTTGGTTATTTAAGCTTAAATATGAAACATTATGAAATCAAAATAAGTTGTTATAAAAATATATTTAGATTACAGAGATATGGCTGATATATGTTGTATGATTACATGACGTGAAATTGTGTATATATACGAGAAATTTAATGAGAATTGAGCCCATACACGTTTCTTTTTATTTATATGAAGTGTACGACTAACAAGGATGGTGAAGTTATAAACAGAGAGTTACACGGGTTGAAAACACGGGCGTGTGACTCTCCAAAGCTTGAAAATTTTCTAAGTATTGCAAAAGTTTCATATGTTTACGGTTTGGTCCCGAACCACCCTGAATGTATGTTTTGGGCCCCATAGGCCCATATAATGGACGTTAAACATATGTATGAAAGTTTTTAATTTAGAAGAAATTTTATGGCTGATTTTTACATGATTGATCATATTAAGTTCGGTAATATCTCGTACCCTATTCTAGGCTTGGAATACGGGTAGGGGGTGTTACATCTTTCACAAAAGCTCGAGTTTTTGATAATCAGACTGAAAAGATGGGCGAGACATATACGAACAAATAGAAATTGGAAGAAGGAGATGTTAACAAAGAAATTATCAGAATTAGTAGAAGCTGAAAGGGATGATAAGAATTTAGCTGACATGATTGACACAAAAATTCAGCTAAACTTTGAAATTGAAAAGAAAGAATATTACTGGGAACAGAGGGCTCGGTTAAACTGGTTGCAACTTGGCGATAAAAACACAGCTTTTTTTCACAGTCATGCAACACAAAGGAGAAGAAAAAACTAGATTAAGAAGCTACATAATGACAATGGAGAGTTCACGGAAGACGTTTGGGAAATGGAAGACATTGTACGGGTGTATTTTGAGAATTTATTCAAAGCTTGGAGGATTGCTTTTAATGAACATGTTTTTTCGGGTATTAAACGTTGTATCTTTGATGAAGATAATAGTAAGCTCTCAGTGCCTTACGAGGAAGAGGAAATTTGGGGAGCTTTGTTTGAGATGGGGTCCACAAAGGCACTAGGGGAAGATGGATTTCCAACCCTTTTTTACCAAAGATGCTGGGATATCGTTGGGAGTGATTTTGTTTCCTTTTGCCTAAATCTTCTGAATGGAAAGATAGAGGTTAGTTCTATTAATGCAACTCAGATTGTGCTTATTCCAAAGATTATTAATCCTTCTAATTTGACTCATTTTCGGCCAATTAGTCTCTGTAATGTTATTTATAAAATTGTGGCAAAGGTGATTGCAAATAGATTTAGAGGAGTCATTGATAAATGTATTGATGAAGCATAGAGCGCATTTGTGCCAGGGAGACTCATAACAGATAATGCACTAGTGGCCTATGAAATTTTACATTCAATGAAACAGAAGAGAGGGGGGAAGAAGGGATTTATGGCCGTCAAGTTAGATATGAGTAAGGCCTACGATAGAGTAGAATGGAATTTTATTCAAGAAATTATGAGTAGAATAGGTTTTGCTCAAAAATGGATTGAATCTATTATGAAATTTATCTCTAGTGTTTCTTATTCAGTAATGGTTAATGGTAATAAATGAGATATATTTTATCCAACAAAAGGACTTAGGCAAGAAAATCCATTAAGCCCTTTTTTATTTCTGATATGTGGGGAGGGTCTATCAGGTCTAATGCGAATGGCTATTAGTGAAGGAGTTATAAAAGGTGTCAAAGCTAGTAGAAGTGGCCCTAGGGTGTCTCATTTACTATTTGCTGATGACTGCATAATGTTTAAAGAAGCAATAAGAAGGGGAGTAAGCGCAATCAAGTAGATTTTGTGAATATAAAAATAGTTCAGGTCAGTGCGTAAACTTTGAAAAATCAGCAGTATTTTTTAGCAACAACATATCTGAGGAAGTTAGGCAAATGGTGATCACCCAATTGGGAATCCGCAGCTCCAATGAATTAGAAAGGTATTTAGGACTGCCAAGTTTAGTTGGAAGAAGGAAAAAAGAATTTTTTCAAGCATTGAAGGACAGAATGAAACAGCGGATTGATAATTGGAGTACGAGATTACTATCTCTAGGTGGAAAGGAAATATTTATTAAAGTAGTTTTACAAGCGATACCGACTTACTTAATGGTCTGTTTTTTATTACCGAAGACATTATGTGATGAAATGGAAGCCACTGTAGCCAAGTTTTGGTGGCAAAAAGGACGTGGAAAGAAATGAATTCATTGGTGTTTATGGAGAAATATGTGTTCTTTAAAAGAAGTTGGAGGTATGGGTTTTCGAAATTTTTTCCAATTTAATGTTGCGTTATTAGCCAAGCAGGGCTGGCGCCTTATTAATAATCCGAGTTCATTATTAGCCAGAGTTTTTAAAGCCAAATATTATCCGCAATCAAATTTTTTAAACGCACAGTTGGGCTGGTTACCTTCATATACCTGGAAGAGCATCTGGGCAGCACGAGGGCTCATTCAGGATGGGCTGTATTGGAGAGTCAGTCAAGGAATCGAGATTGATGTCTAGACTGATCGCTGGATTCTTGGATGTGAAGCCATTAGTAGACAAGGTAGAGAGACAAACAACGATGTCCTATTAGTTTCAGATTTAATCAATAATACTAGTAGGACTTGGAAGCGAGACCTGATTAACAATACCTTTTAATCGGGCATAGCGCAAAAAATTTTGAAGATTCCTTTGGCAGAGACAGAACATGCTGACTTTCAGGTGTGGAAAGAGGAACGTTCAGGGGAGTTCTTAGTAAGAAGCGCCTATAAACTACATTACAGCCCAAAATAAGAAACTTCTATAGAAAATTATGGGATTTACAACTACTGGGTAAAATAAAGATACTAGTTTGGCGAATTTCATGGAACTACATCCCTTCCCTAGTAAATCTAAGATCCAAAAAAGTAACAGAGAATGCTCGGTGCCCTCGTTGCAGACTCGAAGAGGAAGACTGTAACACCCCTAACCTGTATCCGCTGCCAGAACAGGGTTTCGGAGCATTACTACCATTTACAGATCACTAAAAAAAATTAAATACTTACCGTTTCTTCATAAGCATATATCATTCATTTCATTATATCAATATTTCATGCTCTATCATTTCCATATATTTTATGTATATTTATTCCGGTAATAGTTTATATCAAACTTAACATAAATTATATTCCATGTACTTATACTTATTTCGTTTATCTATCTTTATAATTATTTCATATAACCATTCGTCATTTGATACATATTACCTGAATATCAATTGTTCAACAGATGTCATAGGGTCTCCCATCCACGGTTTTATTTATCTTTGACATGATGCCATAGTGCCTTTCAACTATGGTCTTACTCATTTTCTGTCATGTTGCCATGGTATCTTTCAACCATGGTCTTATTCATTTCATGTCACACTGCCATGGTATCTTTCAACCATGGTCTTATTTATTTCCCGTCATGTTGTCATGGTATCTTTCAACCATGGTCTTACACGTTTCATATCAGGCTGCCATGGTATCTTTCAGCCATGGTCTTACACGTTTCATATCAGGCTGCCATGGTATCTTTCAACCATGGTCTTACACATTTCATATCAGGTTGCCATGGTATCTTTCTACCATGGTCTTACACATTTCATATCAGAGAGCACACTCCCGCGAACCTCATCCTTACAGTGGGATTACCAGTCCAGGCTAAATCCCCTATAATATAAACTCATAGAGTATTGTCGGGATTACCAGTCCAGGCTAAATCCCCTGCAACGACAATTACTCTAATGAGCTTGGATCTGAATTACCAGTCCAGGCTAAATTCAGACCCTAATTTGGATTACCCGTCCGGGCTAAATCCATTTACACGTATTCTTCGGGAGGGCTATATCAGGATAGGATCACCCGTCCGGGCTAGATCCTTTTTACCGTCAATTCCTTTTCAGAGATCCATCGAATTTTCCTTTCATTCAACCGGGATTTATTTTCAATTTATATCGAGTATTATCAATATTTTATCAAATATCATGAATTGAACATTCAAATCATATTTTCATCACATAATCACATATTTCAAGTATTTAAAATACAATTCAAGTTACACAAACTTACCTCATTGCTTGTTTGTGTTTATAATTTCATTAATCCGATATCTTTTCTTTTCCACGATCAAGTCTCATATTTGAGTCGTCCGGATCTTTATAAATAAATTTGATCATCATTTTCATTCATTTCATATTCTAATGCATTTAATTAATGCTCTAGGTAAAATTACCATTTTGCTCCTAAACTTTTAATTAATGATGATTTCGTCCTTAGGGTCAGGAAAATAAAATTCTTGCAATTTAATCCTTATTTCCAGCTATTATTCTCATATATATTGATAACAGTCCATGAATTCTATAAAATATCAGAATTTTCTATAATTTCAACACTTTTCAATTTAATCCCTAAAACATGTTTTCCCCCGATCTTGAACTAAATTAATAATTTCATTCAAATTTGTAATTTAAATAATAAAATAATCCATTTCATGCAATTTGGTCATTTCTGACATTTTTACAAAATTGCCTATAAAGTTTTACTTTTATTCAATTTAGTCCCTGAGCCTAAAATATGCAAATTAGCCATGCTAGATGAATATTCATACATATTTCCCCTCCTCCTCCTCTCCATTCCACATCCTTAATGTAGATAACACACTTGTAAGTAACATTATCCATAATTTTTATTATTTACTTTTATGAATATTCAAGCTGTCCATCTGTGTCATAGTCACTAAATTATTTATATCTGGAGCTATAGAACTCCAAATTAATATCCGCTAATTTTCTCTGAAACTAGACTCATATATATTCTTACCATAAAATTTTCAGAATTTTTGGTTTAGCCAATAAGTACAGTTTATTCTTTAAAGTTACCCCTGTTGTGCTGTCTGACAGTTCTGACCCTTCTTTACTAAAAATTAATTATCTCCTCGTACAGAATTCTAATGATGTTAATGTTTGTTTATATTGAAAATAGACGCATTCAGGATTCTAAAAATATAAATTTAAGCCCCTAATTATTTTTATCCATTTTTTTATGATTTTACAAATTCAGAACAGGGAAACCCGAAATCATTCTGACCTTGTCTCACAAAATTCATCATATCTCATGATTTACAGTTCCATTTCTTACATCATTTCTTCTATAAGAAACTAGACTTAATAAGCTTTAATTTCATATTTTATTCATTTTATAATTAGATTTATATAATTTTTAATTATTTTTCAAACTTAGACTACTGCTGCTGTCCAAAACTGTTTTAGTACAAGATATTAATTACCATGTTATAACATCCTTATTTTCTTTTTCTACACCATTTCTCATCACTTTCTCTTATTTTCTCTTCACTAACATATCAAGAACATAAGACCTTATGTAAGAAAACTCTACTATAACATTATATCCATGTTTTATCAATAATAACAAACTTAAAAACATATTGAAATCTTGATATACTTACCTTGTTCTATTGATACTAATCTTTAACTTGATTTTATCTCTCCTCCAGCTTCTATTTCTTGAATCCAACTTGATATTCTAACTCCCCATGGTCTCCTTAACATTTCTCTCTCTTAGTAGCAATGGAAATTCTTTTGATTTCTAGGTGGAAATGGTGAATTTTTGGTGGAAGGACCAAATTGTAAAGAAAAGAAAATTTCTTTCTTTTCCTTCTCTTCTAACGTTGGCTGCATGCATGGAAAGATGATGAAAATTCTTCATCTTTCCTTCCTTTTATACTAAATTATTAATAATAAAATAATAATAAAATATCTCATTAAAATAATATATATCTAATTAAATAATCATAAAATATCATCAACATCATCATTACTTTCTAGATTTCTCTCTCTTCCAATTGACCATTTTTCCCTTTATTATCTTTTAAAATTCCATCCTTGAGTCATCATTTAATTTTGATAAAATTGCAATTTAGTCCCTCATAGTTCTTCACCTATTCAATTTGGTCCTAATTCATCCATTTTCTTTAGTTTCTAGATCATTCCACTCTTAAAATATTTACACTATTGGTCCTTCAACTTTTTCATATTTATACTTAACCCCTTAAATTTTGAGTATTTACTCTTCTGCAACAAAACTTTTCTCACTTTTACAATTTAGTCCTTTCTTGAATTAATATATCATAATATACTTCTTAATATTGACATAACTCAAAATTTCCCTTTATGTCACTTTATTTCCATATTTTACTATATCAAGGATAATATCTTACTGTAAAAATTTTCAAGGTATTACAAAGACAGTAACCATATCTTTAGATTTTGTCCTGCAATCAGTTAAATATGGAATCTCATTAATCTCTCTTGGACCATTGATCATGATAATCAAAGTTTCTAGGAGTGGCTTATCTGGGTTTTTGAAAGGAGTACAATGGAGCAATGTAACACCCCTACCCCGTATCCATCGCCGGAATAGGTAAAGGGGCATTATCGGACTTGAAACTCATATCAGAACAGTAAAAATTTCGAATATATATATATTTTTTATAAAGAACATTCCTTTAGGTAAATACTAAAGACAGTCAGGGATACAATTTAACTTCTATAAGTACACATTCAAAAGATGTCATTTTCGCGTGGCTTATATACATTAACCAAAATATTCTTCGGCCACTGGTCTATTCTTTACATACCATAGAATAATTCAAAACATAATAGTAACAAGCAGTGGATAGTGATAGTGTGACTAGTTGCTGACGATCCCCGAGCCTGTAGCTTCCAAATGAGATCTATAAAACAGAGGAAACAAAGTAAACGGAGTAAGCATTACAATGCTTAGTAAGTTTTAAGCAGTGTTAACAGATAACAATCAAATTATAACATAATTGTTCGTATCTTTATTTCACTATTCCTTCGGGCATACCATCCCTTTACCGAATATGCACATCTCATCATATATAATAGGCAGATAAATTCTCACTTGATAGTGATCTCTTATAAACATAGGTACATTACATGTTTTCACCTAACTTTCCACATTGACCAAACGCACAATAATCATAGAACAGTCTTATTGCTTTACTCACATATGCGTCACATAACGACCTTGTGATTTAGTCCAAATCAAGCTTAAATATAATCTCAAAATACATACCTGACCAACTTAACGCATTGAACGTATTTATTACCAATTGTTACTGTGAAATCGTATAATCTTATGCTTTACTCGAATCTTCAACGAAACCTTTAGCTCGAATAGTCCCCACACGTAGTTATCGGGTCTTACCCGGACAAAATCTCCACACGTAGTCATCGGGTCTTACCCGGAATATATTTCCAAGTTTCATGTACATTTAATCACATGTTACAACATTCACATCGACTGTCATATTTGTAATTCATTTGCCTCATCAAATATCTAATAATACACACCTTTCACATTTGGTCATTCGGCCACAATATACACACATCTCCTACATAGTTCACATTAGCCATTCGGCTTTACCACACATACATATCTCATACATATTTCACACTAGCCATTCGGCTTTACCACATATACATATCTCATACATATTTCACATTAGCCATTCGGCTTTACCACATATACATATCTCATACATATTTCACATTAGCCATTCGGCTTTACCACATATACATATCTCATACATATTTCACATTAGCCATTCGGCTTTACCACATATACATATCTCATAGCCATTCGGCATTACCACATATACATATCTCATATGTATTTCACATTAGCCATTCGGCTTTACCACATATACATATCTCATACATATTTCACATTAGCCATTCGGCTTTACCACATATACATATATATTTATCTTGTACATCAATTTCAGCGATAGCTTATAAGCAACTCAAATAGTTTCATCAATGTTTACAACAAATTCACATGTTCACTACAAGCTATTTTTCTGAGCAATAGTCACTAAATTATTTATAACTTGAGCTACAAAATTGAAAATCAATTGCCGTTAATTTTCCCTGAATATAGACTCATATATCTTCCATCCATAAAATTTTCAGAATTTTAGGTTTGGCCAATCAATACCAGATTTTTCTTAAAGTTTCCCCTGTTTCACTGTTTGACTAATCTGACCACTCTTCACTACGAATCAAATTTCTCATTATACAGAATTCAAAATATGTTCTATTTGATTTCATTTGAAACTAGACTCATTAAGGAGTCTAAGCATATAAATTTTATCTTATAAACATTTTTTTACAAATTATAAAGATTTTCTAAAAACAGAATAGGGGATTTCGGAGTCATTCTGACACTGTCTCACACAACTTCCAATATCTCTTTATAGGAAATTTCTTTGCTTACATGGTCTCTTTTATAAGAAACTAGACTAATTAAACTTTGAATACATATTTTATTCAGCCTATAATTCCACACCAACAATTTATAGTGATTTTCTAAAATCACGTTACTGCTGCTGTCCTAAGTAAATTATTACAATTTACTCTTAAATTTCCAAGTCCAAACACTTATGAACTTACCATTTGAGTTTAAGACATATCATGGCCACATCATATCTTATTAAATCAACTCATTATGTCCTATTATGATTGAATTTACTCAACGTTTAATCACTTAAAACTTACCTCGGAAGATGCCGAACGATTACGACGGCTATTCGATCACTTTTTCCTTTCCCTTATCCAACTTTGATCCTCTAGGCCCTTGAGCTAAATCAAACAATTTACTTCCCAAATTAAACATAGTCATACGACATCCATATACATTTTATACTAGCCGAAATGTACCATCAAGATATACTTTACTCAAATAATTTACTTTGGCCGATCATGTATAATGTTTTGTAGCTTAATAAATTTAACATACATTATGTATTTATAATATTTGTGCAGCCAATTATCCATGGTCATACACACACAATCAAAAATAAATACCAAATTTTCATATCCTTTATGCCCTAAGCCGAATACACTTGTCATGTTCACCTACATTTTTCAAGTACAACATTCTCATATTCGGCATTAGTATCAAGCATAATAGCCAATTCTTCCCACCTTGAATCTATGCATCTATTTAATCATAGTTTGTTCAAGCACTCATACAACAAGGTACATCCAATTTAACAAGAAACAAAAACCTTATTTAATACAATTAACACCGAATTCCTCATGTAAAAAGTACCATTGCCGAATATCATTTAGTTCACCTTAATCCATCTCATGATCAAATGCCTTTAAGCTTAATATCATGGTATCGTAACTCAACATTTATCAATATGTCATTAACAAAATATGCTCATATCAAATTTACTCCCAATTACATCTCAAAATTCAACAAGCTTATAACTCATTAATAATTAAATTCCATTTCAAAGTATCAAAACATTATCAAATGTATACTCATCCTAAATGACCGAATGCACATTAACTAAGCACTTAACAATTTTCTTTAGCCATTAAACTCATTCGGCAATGATAAGGACAAATTTAACAAACCTTAAATTTAACTTATAATTGGACATATCTCATTCAAAACACCCACACCAATTTATTATCCAATCAACCATATCCGAAAACCTATCATACAATTAAAACCCTTGTTCAAATTATTATTCACTTTAATACTATGGCCGAATCCCTCAATTAGCTAACATAGCCTCTTGTTTTCAATCTAAACACGTATATACAACCTAAATCCCTCTTTTAACACATAATTCACTATCTTGGAACTCATTTCCTAACTAATTTAACTTAGTCCAAAGCCGAATGCTATTTGAGCATTAAGCTCATGTTCTTTTCATTATTAAGCAAGTATTATAACTCAACTAACTTCATTAGCCGACTACTCAAGCTCATTTGAGCCACATATAGTAATTTAGTTTGTTTATACTCAATTAGAAACATTTCTCCTCACAAATTAGCAAAACATACACAATGTAACCTATTGAACTCATGATCGAATGCTTCATGCATCACAAACACAAAATCACATACATGGGTCATTTTAGGAGCTTTAAAACCAATTTAAATTTCTCAAAATCCAAAGAAAAACATATGAAATCATACCTTAATTCCCAACACATGATGGCCGAATGCCTTAGGTGTTCTTCCTTCCATTTTTCTTTTTCCTTTCCTTATGGTTTCGGCAAGATGAAAAAAAGATGATGTGACTTTGTTTTTATCACCACCACTAATATAAATTTATTATTATACATAATTCCCACCAATTAAAAATGGAGACAAGAGAACACATTGTTACATGCATGTGTTGGCCGGCCATTTACATTCAAAAATGGTCTAATTGACATGCAAGTCCACATTTTTGAATACATGCTCTATTAGATCACTTTATATTTTTACCATCCTATTTTACCAATGTTTCACATAAGTCCCGTTTCAGAATTTCACATACAAATGGCAAAATTAATGCTTGAAATTTTTACACATGCATTTACTTACCTCATGAACATATATAACTTTCAATTATTTATAAAACTCGGTTTCGTGGTTCCGAAACCACTTTTCGACTAGGGTCAGATTAGGGGTGTCACAACTCTCCCCCCTTTAGGGATTTTCGTCCCCGAAAATTTCTACCGATGCATAGTTTAGGATAACGTCCTCTTATTGAATTATATCCATATAAATATTAGCTCATCGATAGCAATTGTAATTCATTACTGATTTCGCATCAATCTATAAAATCATTTTCTTATCTTAAAACAAATACATAAACATTTCTACAAGTATGCACATATATCTCATTTTCTTGATTTCATAAGCAATAATCACTTAATTTAATTCACAAATGCATTTCAAACACATATTAAGCACATATTAACATGTATAATTCACATCATCAACCCACATATTTGTAACCCACATTTTCATTCATGTATAAGCTGTAACCTGACCGAAAGTACACATATACTCAAACACCCCAATAAATATCCTTTATAACTCCATCATATCTCACTATTCAACTTAACCTATTTCCAACAAAAAATCAACTTCCACATACCTGAACATTGAATTCATTTAGCACATTCAATCACCGTTAACGATACCCGTATACAATCGATTTGGCATAAAGCCTCATATAGTATACCGGCATGGGATTTATTTTAGCACATAACCCATATATCCAAAATTATCAGCATTCATCAAAAATTCTTACAGACTTTCAGATGTCGAACTTAATCAACATAATTTCTTGAACATGATTAACAAAAATAGGGGTCATTTAGCAATAGCACATATGACTTCATATACCAAGCATTCCATAAACTAAATCTGTAACACATTTATAACATGAATTCATTTCTTAACAACATATCCACCATCTTAAGTCAATGCCTTCGTTCCATACGAGGTCTTACATGAATCTTGTTTTACTCACTTAATGTCTACTGACCGATCTCGCACACATAATGCTCGGTTGAAGAACTCGCACTCTCAGTGCCTCTGATCATTTGCACATATAGTGCCCCTATTCATTTGTTGTTACACATTGAAATGACTTAACCAAGTCTATAAACATCATGTATGTACACTTTTAAACATATCCTTTCATTTAAATTTGAATTCGTATAGTAATGAACACTTAAACTTTGCTCAAATTACCGGCACGAAGCCTACTAGGCACGAAGGCCCGAATACACATCACCAGCATGATTGCTCTTCGGGACCTAGCCCGGATATAACACCAGTACGAATGCTCTTCGGAACTTAACCCTGATATAACTCTAACACGAATGCTCTCCGAGACTTAGCCCGGACATAACACCAGCACGAATGCTCTTCGGGACTTAGCCCGGACATAACATCAGCACGAATGCTCTTCGGGACTTAGCCCGGCTATATAACTCTCAATTCTCATGTACATATACATATATAACAATACACATTAGTATATTATTTACATTACTTGAATACAAACACAACATGCTTATCGACCATTCAACTTTCAGTTCCATAGCCACATACAAAGATCACATTTATAGTCGTAACACTCTTTCAAAATTGCATCACTTATACCCTTATAATTCAATCCAAATCAAAATTCAAATACGAGTACATGATACGTACCTGATCAACTTAATAATTTAAGCATATCCAAGTGAAGTTATATCGCAAATTCTCATAGTCAGAAGCTTGCTACAGCTCGATCGGGATCAAAATTCAATACAACAAACACATTTTAATAGTCAAAAATCATCACACTATCACTTTATCACTTTATGGCATGTATAAATAGACTCACGCGTGCTACGTTAGTCCTAGAATCGACTAAACCGTAACTCTGATACCAATAAAATGTAACACCCCTACCCCGTATCCGTCGCCGGAATAGGTAAAGGGGCATTACCGGACTTGAAACTCATATCAGAACAGTAAAAATTTCGAATATATATATTTTTTATAAAGAACATTCCTTTAGGTAAATACTAAAGACAGTCAGGGATACAATTTAACTTCTATAAGTACACATTCAAAAGATGCCATTTTCGCATGGCTTATATACATTAACCAAAATATTCTTCGGCCACTGATCTATTCTTTACATACCATAGAATAATTCAAAACATAACAGTAACAATCAATGGATAGTGATAGTGTGACTAGTTGCTGACGATCCCCGAGCCTGTAGCTTCCAAATGAGATCTATAAAACAGAAGAAACAAAGTAAACGGAGTAAGCATTACAATGCTTAGTAAGTTTTAAGCAGTGTTAACAGATAACAATCAAATTATAACATAGTTGTTCGTATCTTTATTTCACTCTTCCTTCGGGCAT
This sequence comes from Gossypium hirsutum, assembly GCF_007990345.1. Classification (NCBI taxonomy): domain Eukaryota; kingdom Viridiplantae; phylum Streptophyta; class Magnoliopsida; order Malvales; family Malvaceae; genus Gossypium; species Gossypium hirsutum. Next base: position 62,941,651 of record NC_053432.1, on the reverse strand, counting down.
ACCATCCCTTTACCGAATATGCACATCTCATCATATATAATAGGCAGATAAATTCTCACTTGATAGTGATCTCTTATAAACATAGGTACATTACATGTTTTCACCTAACTTTCCACGTTGACCAAACGCACAATAATCATAGAACAGTCTTATTGCTTTACTCACATATGCATCACATAACGACCTTGTGATTTAGCCCAAATCAAGCTTAAATATAATCTCAAAATACATACCTGACCAATTTAACGGATTGAACGTATTTATTACCAATTGTTACTGTGAAGTCGTATAATCTTATGCTTTACTCGAATCTTCAGCGAAACCTTTAGCTCGAATAGTCCCCACGTAGTTATCGGGTCTTACCCGGACAAAATCTCCACACGTAGTCATCGAGTCTTACCCGGAATATATTTCCAAATTTCATGTACATTTAATCACATGTTACAACATTCACATCGACTGTCATATTTGTAATTCATTTGCCTCATCAAATATCTAATAATACACACCTTTCACATTTGGTCATTCGGCCACAATATACACACATCTCCTACATAGTTCACACTAGCCATTCGGCTTTACTACTCATACATATTTCACACTAGCCATTCGGCTTTACCACATATACATATCTCATACATATTTCACATTAGCCATTCGGCTTTACCACATATACATATCTCAAATGTATTTCACATTAGCCATTCGGCTTTACCACATATACATATCTCATACATATTTCACATTAGCCATTCGGCTTTACCACATATACATGTCTCATACATATTTCACATTAGCCATTCGGCTTTACCACATATACATATATCATACATATTTCACATTAGCCATTCGGCTTTACCACATATACATATCTCATAGCCATTCGGCTTTACCACATATACATATCTCATATGTATTTCACATTAGCCATTCGACTTTACCACATATACATATCTTATACATATTTCATATTAGCCATTCGGCTTTACCACATATACATATCTCATAGCCATTCGGCTTTACCACATATACATATCTCATATGTATTTCGCATTAGCCATTCGGCTTTACCACATATACATATCTCATACATATTTCACATTAGCCATTCGGCTTTACCACATACATATATATTTATCTTGTACATCAATTTCAACAATAGCTTATAAGCAACTCAAATAGTTTAATCAATGTTTACAACAAATTCACATGTTCACTACAAGCTGTTTTCCTGAGCAATAGTCACTAAATTATTTATAACTGGAGCTAAAAAATTGAAAATCAATTACCATTAATTTTCCCTGAATATAGACTCATATATCTTCCATCCATAAAATTTTCAAAATTTTAAGTTTGGCCAATCAATATCAAATTTTTCTTAAAGTTTTCCATGTTTCACTGTTTGACTAATCTGACCACTCTTCACTACGAATCAAATTTCTCATTGTACAGAATTCAAAATATGTTCTTCTATTTGATTTCATTTGAAACTAGACTCATTAAGGAGTCTAAGCATATAAATTTTATCTTATAACCATTTTTGTACAAATTATAAAGATTTTCTAAAAACAGAACAGGGGATTTCGAAGTCATTCTGACACTGTTTCACACAACTTCCAATATCTCTTTATAGAAAATTTCTTTGCTTACACGGTCTCTTTTATAAGAAACTAGACTAATTAAGCTTTGAATACATATTTTATTCAGCCTATAATTCCACACCAACAATTTATAGTGATTTTATAAAATCACGTTACTGCTGCTGTCTTAAGCAAATTATTACAATTTGCTCTTAAATTTCCAAGTCCAAACACTTATGAACTTACCATTTGAGTTTAAGACATATCATGGCCACATCATATCTTATTAAATCAACTCATTATGTCCTATTATGATTGAATTTACTCAACGTTTAATCACTTAAAACTTATCTCGGAAGATGCCGAACGATTACGACGGCTATTCGATCACTTTTTCCTTTCCCTTATCCAACTTTGATCCTCTAGGCCCTTGAGCTAAATCAAACAATTTACTTCCCAAATTAAACATAGTCATACGACATCCATATACATTTTATACTAGCTGAAATGTACCATCAAGATATACTTTACTCAAATAATTTACTTTGGCCGATCATGTATAATGTTTTGTAGCTTAATAAATTTAACATACATCATGTATTTATAATATTTGTGCAGCCAATTATCCATGGTCATACACACACAATCAAAAATAAATACCAAATTTTCATATCCTTTATGCCCTAAGCCGAATACACTTGTCATGTTCACCTACATTTTTCAAGTACAACATTCTCATATTCGGCATTAGTATCAAGCATAATTTAATCATAGTTTGTTCAAGCACTCATACAACAAGATACATCCAATTTAACAAGAAACAAAAACCTTATTTAATACAATTAACACCGAATTCCTCATGTAAAAAGTACCATTGCCGAATATCATTTAGTTCACCTTAATCCACCTCATGATCGAATGCCTTTAAGCTTAATATCATGGTATCGTAACTCAACATTTATCAATATGTCATTAACAAAATATGCTCATATCAAATTTACTCCCAATTATATCTCAAAATTCAACAAGCTTATAACTAATTAATAATTAAATTCCATTTCAAAGTATCAAAACATTATCAAATGTATACTCATCCTAAATGACCGAATGCACATTAACTAAGCACTTAATAATTTTCTTTAGCCATTGAACTCATTCGGCAATGATAAGGACAAATTTAACAAACCTTAAATTTAACTTATAATTGTACATATCTCATTCAAAACACCCACACCAATTTATTATCCAATCAACCATATCCGAAAACCTATCATATAATTAAAACCCTTGTTCAAATTATTATTTACTATAATACTATGGCTGAATCCCTCAATTAGCTAACATAGCCTCTTGTTTTCAATCTAAACACGTATATACAACCTAAATCCCTCTTTTAACACATAATTCACTATCTTGGAACTCATTTCCTAACTAATTTAACTTAGTCCAAAGCCGAATGCTATTTGAACAAAGCCGAATGCTATTTGAACATTAAGCTCATGTTCTTTTCATTATTAAGCAAGTATTATAACTCAACTAACTTCATTAGCCGACTACTCAAGCTCATTTGAGCCACATATAGTAATTTAGTTTGTTTATACTCAATTAGAAACATTTCTCCTCACAAATTAGCAAAACATACACAATGTAACCTATTGAGCTCATGATCGAATGCTTCATGCATCACAAACACAAAATCACATACATGGGTCATTTTAGGAGCTTTAAAACCAATTTAAATTTCTCAAAATCCAAAGAAAAACATATGAAATCATACCTTAATTCCCCAACACAAGATGGCCGAATGCCTTAGGTGTTCTTCCTTCCATTTTTCTTTTTCCTTTCCTTATGGTTTCGGCAAGATGAAAAAAAGATGATGGGACTTTGTTTTTATCACCACCACTAATATAAATTTATTATTATACATAATTCCCACCAATTAAAAATGGAGACAAGAGAACACATTGTTACATGCATGTGTTGGCCGGCCATTTACATTCAAAAATGGTTTAATTGACATGCAAGTCCACATTTTTGAATACATGCTCTATTAGATCACTTTATATTTTTACCATCCTATTTTACCAATGTTTCACATAAGTCCCGTTTCAGAATTTCACATACAAATGGCAAAATTAATGCTTGAAATTTTTACACATGCATTTACTCACCTCATGAACATAGAATATAACTTTCAATTATTTATAAAACTCGATTTCATGGTCCCGAAATCACTTTTCGACTAGGGTCAGATTAGGGGTGTCACAAGCAATGTCGATCCTTTTGTTGTGTGCTATGGTGCGTTTGGAGTTCTCGAAATTAGCTTGTACATGAAAAGAAAATCATACCAGTTAGGGATTTAGCAAGGAAAGTTAGTAGTTACATAGCAGAACTGGAGGGGATCCGAATGAAAACATTTACGTCTTCTTCCAAAAGGGACAACAGTTATACTGGGGCGACGGAGGGTACCACAGTTCAGTTTGATGCCGCTTTTGACAAAAGAAATGCTAGATCTGCCTCAGGTATAGTCGTTTGAGACCAAACGGGAGCTTAAAAGCCTCAAAGTCAGTTACACATGAGGATACCCCCACCCCGTTTACAGCAGAAGCCCTCGCAGGATTAGATACCATTAAGTTAGTAATAGAAATGGGGTTAACAACAGTAACAATAGAGGGGGACTCGAGAACAGTCATTCAAAAATGTCAATCGAAAGAAATGGATAAGTCGGTTCTTGGGGCGATTATTTATGACATACAGACCAGAAAATCCAGGGTTCAAGACTTTACTTTCAAGTTTATCCATAGAACGAAGAACATTCAAGCCCATAATCTAGCAAAAGAAGCGTTGGAGAGAAGGGAGGGCTCATACCTGGGAGGGAAGACGACGTTCAGAGAGTTGCAGACTCAGAGGGAAGATGGAGAGAATCGCTAGATTGAAGATGAATGGACAAGCAGTAGGGCGTAGTTAAGGGTAGCAAGGAATTGATATCTTAGGGAACGGCTATCTGTAAAGGCATGGCTGTTGGGACGTGAAAAGACGAGTAAAGCATTAAATGGTCAGGCTGTTAGATGTGACTGGAGGATTTTCTGTTGATTTCCTTTTGTTTTTTCTATTTTTTATTCTTTATTGTCTTTTATCATCATTTCTCAAAAACGGGCTACCTATTAGGGAAGCCCAACTTAATTTGTTTTGTTTGTTTTGGCAGTCGGACCTGAGCTCAAATGTTAATTTGGGTATTGGTTTTATTCTATTTATAAAGAGCCCAGTCATTTTACTCTATAAAAAAAAATCTAATCCATATAAATGTGAGAGCTTTCTATAACCAACACGTGGTTGTCATATAGCTATATCTGCCACGCGTCGAAGCATCATAGGCTGAGTAATCAAACAAAATCCTGCAAAAACAAGAACACATTTTATTTATCCATACTACAAGTGTATAGCACTGCATGGCAAGCACGTCCAGCACACGTGTCATAAAACAAGACGCGTGTTTCATCCATAATGTCCCAAAGTTCCCTATAAATAGAAACCACACATGCAATAGTAAACTCCCCAACAAACAGTTACACAATTCGAAGCAAAAAGAAAAGAAAATGGCGTCTCATGAACAGAGTTACAAAGCTGGTCGAGCTGAAGGCCGAGCTCATGTAAGAATATTATTAATTACCACTTTCGTCCTTCCATTTTCTTTTTCATTACCAGATTTTCTTTAACATTATGTTCTTTTATGGTAGGAAAAAGGTGAGCAAATGAAGGAGAGCATGAAGGAGAAAGCAGAAGCAGCGAAGCAGAAGACAATGGAGACCGCAGAAGCAGCGAAGCAGAAGACAATGGAGACCGCAGAAGCAGCGAAGCAGAAGACAATGGAGACAACAGAAGCAGCGAAGCAGAAGACCAGAGGAGCCGCCGAGACAACCAACGACAAGACAAAACAGACGGCGGGAGCTGCTAGAGGGAAGGCGGAGGAAACTAAGGAGACGGAGACAAGCGGAGGGATACTGCAGCAGGCGGGGGAGAAAGTGAGGAACGCGGCACAAGGTGCGACTGATGCGGTGAAACATACCTTTGGAATGGCGGATGCCGATGAGGATGAACATAATTATCCGGCTACTATTACTAGGAAGGATTAGGGTAGCATGTAGAGTTAAGATATTAATAACAGTTGCAATTTGTACGTGAGTGGTTTTAGATAACGTACGGTTGCAAACGCTTCGTTGTTATGAGCATTGTCTTACTTTGTTGTTTCAGCTTTTTTTTTAATAATAAAAAATTTACTTTTTCACTTTTTAAAAAATAATTTTAATAAAAATGTCTTTTTACTATTTTATTTTTTTCTCAATCTGTTTGACCGTGTGGAGATGCGGCCTCTCTAGTATAGAGCAGGGAGGACAGGTGAGAAAGGGATTATAGGTGAGAGCGGGAGCAGGAGCTGCCTTCTGGGTATTATATATAATTAGTTGTTTGTCCTAAGATGCCATCAATCTGGTTGTTACTTCAAACGAGACACGGTGATAGAAGTGACAGTTATCCATCAAATTTTCTTTTTAGCTTTTATGATTTATAAAATTTATAATTTATAATTTTAAATTAGTAATAATAATAAAATTGGTAAGTTTTATTTAATTTTTTAAAAATAAAAAATATAAACTAGTCAACTAGTAAAATTGTAATATTATTATAAATATATAATTTAAATTTAATTTAATACAATTTAATCTAAATTTGTTTAGAGGAATTAGGATTTGTAATTGGAGACTTGGTATAACCCAATTCATTTCTGTATTATCTAGACTCTATGTTTTTCCTCCCTTGAATTTAGTCGGAAAAGAAAATATACTAAAATAAGGTTAAGAGGTTAGGCCCAATGATGTATGGTAAAATTACATTAAAAACAGTAGGAGAGTTGATAATTTGTATAATCTTTTTCGTGTATTCCACTCAAGTATATCCATTTTTATAACATTTTTTCTTCATCCGCAAGCTTAAATCAATTCATTTAACTTTTTGAAGGATTGGATTGATATTTCCTGAAGGAGCAAATTAGGAAACGGATACTGAAATATACGCCAACAAAACAATATATCAGTAGCTACCGATCAAATGAAATTTGAAAAAACAGGTGAATATACTTCCACATTTCTAAGGCATATATAAAAAACAACAATGAATCAGCATCTCCTATCGGAATGTCATCCGTGACTCTACAACATACCCGCATTGACGTCAAATGCCTGAAATATTCTCCGACTTACGCTCATGATGATGCCAATAACAACAGCAGCATGTATGTTCTTCATGTAATTAATGGTATCAGGCTCCGGGTTAGAACGTAATGAGCCGTAAATACCTTTCTAAAGATATTTGACAAAATTTCGACTGATTAAATACGCTCGAGATTCATTTCTTGACACTAACAGAGCATAAATATCGAAGCATAAATTCATTCAGAGCACATGTATCTGCTAAATCCTGGTGAATTCTGGTGATTGCCTTCTGCAATGATTTTAAAACGGGTTGAAGATTTCTGGAATTCTGCTGAATAGAGTTGCCATGAAGTTTGCAGAGTTCCTGCGGTAAAACAATTCGAACCATGTCAAAAGCAAAACATAATCGAACATCAAGGTATTTGATAAAATGACCAGAAGGCTACCTGACACCATTGAAGCACGAACTCTAAGTGTGGGCACCTTTCAAGAAGGTTGGTTAAAGCCTCTATTAATCTTTGCAAGTACCGATAAGGGATTGATGAAGCAACGGCTGGAACATCAGTGGGATTGACAGAGAAAATACACTTTGTAATTAGTGAATCTTCATTTAAACGCAAGCTAAGAATTAAAGCTCGGCTTGGCTGTTCTTCATTAAGTGCTGCATCTATGGCCTACATAACAATTATGACTAATTAATTCATATTGGTAAATTTAGTGAAACTCAAAAATTAAGGAAAAAAAAGAAAGAAAGTACCTCCGGTGTAACATCGATGTCGAGATCTGTGGGATCGAAGATAAATGAGTCATCGATTGAATAAACAAGAACACCCTCTGTCGTTGCTGCTGAGAAGCTTCGTCCTGTTGGTGCAATTTTAAGGGATTTCGTTCGGATGACAGGCCTTCCATTATTAGGCATGGATCCTGGTAGATTATATCCCACATTTCCCCGGGTTTGTTTGTCAATACCATCTTCTGTGTCACTGTTATCATCATCGATTAAATTCAACGGACCAGCTTCTGTCATATGCTTCGAGTTTAAGAAGTCAAGAACTCCATCCAAAGAGAGGTTATGAGTTATTTGAAATCGTCGTAGTAGAACCTGGTTTCAAATGGAACAAAAAAAAAATGAGTGGAAAGCATGTTGTAGAGCTTGAACTAATGAAAAAAGAACGTAGGAACGGGAACATGGGTGCTGACTACCGAGTAAGGGTAATCAAGCCGAGCTGAGCTCAAGTTGTAAGAATCTTGATTCAAGATTATCTATTCAAGCTCACTTGATTAAGCTCATTTACCTAGTAAAAACTAGGCGCTATTTTCAAAATCATTTGCAAAGTCAATTATTTATGCTCAAGCTCAAGTTCGAACCAAGAATTCTCCATACTAAAAAATATATATAAAATTTAAAAAGTTTGATTAAGCTCGCATGATACTGAAATTCAGCTTGCTCAATAACTCGAGTTGCTGAAGCTCAAACTCAGCTCAATGATTGAGCCAAATAAGTACTGGTTGAAAACAAATATCTCCAAAAAAAAGAGGAGCATGTCATGATCACTTTTTTTTCAGGTATTTGACATAAGTAAACTAAAGAAGGGCATGTTATGGCTCTCATATATACATACATCTAAAATGCCAAAAGAAGCAAGGGTTTGAATGGCACCTAAAATAATCCAAAAATGAAATTTTTGGGGGGTCAGTCTGAAAATAACATTTAACCAGATGAAAATAGGCTTCAATGTTCAAATTGAAGTATACTATCTACTACGTGGATAACTTATATGTATTTAAACTTTACCTGATCAGCAACATCATACATACAGATATATCTGCTATTTCCTCCAGCTAAGATGTAACTCCCATCAGCAGAGTAACATAAGCTTGTGAAGCACTTTCCCGAACTTGAGTTAGCTGCAGATCGTCTATCACTCATGAGTCGTCCTCCAGCTATATCCCTACGGCCTTCAATGGAGCGCATTGACTCGCCATCAATAGGGTCCCAAAAGTGAATCTGTCCATCTAATGTGCTGCATGCTAGTTGCTTCCCATCCGGTCGGTAAGTAAGGGTCAGAACATCATGTGTGTGTCGGAATGTTTCAACAGCGCCTTTTTCTTTAAATACATTCCATAGCCGGACAGTTTTGTCCCATGATGATGAAGCTAATATTGCCTAAAAATAAAGAAACCAGAGGTGCACAGCTTATATAACGCCAGATAAAGATAGGTGAACAGTTGATAGATAATGTTAGAAGACACCTTCGGAATAAAGAATAGAATCGATGGATATAAATGGAAACTTAAAACAAATTGAATTCGCAGAAAACAAGTGAAGAAAAGTCAGCTCACATCTGTAGGAGAAAACATCAGCCCATGAACTGGACCTTCATGACCACTAAGAACCTCCAATAGAAGGTTTCTCCTCATTGACCAAACAAAAATCTGTAAACATGATGACAAAGAAACAAAATCATGAAATGTGGTTTGCATGGGAATGTAAAAATCAAACAGCATTAGCCAATTTACCTCGAAAGAATCTAGAGTTCCGGCACAAATCACTTCACCACTTTGATCAGCTGCCAAAGAAACAAACTGCTTATGAGAGGGGGCAGTAAATGTTCTAAAGTTTCGATAACGCAACAGGTCCCATGCACGAACAGTCCCATCCAGAGATGCACTTAAGAGGCAATGGTTATTGGCCGTAAAATGGAGTGCAGTAACCGCATTAGTATGCTCACTGAATGTTACGAAGCAAAAGCCTGACGATACGGTCCATACCTGTGGCAAGAAAATTTTAAAGTTTCAGGTGTTCAAGTGAAATACATGCTGAAAAGCTGTGTGAGGCAAATATATAGCACAAGATTCTTAAAAGCTGAAAACCGATGCTATAACCATGAAATACAAGGACTATATTATGCATATCAACCAGGTAAGGTTCAAACCCTTACAACATCTCTCAAACTTTCATTTACCTTCACTTTATTATCATCGGCTCCAGTAGCCAAGAGCTGTGAATCCGGCGAATATGCCAGAGTATTCACATCAAAGTAGTGTCCCTGTTGCTTCAATATATAACTCTCTGACGGCCACTCCCAAACCAACAACTGCCCCAACTTTGCACAGCCGAAAGTCAACCAATTTCCAAGGTCATTGAACACAGCTGTTGTGAGCTTCTCTCTTGATATCGATAACAAATGTATGCAAACAAAATCCGGCATCTGATATAATCCGAAAACCCCATTCGAGAATCCCACCACAACAAGATCAAGTCCCTTATGATAATCACATGCGGTCACTTTCGCAGGAGCTTGCATAAAACAATCTTTCCTCAACAATTCCCATTTGCCTCCACTCAAATACCCCTCACCTTCACTAAATCCACTTTCTTTCCCATCAGAATCCTTCCTTTTCTTACCAATTCTTTCCCCATCTTCACCTTCCCTCTCCAGCGTTCCTGGAGAGGGTGGCTCCACATCCATCAGATCGTCATCTCTGGCATCACGATTAACATCATTTCCACTATAACCCCAACTAAAAATAAAACCATCACGAGCAATAGTATATGCTTTATCAACTCTATTCTTCTTCTTATCAACACCAAAGAAGCAACCAACAACAGAATCCCTATGACCAAGAAACAAAAATGGTTTTTTATAATTACCCTTTTTTTTATCCACAAAAAACAACCTCCCAGTCAAATCTTTAGACCCAACAATCAAATATTTCGTATCATTATCCCAATCCATTGACAATATCTTATCATTGCAATCAGCGAATGTTCTAACCAACTCAAACGCAAAAACTTCCCTCTTAAACCCAGGAGATTTCCATATTTGCAACAACTTACCGGCTGCAACAGCTATGTATTTCCCATTGGGGCTAAACTTGACGGCGTTTACTGGATGTTTGAACGTTATGCGATGCAACACCACTCGACGAGGGAGGTTGATGAAGAGGCAACGGTTGTTGTCGTCAACGGTGAGGAGAAAAACGCCGTCAGGTGAAGCAGCGATGCGGCGGATATTGCTGGAGGATTGGATAGGTAGGGTAATGGTTTGGGATTTGACGAGGTCGGTGACGGAGACGCGGTTACCTACGGGGGAGATTAGGTTGGTGTTTTTTGTTACCACGGCGTTTCCGCCACGGTAAGGGGCGCCTAAGAGGTTTTGGAATCGGTAATTCATTGGATGGTGACGTGCGTTTGGGAGGTGGGAAAGTGAAGGAGAAGTTATGGAGCGGTGAGAAAAAGGGTTTTATGTAGGGTTTAAACTTTAGAAGGGAATGCAGAAACAAAGAGAAACCTTATTGGGCTTTCTGATCCGACCCGTAAAATATACTATGGGCTAACTACCAACCCAAAACATTACTAAATTCATCCGGTATAGATTTGTCTATGGGCTGAGCTAGGTCCTAACAAAATTTTTGACTCGAGAGTGGCCCGATTTGAAAAATAGATATAAATTTTTGTCAAAGCTCAAATTATAGATGTTAAATTTGGGCCTATCCCGGATCGTATTAAAAATTAAAATATATAATATATTAAAAATATTAAAATAAATATTTTCAATAAATTGTAAAAATTTATACTTAAATAACTATAAGATAAGTGTAACTTAACAAGCAAATATCTCTAAAATAATAGCAAAATTAATAATAAAATAAAATTTATACGATATTCAAACAATAACAACAATATAATAACAATATAATAGTGAAATGGCAACAAAACAGCGGGAAAACAACAACAAAACAACAATTTTTTTTTTTACAAATTCGAGTCGAGTCAAATTTTTAATAGAAATGATCAATTTATTTTTTGATCTAATGTACAAGGACTAATTTATTCATATTTTGAGCAATGAAGATAAAATATTAATAAGAAATACTTTACCATTTAATTATCAACAGGAAATATGTTAAGTAATAGTTTTCTTTAGAAATAAAATAAATATTTGAATAACATAATTTACACATGAGAAATTTTGACTCACTTCTCTTTCGAATGAGAATATTTGTGTATTTTTTTAGTCTCAAAAAATATTTTAATATAATAAACTTTAATTGTTAATTAATTATTTAGGTCCTAAAATTAATATTTTAGAAAATTTTTAAAATTTTAAACTTTTTTTATATATTCTTTAGATTTAAAAAAATTATAATTTTTTAAAAAAATGAATTTTAAAATTTTTATAAATATTTTAAATTTTTGTTGAGAGAGATCAATTTACTTATTTTTAAAATCGATAAAGACCAAAAAGATATTTACATTAATTTTTTATTCGAATTATTTAAATTATTAAAATTGTAAAACTCAATTTGATCTGCATATTTAAATTGACTCAAAAAAATAGAATAATTTAATTTAATTAACTTAAAATTTTAATTTTCTTTTTCAATATTTTAGAATTAAAATATGTTGCAAGCAAAACACCATGTCGAAAATCCCAAACTTTCTCACCATGGTGGTGTAACCGAATGACTTATGAGAACCAACGATCTAACTTCCCTCGTAATTGCGTATGATGACACGTGCACCCGCCAAGACCCGAATTTCCAACAGACGAACCACTATTCGCTTTATAATCAATCTTAATTTATCAAATCTTCATCTATTCTTTTAATACGACGACGTATTGTTTGGACTAAGGAGAAAATGCGAGAGGTGTTCAAATTTTCACCATAATCTCAAATACACGCGTCGCCACTTCATTCGATCTCTCTCTATCTGCTTTTTGTTAATCTCTCTGCCTGGAACTGCAACCAAAAACTGTCCATTGACACTGTTCTCCTTTTTTTCTCTATTTGAACAAGCATGGGTATTTTTTTCTTAATCCTTTTTTTTTCCTTTTAATTTTCTCTGCTATGAATACATTTAGTTCTGCTTCTTTCTGAATTCTTGTCTTCTTTCACGTTTTCTTTTTTTACAGGTTTAGGCCATAAAATCAGGACCGGTATCAATGCTTAACTCATTCATCTTTGTTTCTTTATTTAAATATGAATTCATCTCTTTTTTTTTTGTTTAAAATTTTGAATTTTTTTGAATTTCGAATCAGGATATGCGAAGCTCAGCTTTCTTTCGAGACTGGCTCGTCAGTCTCATGATGCTAAGGTACGATTCCCTTCATCATCATCTTTTTACCTAAACAAAAGTTGAAGCTTAATTTCTTAAGTTTAATGATCCATGCATCAGTGTTTTGTCATGTTTATCATCAATGTCTGTAATTTATGAAACATTTCGGGTAATAGAAGGGAGAGTATAGCAGGATTGCTTCAAAACTAAAAAGATTTAGCTAGCTTGACAAAACAAAATGTGCTGTATAAAAATTTGGAGATAAACACTAGAAGCGCGTTGATTATGAAGACTAAGTATATGGCTATATTCGATTAAGATGTAATTATATTCGATGGTTAAGTAATGCCAATAACAGGGGCTTCATGTACCAGAGGGATAATTATGAAAGACAAGGAGACTGATGAAGTTGTTAAGCATAGATCACGGTTGAGTGGCTAGAGTGGAGAAATGCAACAAGAGTTTTGTCTGATTACAATATATCTTTGAGTTAGAGGGTGAAGTGCTATAGTACAACTACTAGACTGCTTGCTATATGATACACAAATGTTGGTCTAACAAGAATCCGACATATACAAAAGATGCGATGTTAAGATATATATGCAGTAAATACTAGGAATGACAAAGAAATAAGGATATTCGTCTATGAATTAGGATAGCTCCTATAGAGGATAAGTTGAGAGAAAATTGTTTATAATGGTTTGGCTACATATGATATAGATTAAACTTTAAAGGGTGTACTTATTAGAAGGATCGAGCAAATTGACGTTGCATAGGGTAAAATGTTGAAGGAGTAATCAAAAGGACATGGTTGGAGGTGATAATTAATGATATGACGCTATAAGAACTTGAAGAGAGGATTGTGGTGAATAAGAATAATTGGAGGAAGATGATTTGTATGTCCTGCATAAATGATTCATGTCTTGGTTTTTGTAGCCAGCCTGAAATAGTGCAGTTGTTTTGTCAAGACTGTTATTTTTTACTTGGTTATGCCTTGTTAAGTTTTAGAATATCCATAGTCATCATGAGGCTTTCATTAACCAAGTCACCGCCATCTGTTTAGCGCTTTTGGTGTTGCAGACTCAAATATGTTTGAACGGACAAAATGTTTTTGGAATTGGTTTTAACACTTGGTATAGTTCATGTGGCAAATTTTCTGAAGAAGTTTGGAAAGAGAGGATAGGACTAGCACTTTGTGCTAAACGCAAAAAATATATTATAAAACATGGAATACGAAATTAGTTTATGCCAATATGAAATTTTATAATTTTTTTCTTACTTTGGGATGAAAGCTTTTTATTCCCTTACATGGTTGTAAAACACTTTTTGCAGACTCTTCCAGCATTGCCCTGCCAAATCATGAAGCAAGATGGAGATAGACTACGATCCCTTGCACTCTTTGGGGCAGGGGTCTCAGGGCTTTTGGGTTGTGCTACCATAGCTTATTCTGATGAGGCTGAGCATGGTTTGGCGGTTCCTAACTATCCTTGGCCTCATCAAGGCATACTAAGCTCATATGACCATGCTTCGTAAGTTTTTTTTTTTCATTTCTTTACACCATCTCTTTGCAGCAAAAATTGAATGTTCTTGTAAGAGAATTTTCCACTGCTTTGGTTTTCCTAATTTTCTGCCATGTTTTAGTGCCTTTGTATAATGTCAAACATATACCTATAATTGATGGATGCTGTCTATTATTTTTGTATGTTTGATTAATATGGATCAATTGTACATGAGCAGTATCCGTAGGGGTCACCAGGTCTACCAACAAGTCTGTGCTTCTTGTCATTCAATGTCTCTAATCTCATTTCGAGATCTCGTTGGTGTGGCGTACACCGAAGAAGAAACAAAGGCTATGGCAGCTGAGATTGAAGTGGTTGATGGCCCTAATGATGAGGGTGAGATGTTCACCCGACCTGGTAAGCTTAGTGATCGTTTCCCACAGCCATATGCAAATGAACAAGCAGCTAGGTTTGCCAATGGAGGTGCATATCCCCCAGACTTAAGCCTTATCACCAAGGTGTCTCTAGCATCTTGATTTCATGAAAATAAGCATCAAATCGAGTTCCTTGTAATTTCAATGTCTAACTCTTTGTCCTTTCAGGCTCGTCATTATGGCCAGAACTATGTGTTTGGTCTTCTAACCGGTTATCGTGATCCTCCTGCTGGTATCTCGGTAATTTCTTCTTCCACTTTCATATAAAATTTTAATGAATATGGAAATCTATGATCTGTCTCATGGCAAGTGCACAATCGTCTCATCATGTTCAACTTCAAAGATACAGCTCAGGTTTTAAACCTTGTACTTTCATTAGTGCGGTTTCTTTCATCATGGCTAGCCCTTCTGGTGTGTGTGTGTTGTAATTTGATGGTGGTTAGGGATGTAGATTTATGACAATATGTGTTACTAAGATAGTACATATAAAGCAAATTTATGTAAAATATGGCTCTCTTACTCTGATGACGAGAAACATTATAAAATAACATTTTCTTGTCTTTCATTTTTCAATGATTTCATAACATCTGTTTTATGATACTCCTCTATCCTAGATTCGAGAAGGTCTGCATTATAACCCTTACTTTCCTGGCGGTGCAATAGCTATGCCGAAAATGCTTAACGATGGTGCTATTGAATATGAAGATGGTACTCCAGCTACAGAGGCCCAAGTAATCTTCTTAACCATCCAGTTCTAGATCATTGTGCAAGCTTCATTGGCTCAAGAAAATGTCTCATCTCATGTTCTTTTGGCAATCTTGGTGCAGATGGGGAAAGATGTGGTGACATTTTTATCATGGGCAGCTGAACCGGAAATGGAAGAGAGAAAACTGGTTAGTATTTTTCCCCCTGCATAGAGCTTTATGTTCCATAGGAAATAAGCTGGTACAGTTAAACTAGGTCCTTGACTGTTGACTTTTGATCCTCTTGCATAGATATATCTACTTGAAAAGTGAAAATCATCCATCTCATGGCTAAAAATCATGTGAAATGGATCAATAATGATTGATTTTTGGCATAATTAATCACTTTTATGGTTCTTGCAATAGGAAATCTGTATGCTTGAGCATGCTCATAGAACCAACCAACTTTTTAGTGTTTTCAGCTGCAATACTAGTAAAAGAAGTTAGTGGTTATATTACTCAGATTTAGGGGTGAGTGCTAGATAAGTAGATGTGTCTCAATGACTTCTAATGTCATTTTATATATTTAAACAGTCCCATCCTTTTACGGCTATATCCTTGTTTGGATATGTCAGACATGAGTACTTAAAGAAAATTAAAAAGTCAAGAGTAACATAGCTTAGAATATCTCAACTTGAAGTATGTGAGACTTCCCTATTGTTTTGTTTTATTTTCCATTTCTGCACAGTTTGAGATGGGAGCTGAGGTAGCTCTACTTAAGACATTGAATTTGGTGTGAAATTTTGATACAGATGGGGTTTAAGTGGATATTTGTGCTATCACTTGCACTTCTCCAAGCAGCTTATTACCGGCGTTTGAAATGGTCAGTTTTGAAATCCCGAAAACTGGTGCTTGATGTTGTCAATTGATTCCCTTCTGTTTATTTGAGAAAAGATAGATTGGTAATAATTAATTCATTAAACTGCTAATACAGTTGGAGAGATTGATCTCCTTTTCCCTGTACTATTTCTTTACTTAGCTAAAGAATAAGCTGCATTGAATTGTATTAGGATCAGAAACCTAAGTTACTCGGATTTGGGTGTGAATATTGGATTTGAGTATGTATTTGACGTATGTATGTTTAATTTATATAAAATACGTTAATGTATTTAGAGGGTTCTTAGGAGATTATTTCCCAATACCGACGTCTGAAATGTGTTGGACAAGAACATTGTTATATCTACACCTCGTGAGCTCACCTCGTGCGCAACCGATCTTGTAAACCAACACCTTGTGCTAAAGGCCACCGTGAACCCATAATGTGGGCTCCCTCATTCTTGACATGGATAGAACACTTGCCATCCGAACATCACATTGATCCGTTGTGCTGACTTGACAACTCATACCTACGAGGGAAAATAGTCAGTAGATCAACTACAAAGCCTGCACAAGAGTGACACTTGGCACCTCAATAAGGACTGGCAGTGCCCCTCTTTAAGGCGTTCAAGGAACGGGATCTTCTCTCTCACACGCACACCTGCAAAAACTTTTCCTTCTCCCTTTTAACTCTTATTACTAACAATCACTTACAGCTCTTCGCCCTCCAAAACAGCTGTTAGACAGCTACAATCCCAATTTTATATCAATAAGCATCAAGTACAAATATCTTGAGCAAAATAAAAAGTCGAAGCAACGTAAAGAAATGATGATCTTATTCATTTGTGAATGATGGAGAAATGTATTATTCAGTTATGGAAGTATGCAGTTGAGAAGACATAGATCGGTAATATTCAATTCATTAGACCATCTAGGTTATTGTTTCTTTCCTATATCAAATATAAACTTGAGTTTCTCATATTTGAATATGAGTGCTGGATTTAAAAATATATATATATAGTATGTATATGTTTAAAATTTATTTTATTTTCTGAAATTTTCTTTCTTGATATCGGGAAAAGAAAAAGGAAAGATTGAATATAATGATTTCTTACAACTATAAGATGTTTGGTTTTTATTTTTATTTAAAAAAAAGTAATTATCAATTTTGTCTCATTTTACTTAAAAAAAATATTACATTCAGTAAAAACGTGTCATGAATCATGTTTTTATTGATTGATAATTATTTTTATAATAAATTGAGACGAAATAATATATAGACTACTTTTAATCAAATAAAAATTTAAAAATCAAAGGTCTATTTAACAATAAAGCCAAAAAAATTTAAAAATATATAATCATTTCTCAATTAAATAATAACTCAATTACATCCAATATCACTGAATTATAGTAAATTTATATTTTTACTATTTAACTTCAAAAAGTTACAGAATTATAATTAAACTATTCGAAGGTTTACATTTAAATTATTGAACTATTCAAAAGTTTTTATTAAAGTATTGAGCTATTAAATTTTTTTCAAAAAAAAGTTCGACTAGCGAGCTTCAAACAACAATTCGACGATCAGTACAGTGGATAAATACCCATCGATAAGTAGAACAACATAATCCAAATTGATTTGACATTTAGTATCGGAGATTAAAGAAGAAAATTATTTAAATTTCAGTTTACACATTCGTGACATTTAAAGTTGTTTTAAAAAAAACATAAACAGTAAAAGAAAATGAAAAGTGAGTTTTCGATTGGCAAAGAAAAAAAATATGAATAAAGAAGATAAAAAACAATAATTTTAACAAGTTAATAACTTAAATAAAATTTTTTAAATAATTTAATGAGGATTTTATAAACTTTTAAAGTTAAATAATTAAAATTTTGTAAGCTCAGTGTTTATCCAAATAGCAAACAAAAGTACTGGAATTCCCACGTTTTAATTTTCACATAGAATCCAAAACAGTAATTTGGGAAGATATTGGAGGGTAATATCGTCAAATAAAGAAAGAAGCCACGTACTAGAAGGTCCAAAAAAGTAAAAACCGTTCGTTTCATTTTCCTTCGTAAGGGCTCTTCTATTTTACTTCTCAAAAGGTTATCCATATCTAGATTTCCCTCCCAAGCAATCCATCGAAATTTTTTTTCCGGCGGGAAAACCCTAAGTAATTTAGCGGGAAAATGTCGGGAAAAGGTGCGAAAGGGTTGACAACAGCTGGCAAATCCACAAAGGACAAGGACAAGGACAAGAAAAAACCCGTCTCTCGCTCTTCTCGCGCTGGTCTCCAGGTCCTTTCTCGTTTCTCTTTCGTTTTTTTCCCGCCGCTAATTTTCTGCTTCAATTAACTCATATTCTGATGATTTGCGTGGTTTAGTATTTTGTTTTAATCTTAATTTATGAAGCATTCTTTAATTCTGGGCAAAAGTGCAGTTTCGGATCAAAGAAAATGGTGTTTTAGTTAATTTGTTTTTAGATTAAAGTGCTTCCGAAATTGCAGTGGAATTATTTAAGTAGGAATTTGCATTAGTATTTAGCTATTTCTTTTGCTTCAAATCGAAGTAAACAAAAATTGCTATGTTAAAGTGTTATCTGTAGATAAGCTGGTTATTGGCTTCTTATGCATGTCCAATCATTTTAGCTTGTGTGTGTTCTATTTGACTTGTGTTTGTGAACATTTTTGCACTGTATGTGCTTATTGTTTTCTCCAACGGTAATATGGTCCTTATAAATGAACCTTGTAGCTTTGTCGTGAAAGATTTTACCAACGGTAGTACTTTGGTTCCCTTGATAGTTGATTTGTTATTATGAAAAATTCACTGTTGTCAAGGCGTGCGCCTAGGCACTCCTTGCATTATTCAACAAAAACGCCTCAAACCCTTCCAAGTGAGGCCCATTTGATCAGGCGCAAGCCTTTACTAGTAAGCAAAAGATAATATCAAACTCTATACTTCTCAACATTTGAGCATTCAACAACAAACATTGAGCATAAGGGAATCATGCATATTAACCAATAAAAATATTGCATGTTCTGTAGGATAAACTAGATCACACTTTGGAGTTTACTATATATCTTAAGCTTTATATATTATATATACACAGAGACTTGCAAAAACTCACACATATGCATATTGCTCTTTACTTCACTTGGGCTAGCGCTTTTTTTGTTCCTTGCACCTGAAGTAATTTAAGGGTTCCAGTGCCCAGAGTGCACCTTTGCACTCTTGACAACACTGGAACAATTATGCTTTACGCTCTTTGTTGGTTACCTTTCATTTCTCAGAAGCTTTTGTTTTTGGAATTGGTGGTTGCTAAGGGAACACTTATATATTCTATGAACAATTATGGTCTAGAGTTCTGCCTTATTAATTACTATTTCTGTGAGTTGGGCAAAGAAAGGGGGAATGATGGGGTGTAGGGTTCTATGTTTCTTGAACTTGACATAAGTGTTGGATGCAGGAATTTGTGCATCACAGCAATTGTTTTAAGCTTTCCTTGTATTTGGAGGATCATACCCCTATATCGATGTCTGATATGGATGTTGACATAGGTACTTTGAAAAAAATGAAGAGCCAGAGGAACACAATTAGAGTTTTGACAATATGCTCCTGTTGATTACGCTGGTTTAGGCTTTTACATCTAGTGGATTACTTTTATAGCATCTTAGATTTGAATGTAATTTCCTTATGCCAAGGAGCTGTTGAAATTTAAAGTGGAGGATGATCTGGTCTGTGAGAAATGATCAGATAGTAACCTTGCTCCCTGTCAAATGCCAACATTTCAGGATATGCTCATTTGATAAAGCATTGACACTTAAGCAGTATTTGTCTCTTACAATTGTTTTGATTATTAAATATCGGTTCAATTTCTCTTTTTTGGTAGATCTAATTGAATTGAAATTTATCTGCATATGAGTTGCTTGCAATTTTCCTGCTACAGCTACTTGCCATGTCATTAGTAGACATTGACATTTTGTTATCTGAAGTTTTTGCCAATTTGGAAGATAACTGAGTTGTTGAATAAAGTGATGTGGATGTGTATTAAGGTCTTGTTGATTGTGATAAATGCTATGCGTGTTACTTTTATATACAAAGCAGGTCTTTTAGTTTCATCTAAAAAGATGGCTTATAGTATTGTCAATTGTAAACCAATTTTTTTCTGGTCCGGTAAAGTCTACACACAAGAACATTTGCCATCATGTGTTAGAGATAGTGAGAAGGGAAAAAGGGAGGGGGGCAAGCTTCACTAACTTATGAATCAAGAGGTACGTATGAGTTGGTCTATTCCTACATGCTGTCAACATACTGCACCTCCTCAATCTTGGTTCTGCATCTTCTTAGGCTCGTTATCGCCACCATAGGAATAGCCTACTACCCTGAACTTTTGCCATTTGGTAGGTTTCGGTGGATATGATGGTTGAATTGGTTATATTGTTCAGCCAGTTGGGATAGGTTTCCTCAGTTACAAGCTTATCAATGTTTCTTGTGGTATCTGGAACTTGACTTGGTTATTGTCAATAGGTTTCTGGAATCTTGAAACCAGCTTCCTTTTCCGTGTTTGAATTAAGAGTGTATTCACTGCATCCTAAATTGTTTTGCAGTTTGCATGCTATCATGGCATATTAGCATCATCTTCTGTAGGATATATAATAGACTGAACATTTTATTATACAAGCAGAACGCCAGTTAGTTCTTCTAAATCATAATCAGTTACTTTTCTTATTTTTGTATGTTCTCCTATAGTTCCCGGTGGGTCGTGTCCATCGACTGCTGAAAACAAGGGTTAGTGCAAACGGAAGGGTCGGAGCAACAGCTGCTGTATACACAGCTGCAATTCTCGAGTACTTGACTGCAGAAGTGCTGGAACTGGCGGGTAACGCAAGCAAGGATCTGAAGGTTAAGCGAATCACACCAAGACATTTGCAACTAGCTATCCGGGGTGACGAAGAACTTGACACCTTGATTAAAGGAACTATAGCAGGCGGCGGTGTTATCCCGCACATTCACAAATCACTTATCAACAAATCTTCGAAGGAGTAGTTCATGTAAGTTATCTGTTTGTTTTAATCTGTACCCGTAAACGTCAGTAAAATGTTTCAAGTCTTTGCTTGTTTCAGTAGATAATCATGGAGATTCAGGATTTAAATTATAAAGATGGATTCAAACAGCTGATATTTTGAATTGCAAACTGCTCCCTGATATGCTTTTTCTTCTAATACCCTGTGTTAATAATATATTTTAATATCTAATAGTAAGTTTTATTTGCATGAACTTAAATTATATTGTAATTTGCTTGTATATTCACTTACAGCAAATTACAAATTAAATATCCAAGAGAAAATAACAAAGATATTTATAATATTAAAGAATTTATACTCCTCCAATGGGAAAGTGGCATATCTATACTAACTACATAAAAGTAATGTCCATTCTATTCCTTATCTTGACACCTATCAACAGTTTTTTCTATATATCAGTGATGAATTTTCACTTTTGGTATATTTAAGATATAACTTGGTATCTCAATTTTGATAATATCATTAGTTAGTTTAAATATTTTATTTTGAATAAAATAATAACATGATTTTTTTTAAATTATTAATGCTATTAAAATTTTTTGTTAAATTTAAGTCTATTGCAATGTCATTTTTTATTACATAATTATCAAAATATCACACTAGCAAATTTAAAAGAAGAATTTTAATAGTTTTAACAACTAATCTTGAATTTTATGATCTAGAAAGTACAATAATTGAATTCTTGAATTAGATACATCTAGCCTTTTGCCTTTTGCCTTCCTTTTAAACTATATAACAATAGTTAAATTTTAGTTAGTCTTTATATTACGTCCAAATTTAATATTTAATCTATATACTTCAATTTTGGCATAATTTTGTACATAAATGTCATTATTTAGTCTAAATATTTTATAAAATATTGACATAATTTTTTAAAATTGTTAACATTGTTAAAATTATCTGTTACTACTGAATGGTTTTTCTTTCCTTACATTTTAAAATTTCACACCAATTAATTTAATAGAATAATTTTAATCAAGTTAACAATTACACTTTTAAATTTTTAAATTTGAAAATTAGAGATATTAATTCTTAAAAATAAAAGTATGGGAACTCAAATTCAAATGTGCGAAGAGCACATAGATTTGAAGCATATTTTAACTTCTAAATATATCTTGTTAACCAATAAGGTGAACAAGGGAACCAGATTGTGATAGAATGGAGGAGAGGAAGATGAAGGTTAGAGAGTGATTTCAAATTTTGCGAGAGATTTTTAAGATTAAGGAGAAGGGATGTCAACGTGAATCTCTGTGTGAGTTGTTTGCATGGCTCTTTTATAGTGGTGGGACAAGTCTAGATACGTGTCTTGAGGTCACTGATGTGGAAGTCTGCTTTATCAATCTTAGTAGCAACGGTGATTTAACGTCCTAGGATGAGATGTCTTAAAGCCATTGACAATCAATTTCTCTGGTCTTCCACGTGGTCGCTACATAGTCTTAGTGGAGAGACCTTGTTTTGAAGTTCACTAGGTTGGCAAACTAGATTGGAGGTTCGAGACTAACTCTGGATTTGCGGTGTCGTTGGTTCTATTGGAGGACACGTGTCAAGCTCCTTTATAGGTACATTGTGAGGTCCTCAAGGTTCACTATTCAAAGTATAACAATTGCCCCCTCTAGGCAAGGGAAGATTATAAAGTGATCTTCGCTAGTCTGCTAAATATGTTTGTAGTAATATGTTGGATTATTTTATATTGGATAAAAAATTTATTTTGTGAAGGGATATTCTTGAAACTTTGTGTTTTGAATTTTGAATAATACAAGTCTGATGAATTTATGGTGGGATAAAAAGATTTGTATATATATTTAATGATGACACTTAATGAAATTTACATTATGGTACGACGTATTTATTGGGTACCCAATGAAATTGTCATCACTATTACTATTTGGTTGGGGCATTTATTTGTGTCTTGATAACAGAGCACACATGAGCACATGATGACTTACTTGATAAGTTTCGAAGTAGTTGAAGAGTCTTGTTTGTACTTATAAATAGGGATAAAAGTTTGAAATTTTATATCTCTTTCTTATTTTTCTAATTTTTGCAATTTGCATCTTCTATGTTGTTGCCATTGTTGACATAACTTGTTTATAAGATACGAGCAAGTTCACAACTTGAGAAATGTGTAAAGGTTTTGTTTGATGGAAAAAAGCCCTAATGAATTTGATGATGTGGACTTTAATACTCTTAACGAAAATCAAGTTACTGGAGTGAAGCCATGTATTGAAGCTTGGCCCTATAGGGATGACAATGTAACAATGGAGATTCTTTTGAGGTTATGCAAAGAGCCTGAAGATTGGTTGTCTTCCTATGCACTTTGTCCTAAGTGAACATGGAACTATAGAAGTAACAAAAGGGAAAACGGCAATGCTACTTGAAGGTTTCTAAGGCTCCAAGGGCTCCAGCATTCTTCAATCTAAAAGGCATGACTTTGTAACAAAATAAGTCATCTTCAGTTAGGAAAGCCATTTTCTCTTGATCTTCTGGGGTCATCTGTATCTAATTATATCTTAAAAAAGCATCCATGAAGCTCATATACTTGTGACCTGCCAAAGTGTTGACCAATCTTTCGATAGATGGAAGTGGAAAACTATCTTTAGGGTATGCATTGTTATTATGGGTGAACTCAACGCACATTCTCCACTTCCTATTAGACTTGAGAACCATTACTACTTTAGAAACCCACTCAAGATATGAGACTTCTCTTATGAAGTTGGCAGCGATGAGTCTCTACATATCTTCCCTGGTTGCTTGGATTTTTTACTTCTAGGGACTTCCTCTTTCTCCACTTCATTGATTGTATTGTAGATTGACGTTTATACAATGTTGTATCACTGTAGGATGAATTATTAGCATATTCACTATGGACCATGCGAAAATGTTCACATTATTCCTCAAGAGACTCATCAACGATCTTTTTTCTTACTTCAATAACATGAAGACAATTTTTGTAGCTTGCTCCCTATCTCTAGGGAAAAATTCAACTACTTCTGTCTTTTTTACCGATTCAGCTTTACTAAGGCTTCGTTTGGATGGGCGATCGACTGCGGTGCGGTGCGTTTAACTTACTTTTTGTCTCACGCTACAGTATCACTACAGTATCTAATCTCACCGCCACTGCTGTTTTTACACTAACCGCAGCTAAACGCACCGCCCATCCAAACTCACCCTAAGCCTCTTTCAATCCTGACATCTAAACTTTCCAAATTCACCATTGACTTGCTCAGAAGATTAATTGCTAACCTGCCCCCAAGAAATCTTGCTCCTTTTTCAGTGTGCACGTGGCCTTTTTCTTCCTCTGCTAACTGTAAAGAAAGATTAATCGCTGATCAACGACTAGGGCTGGTGCCGGTGCCCGATGGTGATCGAAAGCGGTGGTCGACGACAACAGAAATGTGAACATGTACCATAACAGAAGTTCATGGTGGCAAAATTGAAGCCCCAAAGTATGGTTTGGGTGAATTTTATAATTTTGCAATTTTACTTTTCTAGGATGGAATCATGGAAATTTTAGCTAGTCAGAATCATTTAAATTTTATACTTTTATTTATGAGACAAGTATTGATACGAGTCACAAAAATCCAAATTCTTGAAGGCGAGGCCCAATAAGCAAATTCCCAGCCCAATCAAGAAATCCATCCATACTTAGTTGAAAATCAGGCCAAATTGTTAAAGTGGCCCAAGTTGTAAAGTTTTATTTTTATTTATTTATTTATTTATTTACTTAGTTTAAATTTTTATGTCAATATTCAGTCCAAGAGTCCTAGAAAAATGACCTTTGACCGAATTTCCATATTAAAATAATTAGGAGTTTTTTTTATTTTAGTTTTCTAATTAGATTAGGACTAGTTATAAGGCCTATTTAAAGGCATGGCTGTCCACCTTGTTAAACACTTATCATTATTATTAAAATTTCAGATTTGTTGAGAGCAGAATTTTCTTTAAGTTTTCTCCAAGATTTTTCTCTTGAGTTTTCTTTAGAAGTTGTTTTAACAATCTTGTGATTGTGGGAGCCATCTTCAACCTTCTTCTTGCCATTGATATTCTTTGGAGGGGAGATTAGAGCCGTTTGAAGGGAGTTGTGAGATCTTTCGAGATTTCAAGGCTTCTTAGGACTTATCTTTTAATTTCTTACTGTCAATTCTTTCTTTATTTCTACTTGTGCTGAATCATTATCTAATCTATTTTCTGTTCTTATTGTGTTTTCAGCCTTTTTCTATCTTAAGGAATCAGCCCAAAAATCCCCAATTTCTAGGGTTTTTTCATACTCGTTTTGGGTGAAATTAGATTGTCGAAATTTGGGGAAAACTATCTTGGTGTTCAATTGGGCAGAATCACAATCTCCTTGAGGGTTTCAAGAACCCTAACACTTATTTCTATTCTCAATTTGATTCTTTGCTGATTTGGGGATTTTATTTCAGATCTAAAAATTTAAAAATCTAATCTTTTAATTTTCTGTTTCGTTTCAGATCTAATTATTTAGGGTTTTCGTAGGAGTTTCTCGTGACTTGGCAACTCGATCTTGGTCCGCGCGCAACCCCGTATCATTTGGTATCAGATTTTGGGCGTTTTGGGTGTTCTTGGTTGATTTCTAAACTGATCTCTATTTTTTAAAGCATAAACGGCAGTTTTACCCAGAAAAATTGTTTAAAAAAAATTCATTTGAGTGGGTAAACATTGTCCGATTGATCTGAAATTTTACATACATATTTTTGGCACTGTGATTGAATATAAAAAAATTATTCCCGCAAAAAAATTAGTCAAAAAAATCAAAAAATACGAAATTCAATAAAAATTTAAAAAAAGATTTAGCGGGTTGAATTTGGTGCCCAAAATTTCCAGATCAAAAATTCAATATATAAGAACACTCCAGATTTAATTTCGTGATTTTTGGAGATCGGGAACACCTCGAACGAAGTTGTCAAGTTACTCCGCAGTTTTTCGGGTTTTCTGTTTTCAGCAATTTTTATTGATTCTTAGCTGTAGGTTTTCATTTGTTTCCCTTTATTCTTCCTTTACGTTATCTAACACCTTCTTGTTTCTTGTGTTAGTAGGATTTAAACGTGTGCACAACTTCTTCCTCGGTGCAACACGAATCAATTGGTGTCTCGTCAGTTTTTAGCATCCTAGTGCAAATTAGGATTCTTTGGTAGTTTGGTTCACACTCTCTAATTGGTTGATATAAACTCTGATAAAGAACTCACAAGATTGAATTCGACCTCATTGAGAATTTGATTTTTTCTTTTTGAGTGATTAACAGTGAGGTTTGATAACTTTTATTTTTGAGTGTTGAGTGTTTTGCAGGTTTTAAAAAAAATGTCTACAGGTGATAATACTAGTGACATATTTAAAAAATTCCAACAACAGTTGGACGAACAGGCTGCTGCACTTCGAGCGTTGACTGCTACTATCAATGAGGTGCGGTTGAATCAAGAGCCTCAATATCGAGATCAAATTAAAGACGATGTGGATAACCAGCCTCCTGCTCATAGGCGCGCTCCTCGGCGTGTCCCTAGAACTGATTATGATCTTCATGATCGTGGACAACCCTCTTTGGCAAAACCAAAGAGCGAGCAGCAACGAGAACATCTCTTTCATACTCGCTGCCATGTACAAGGTAAGCTTTGTAGAGTTATTATTGATGGTGAAAGTTGCTCGAACGTAGCCAGCACGACGATGGTGGAAAAGCTTTGCTTAACCACTACCAAGCATCCACGACCTTATCAACTACAAGGGCTTAGCAACGAAAGCCAATTTAAGGTCACTCAACAAGTGCGCATCGCGTTTTCTCTCGGTAAATATCAAGACGAAGTCGTGTGCGACGTAGTACCTATTCAAGCCTGCCATTTATTGCTAGGAGAACCATGGCAACTGGATCGAAAAGTCACTCACGATGGTCGTACAATAGGTATTCTTTCAAGCATCAAGGAAAGAAACTTACCTTAGTGCCGCTCACTCCGGAACAAGTCCATGAGGACCAAATCAAACTGAGAAATTCTGTTAAAACAAGTGAGGAAAAAGAAAAAGAGAATGAAAAAGAGCAAAAAGAGATTGAGAGTGAAAAGGAATGTGAAACAGAAAAGAAATTTGAAAAAGAAGTTGAAGAAAGAAGAGAAAATGAGTTAGAAAAAGAAACAAAAGAAAAAGACGAGGAAAGGCTAGTGAGGAATGTTTCCACTAACCAAGATATGAATTTTTCTTGTGTTGCTACTTTTCAGGTTCCTGAAAGATCGAAAGATAACTTTCAACTTCAATACCTCTCAAATGAAAGACGCTTTCATACGATCAACTTAGGCAAAGATGAAATCACACTACATGATCCCGAAGGTAAGCGAGGTAAGGAAATTTTAGAAACCGAGTCCATTGCAGATTTGAAAATTATTGATAAAACTTTTGGTGACTTAGTTCTTAAAAGATCCCCTCATTTTGATCCGATTAATTGTTACTCTTCGATTGTGGTTGATAAAGTCATTACGAAAAGAAGCGTGATTTGTTATTCTCTTGATTTACCTTGTGTAAAATCCTCGAATTTGTCCAAATCTGTTTTGGAGAATAAGGTAACGAAATTTTCCAAATTTGTTTTCAATTTATATTCGTGCCTTAAACAGTTTATGTGGTTGTACATGAAGTTTGAGTTCCATTTGACAAAGGTTAACTCAACAACGGAGATTCAACTACACTATGCCCCCGATGAGCGAAGGTTTGTTTTAAATGAAAAAGGTAAAATCGACCCTTATTCTTCTGCTTATCGAGGTAAGATGCTTGAAACCTTTGAAACACTTTTGTACTCCTCGGATAGTGATAAAGATCGTGTTGATGAACACTTAGATCGAAACGTGCTTGACTGTCCTATTTTATTTATTGATGATCTATCTGTTTTGATGGTTGATAAAAAGATTCTTGTGTTTGATAATGCATGTGTGAGTGAATCTATAGACCGTCGATTAATGCATGGTATGATTATGCAACTCTGTGAACCATGTGAATCTTTTCAAATACCTACTTGTGACGATTATGTTTACCATTTGATTTATTACTCGCAATTTATTCATGGTTTGTGGGAACAATGTGAGACGACTGAATGCCTTAAAACATGTCCATCTTTGTTTCAAATATTTGACGAGGCAGTGGTGAGTAAATTAGATTGTTTGCATGGTAATCTGAATCTGTCCATTCACATGCGTTATACCTGTTCTGTTATGCTTATGATTGGACTACAAGCTTGCTATTTACTATCTCATGGCTATTCTTTTCAGTGGACTCAATTGCCATTAGTCCCGTTCGATAGAGGAAAGTCGAGTTCATTTGATTTTTTAGATTCGAGGACGAATCTTTTTGAGGAAGGGGGAATGATACGAGTCACAAAAGTCCAAATTCTTGAAGGCGAGGCCCAATAAGCAAATTCCCAGCCCAATCAAGAAATCCATCCATACTTAGTTGAAAATCAGGCCAAATTGTCAAAGTGGCCCAAGTTGTAAAGTTTTATTTTTATTTATTTATTTATTTATTTACTTAGTTTAAATTTTTATGTCAATATTCAGTCCAAGAGTCCTAGATAAAATGACCTTTGACCGAATTTCCATATTAAAATAATTAGGAGTTTTTTTTATTTTAGTTTTCTAATTAGATTAGGACTAGTTATAAGGCCTATTTAAAGGCATGGCTGTCCACCTTGTTAAACACTTATCATTATTATTAAAATTTCAGATTTGTTGAGAGCAGAATTTTCTTTGAGTTTTCTCCAAGATTTTTCTCTTGAGTTTTCTTTAGAAGTTGTTTTAACAATCTTGTGATTGTGGGAGCCATCTTCAACCTTCTTCTTGCCATTGATATTCTTTGGAGGGGAGATTAGAGCCGTTTGAAGGGAGTTGTGAGATCTTTCGAGATTTCAAGGCTTCTTAGGACTTATCTTTTAATTTCTTACTGTCAATTCTTTCTTTATTTCTACTTGTGCTGAATCATTATCTAATCTATTTTCTGTTCTTATTGTGTTTTCAGCCTTTTTCTATCTTAAGGAATCAGCCCAAAAATCCCCAATTTCTAGGGTTTTTTCATACTCGTTTTGGGTGAAATTAGATTGTCGAAATTTGGGGAAAACTATCTTGGTGTTCAATTGGGCAGAATCACAATCTCCTTGAGGGTTTCAAGAACCCTAACACTTATTTCTATTCTCAATTTGATTCTTTGCTGATTTGGGGATTTTATTTCAGATCTAAAAATTTAAAAATCTAATCTTTTAATTTTCTGTTTCGTTTCAGATCTAATTATTTAGGGTTTTCGTAGGAGTTTCTCGTGACTTGGCAACTCGATCTTGGTCCGCGCGCAACCCCGTATCATTTGGTATCAGATTTTGGGCGTTTTGGGTGTTCTTGGTTGATTTCTAAACTGATCTCTATTTTTTAAAGCATAAACGGCAGTTTTACCCAGAAAAATTGTTTAAAAAAAATTCATTTGAGTGGGTAAACATTGTCCGATTGATCTGAAATTTTACATACATATTTTTGGCACTGTGATTGAATATAAAAAAATTATTCCCGCAAAAAAATCAGTCAAAAAAGTCAAAAAAATCAAAAAATACGAAATTCAATAAAAATTTAAAAAAAGATTTAGCGGGTTGAATTTGGTGCCCAAAATTTCCAGATCAAAAATTCAATATATAAGGACACTCCAGATTTAATTTCGTGATTTTTGGAGATCGGGAACACCTCGAACGAAGTTGTCAAGTTACTCCGCAGTTTTTCGGGTTTTCTGTTTTCAGCAATTTTTATTGATTCTTAGCTGTAGGTTTTCATTTGTTTCCCTTTATTCTTCCTTTACGTTATCTAACACCTTCTTGTTTCTTGTGTTAGTAGGATTTAAACGTGTGCACAACTTCTTCCTCGGTGCAACACGAATCAATTGGTGTCTCGTCAGTTTTTAGCATCCTAGTGCAAATTAGGATTCTTTGGTAGTTTGGTTCACACTCTCTAATTGGTTGATATAAACTCTGATAAAGAACTCACAAGATTGAATTCGACCTCATTGAGAATTTGATTTTTTCTTTTTGAGTGATTAACAGTGAGGTTTGATAACTTTTATTTTTGAGTGTTGAGTGTTTTGCAGGTTTTAAAAAAAATGTCTACAGGTGATAATACTAGTGACATATTTAAAAAATTCCAACAACAGTTGGACGAACAGGCTGCTGCACTTCGAGCGTTGACTGCTACTATCAATGAGGTGCGGTTGAATCAAGAGCCTCAATATCGAGATCAAATTAAAGACGATGTGGATAACCAGCCTCCTGCTCATAGGCGCGCTCCTCGGCGTGTCCCTAGAACTGATTATGATCTTCATGATCGTGGACAACCCTCTTTGGCAAAACCAAAGAGCGAGCAGCAACGAGAACATCTCTTTCATACTCGCTGCCATGTACAAGGTAAGCTTTGTAGAGTTATTATTGATGGTGA
The DNA here is from genome assembly GCF_007990345.1 of Gossypium hirsutum. Classification (NCBI taxonomy): domain Eukaryota; kingdom Viridiplantae; phylum Streptophyta; class Magnoliopsida; order Malvales; family Malvaceae; genus Gossypium; species Gossypium hirsutum. Next base: position 62,910,778 of record NC_053432.1, on the reverse strand, counting down.
AAGTTGCTCGAACGTAGCCAGCACGACGATGGTGGAAAAGCTTTGCTTAACCACTACCAAGCATCCACGACCTTATCAACTACAAGGGCTTAGCAACGAAAGCCAATTTAAGGTCACTCAACAAGTGCGCATCGCGTTTTCTATCGGTAAATATCAAGACGAAGTCGTGTGCGACGTAGTACCTATTCAAGCCTGCCATTTATTGCTAGGAGAACCATGGCAACTGGATCGAAAAGTCACTCACGATGGTCGTACCAATAGGTATTCTTTCAAGCATCAAGGAAAGAAACTTACCTTAGTGCCGCTCACTCCGGAACAAGTCCATGAGGACCAAATCAAACTGAGAAATTCTGTTAAAACAAGTGAGGAAAAAGAAAAAGAGAATGAAAAAGAGCAAAAAGAGATTGAGAGTGAAAAGGAATGTGAAACAGAAAAGAAATTTGAAAAAGAAGTTGAAGAAAGAAGAGAAAATGAGTTAGAAAAAGAAACAAAAGAAAAAGACGAGGAAAGGCTAGTGAGGAATGTTTCCACTAACCAAGATATGAATTTTTCTTGTGTTGCTACTTTTCAGGTTCTTGAAAGATCGAAAGATAACTTTCAACTTCAATACCTCTCAAATGAAAGACGCTTTCATACGATCAACTTAGGCAAAGATGAAATCACACTACATGATCCCGAAGGTAAGCGAGGTAAGGAAATTTTAGAAACCGAGTCCATTGCAGATTTGAAAATTATTGATAAAACTTTTGGTGACTTAGTTCTTAAAAGATCCCCTCATTTTGATCCGATTAATTGTTACTCTTCGATTGTGGTTGATAAAGTCATTACGAAAAGAAGCGTGATTTGTTATTCTCTTGATTTACCTTGTGTAAAATCCTCGAATTTGTCCAAATCTGTTTTGGAGAATAAGGTAACGAAATTTTCCAAATTTGTTTTCAATTTATATTCGTGCCTTAAACAGTTTATGTGGTTGTACATGAAGTTTGAGTTCCATTTGACAAAGGTTAACTCAACAACGGAGATTCAACTACACTATGCCCCCGATGAGCGAAGGTTTGTTTTAAATGAAAAAGGTAAAATCGACCCTTATTCTTCTGCTTATCGAGGTAAGATGCTTGAAACCTTTGAAACACTTTTGTACTCCTCGGATAGTGATAAAGATCGTGTTGATGAACACTTAGATCGAAACGTGCTTGACTGTCCTATTTTATTTATTGATGATCTATCTGTTTTGATGGTTGATAAAAAGATTCTTGTGTTTGATAATGCATGTGTGAGTGAATCTATAGACCGTCGATTAATGCATGGTATGATTATGCAACTCTGTGAACCATGTGAATCTTTTCAAATACCTACTTGTGACGATTATGTTTACCATTTGATTTATTACTCGCAATTTATTCATGGTTTGTGGGAACAATGTGAGACGACTGAATGCCTTAAAACATGTCCATCTTTGTTTCAAATATTTGACGAGGCAGTGGTGAGTAAATTAGATTGTTTGCATGGTAATCTGAATCTGTCCATTCACATGCGTTATACCTGTTCTGTTATGCTTATGATTGGACTACAAGCTTGCTATTTACTATCTCATGGCTATTCTTTTCAGTGGACTCAATTGCCATTAGTCCCGTTCGATAGAGGAAAGTCGAGTTCATTTGATTTTTTAGATTCGAGGACGAATCTTTTTGAGGAAGGGGGGAATGATACGAGTCACAAAAGTCCAAATTCTTGAAGGCGAGGCCCAATAAGCAAATTCCCAGCCCAATCAAGAAATCCATCCATACTTAGTTGAAAATCAGGCCAAATTGTCAAAGTGGCCCAAGTTGTAAAGTTTTATTTTTATTTATTTATTTATTTATTTACTTAGTTTAAATTTTTATGTCAATATTCAGTCCAAGAGTCCTAGATAAAATGACCTTTGACCGAATTTCCATATTAAAATAATTAGGAGTTTTTTTTTATTTTAGTTTTCTAATTAGATTAGGACTAGTTATAAGGCCTATTTAAAGGCATGGCTGTCCACCTTGTTAAACACTTATCATTATTATTAAAATTTCAGATTTGTTGAGAGCAGAATTTTCTTTGAGTTTTCTCCAAGATTTTTCTCTTGAGTTTTCTTTAGAAGTTGTTTTAACAATCTTGTGATTGTGGGAGCCATCTTCAACCTTCTTCTTGCCATTGATATTCTTTGGAGGGGAGATTAGAGCCGTTTGAAGGGAGTTGTGAGATCTTTCGAGATTTCAAGGCTTCTTAGGACTTATCTTTTAATTTCTTACTGTCAATTCTTTCTTTATTTCTACTTGTGCTGAATCATTATCTAATCTATTTTCTGTTCTTATTGTGTTTTCAGCCTTTTTCTATCTTAAGGAATCAGCCCAAAAATCCCCAATTTCTAGGGTTTTTTCATACTCGTTTTGGGTGAAATTAGATTGTCGAAATTTGGGGAAAACTATCTTGGTGTTCAATTGGGCAGAATCACAATCTCCTTGAGGGTTTCAAGAACCCTAACACTTATTTCTATTCTCAATTTGATTCTTTGCTGATTTGGGGATTTTATTTCAGATCTAAAAATTTAAAAATCTAATCTTTTAATTTTCTGTTTCGTTTCAGATCTAATTATTTAGGGTTTTCGTAGGAGTTTCTCGTGACTTGGCAACTCGATCTTGGTCCGCGCGCAACCCCGTATCAAGTATGATGATATTTATATGATTGTGAATGTATATTCATGTATATATATGATAAGCATGTTATATAGTTTAGGGAAGAATGTCACATGTACTTGTCATACATATATTGATCATCATGCTTGAAACCGATTATTTAAAAAATCTTGCATGTTTTTAAAAGATTGAGTGGGAGAAGGTTCCTAAACAAGACATGTGGTCTCCATCAATAGTCTCTTATGATGGTATGACAATTTAACTACCCCTCGGTAGGATTATCATGTGGATCCCACTAAGGAGATTTCCTAAAAGTAAGTAAAACTATCTTGTGATCATATGATAGTTGGATCAACCTCTGTGGAAAGTACTATCATGCGATATTTCAAGTTCTGTCTTCAAAGAGGACAACTAGTCATAAGGGCAAGGCTAGAAATTTTTTTTAAGAATGGCCGAAATTAAATTGTAATTTTTACGATAGTAAAAATACAACTTTTAAATGATTAAATCAAAATTTTATTATTTTTAAGGGGTTAAAGTGTAATTTTACCTTTATTAATTTAAAGTTTTAAAATTTTTAAAGGGCCAAAATGAGAAATTTTCTATTTTAGGGGGGCCAGGGCTCCTACCAATCCCCTTTAGATTTGCCCTTGACTAGTTATAGCATGCTACTCGGTGAGATTATCTTACGATAACTCATTTGTGGTGCATAATGCAAGAGTTGTTGAGTTGATGGTTATACACTCAAGATTTTCTAGTTAAGTTACTTCCCATGAAGCTGTAAGACTACCAAAGCGATTCTAAACAAACTACAGTGTCACTAATTCTATTGGGGGCACGTGTCAAGCTCCTATGTATACATTATTGAGGTCCACAAGGTTTGCTATTCAGAGTATAACATATAACATATCTTTATAAGTTAATCTAACAAATAATTAATGTAATGCAAAGCGTGAATCGAAAACCATACTAGTTAGATAAATAATTAAAAACAATGATTGATTTTAATTGTCTTCAAGAGTTTCCATTACGATAATAACGAAGTTTGCAGTTTTTTGTTTTCGCCATTGAAAGTTGAAGTTCTCTTCTTCAATTACATTTAAGATTTTTGTTTTTACTATTTTCCGCATTAATAGAAAAACAATATCATATTTCATTGATGTAATATAAAAATATATATTTTAATTGGATATTTATGCTTTTAAATTGTTCAATATAATATTATTACTATTATTTCAAATGATGAAATATTAAATTAATACTTATATTATTAATAGATTAATTTAGTCTCTATACTATTAAAAAGAATTAAATAATGTCAAATTTTAATAAAGTTAACATGTTTAATAGAATTAATACTATTGTTTGGAATTGAATTACAATTAAAAAATATTTTATCATTTTTTAAACCGTAAGTGTTAATCTTATGAAATTTATTTAGTTTTTTTTACTAAAATAAGAATTAAATTAATCCATGTAATAGCATAGAGATTTATTTGAACTAATCCCTAACAAGTAAATACTTTCACCGATTTAGTTGGTGTTGGACCTAATTTTTTGCCCGGCCCAAAAACTGTTAAAACCCAAATACAAAACAAAACACAAGCCCACATAAAACCTAGCCCAAATACCAATAAAACAAAAAAGGAAATGAGAAACCCCAACATCAGGGAAGCCAGCGCCGCAAGCCTGAATCCGGGCGCTGCACGTCGCGCAACTCCGAGTCGTGCGCCACACCACCTCCCCGCGATCTCCGTTTGGCACCAGCAAGCACGCAACAAGTAGTTAGAAATTAGGCTATATAAACTCGTTTAAACAGTGTATTTTTTTTTTACGTTTTTTGGATTTAAAAAAGAGAATATACGAACAAATACCACAAGTCATAGAGGAAAATCGTAGAGAAATTGATTGTTAGGTGATTTTCTTTCAGATCTCACGCCTTTTAAGTTTCGATTTGTTTTTCTTTCTCAAAAATAGTACTAGAAAGGGGAAAAGTGAATAGGCTTACTTTATTATTAAATTAGTTATTTTATTGACATTGTTAATTATCATGTTGTTAAATGAATCAACGTTGTACAAATTTTATCACATTAAGTTTTTATTTACTACTATGACTTTATTATTTTATCACTTTTTTAGTATTGTTACGTTTTACTATATTATTAATATATTATTATAACTTATTTAATAGATATTCTCAGCATTCTTTTATCCAATATTTTTATTTCTTTAAAACCTAGTACTAAGCTTACTAATATATATATATATATATTTTTTTTACTTTTGTGTTTTTATATAATTACAGATATATCTACTATTATTATTACCATTTACCTATTTCATTTTATGTTTTCTTTATTAGTTTCATTTATTTTTTTTTCCCTTTTATTATTCTATTATCTATTAGTCTTTCTTTTAAAACTCGTTTTAAACAAGTCATTTTGCATTATTAGTTTGATTTTTATATTGTTAATTTGTTTTATCCCTCCATATGTATATATATTATTGTTTTCATATTATTTTTTTTATAGATCCTTTCTTTATCTATATATATATTTTATTATTGATTCCATATTATTCTACTTGTATATTGTGTATTATTATTTGTTTATTTTTTAAATTATGTTTCTTAATTGTACGTATACAGCTATTTTTTTTTAAAGATCCCGTTTTTTAAATTATACTTTGTTTATTTCAACTATTTTCTTATTATTAATATGTATATTATTAGGAATCATTTTCCCTATTATCTTCCGTTTTTTATATTTATATAATTGTTTTATTTCTTTTTTTTTATACCATTATTAACATGTCACCACTACCATTTTATTATTTGTCATTAAACCTTCTTTTTTGCTACTATGTTTTATTGTTAATATGCATCGTTTAGTTTATTATGGTAATGTTATTTGCATATGACATACCATTATTTTCGTTTTTTAAAATTTAATGGCCCAAATTCATTTATTCACAGATTTATTCTCAATTGTTTTAAAATAAGGGCAATGTTCGATATTTAAAGAATTCAAAGGATCGTGCCCTAACGTACTGGGTTTTGCTTTCTTTGTTTATCTTGAATATTCAAATATTCTCTTAAAGCTAAAACGCACGTTTTAAAGGCAAGATCACATTTGAGGGTCAAAAATGTTGTGTCCTAACGTACTGGATGTAATGTTTTATCTCATGGCGAGATGGTCTTTAATACACATTTGACTTATCTAAATGTTTTAAAAGCCAATAAAAGAGGATCGCATTTTGAACTCTGTCCGAATCTTTAATTTTCGACATTTAAGAAACTAATTAATCGATTAAGTACCAATTTTGGGTGTGTCGAGGGTGCTAACCCTTCCTCGTACGTAACCGACTCCGGAACCCATTTTCTTAAAATTCGTGGACCAAAATGTTTTATAAGGTGGCCCAATTACACCTCAAAAAAAGGATTGGTGGCGACTCTCAACTTTCGTTTTCAAAAGTTGATTCCCGTTTTCAAAAAATGGTTTCGACAGTTGGAATTTGAAAAAAGAAATTGGGCTAATGAAATATCTTCTTGAAATTACTCACGAATTTTGAAATCCTCCAATTTTTTTATCCAAACAAATAAATTTATTTTTAAAATTTCAAAAACTTTGATATAAATAAAATCTCTCCGAACCTTTCATTCAAATACGCCATTAATATCATTTAATAATTTATTTAACCTTCAAACTCGAACAAAATAAAAAATACAAAAGATTGCTTTAATACATTGAACTAAAGCTAAACAACCTAAAGCCTTAAAAGACACAAGGGAAACAACAAAAAGCAGGCTGCAGGCTTTGCGTTTACCCAAAAATATCCGCTAAACGGCAGCGGCAAACCAAATTCAACCCTTGGCAACGTTGATTGCAATATTTGTATCTACGTGATTAAAGAGAATAAATTCGAGTCTCTCAAAGGAGCAATTATAGTTGAAAATTTCTTTATCACTTGCACATACCTCTACGTCTTAATGGAATTATAAGTTAAAATCCTAATTTTTTGGAAGGCCTAATGTACAAAAAGAAATAGATTTATTTACTGAGTCTTAGTTTAATTGACATCGATATTATTGTTAGTACAGAAGGATATGAGTTCGAGTGCACTAAAGCATATTATCCTCTTATTTAAGAATTAGAGAGGGGCTATAAATAGTTCTAGACATTGTATCAAAAAGAGCAGATATAATAATAACCTATAATGAGATTAATGTTAAAAAAAAATACGCATGGAAATAGATAGTATAGATCCTTTTTTGAGATCAAATTTCGTTATTAGTTAAGTAAGTACTATAATTTGATTAATTTTAAGATTTGTATTTTTCAAATTTTGAAATTTCAATCCTAACCGAAACAATAATAGTTAAATCTATTAAGTCAAATTATGTTACGAGTATCTCATTATGCATAAGTTGTGGATTTAATCTTTATTCTCCAATTTGATCATAATAAGTCCTATACTTTTTCAAATTTTAAATTTCATTCTTATCTTAAACAATAGCCGTTAAACCCATTTACTAAAACAAAGTGACTTATTATGAGTATTATGCAAAAACAATAAGTTAACATAATATTACACATGTGCTAATATATTTGACACATAAGATTTTGGGAATAGCTGAATTTAACAGCTAATGTTCGGTTATGACTAAAATTTCAAGTTTTAAAAAGTATAATAACTAAAAATAAGTATAAATACTAAATCCTCATCCTATGCAAAATACAGAGACTAATAGCATTATTTAACTTTTTTAATACTGTTGGGCAAACATTGAAGCATGCAAAAATTTTGCCGAAACCTACACCGGCCTACAAGAACCTAAAACAAAAGGAAAAAAACAGGTAAACTCAATGCACACTGTTCAATATATACGTATATATGTGTGTAAATGCTTTGCATAATTAAACACTTGATTAATCGAAGGGAGAAGTGAAATGGGTTCCGAAACTCCGATTCAACTTCCGGTGATAGATTTTTCGAATCAAAACCTCAAGCCAGGATCTTTAGAATGGAATTCAGTGAAAACCCAAGTTCGTCAAGCACTCGAAGAGTATGGTTGCTTCGAGGCATCGTACGATAAGGCTTCGTCGGAGCTCCGGAAAGCAGTATTCGAAAGCTTGAAAGAACTTTTCGAGTTACCGTTAGAAACCAAAATGAAGAATGTATCGGAGAATCCCTCTCATGCCTATATTGCACCCCATCCTAATGCACCACTTTATGAAAGCATAGGGATTGAAGATCCAGACATTGGTGAAAATGTTGAGTCCCTCGCTAATAGCTTTTGGCCCCATGGAAACACAAGTTTCAGGTTCGTTTTTCGATTTAAATCTGTAGTTACGGATGTGATTTTAGTTGTTTTATCATAGCTATAGACACAACACATGTTTTATGGTTTTATCTCTATGAATTTATTGTAAGTCACGGTTGTGAGTTTAACCATTACATACCGCTAAAACATTCCAAACGGTGACATAGCGTAGCATAAAAAAGAATTAGGGTTTATTAAGAATTTTCAAAAAAATTAGGGATCTAATTAAAATATTTAAAAGTTTTGAGGAAATTAATGAGAATTTTTTAAAAACTTAGAAGGTTTAATTAAAAATTTTAAAACTTTTATATCGTTTAATGAAATTTTTTAAAAATTTGAGGTCCTAAGTAAAAAATTTTGAAAGGGTTAATGACAATTTTTCAAATTCTTGGCCCCCTGGGGCTCCTCTTACATTCCGCCTCTAGTGACAAATATCGATGATTTAGATAATATAACAATTATAGTATTGCATTTAAATCTATGATCAGTAATTAAAGAATGTTATATATATAGATTTATAGGATTGATGGTAGAGCAACTGTCAGAGTTGGATCAGGTGGTAAGGAGGATGATATTGGAAAGTTTTGGGATCGAAAAATACATGGAAGAACACATGAATTCATCTAATTATCTTTTGAGGGCCATGAAATACAAACCACCAAATACAAGTGAGAAAAAGCTAGGGTCAAGAGATCACACTGATAAGAACATAGTCACTGTTTTATCCCAAGGCATTCAAGGATTGGAAATTCAACTCAAAAATGGTGAATGGATAACTGCTAAACCCCATTCTTTAACTGTCTTCATTGGGGATTCTCTCTTTGTAAGTTCTTTTTTTCTTTTCTTTTCTTTTTTTTTATTTTTTTGAATCACTTTAATATAAAAATCAGATGATAATGGAGTGGGATGGAGGCAGTTGGTATGATCTTGTTTGTTCAGTAATGGATCTTGGGACTAAGTTTTGGAGATTAATTAAAAAAAATTTAATAATTTTTTTTTAAAAAATTTGTGGTTTAATGAAAATTTTCAAAAATTTGAGGGGTAAATTAAAATGTTCAACAAATTTCAAAAGAAAATTGAAATTTTCCAAAAATTTTGGCCTCCCTTACCTCCATTACGGTCCACCCTAGTTTTATTCTTGTCTCACCTTATTATGAAGGTATAATTGAAAATATTTGGAGGGACCGGAATTAAATTATATATTTTTATAAGAGCTAAAATGTAATTTTATTATTGTATTAGTTAATATCTTTATAATTTTTTAAATGATTGAATCAAACTTTATCATTTTATTGAATCAAACTTTATCATTTTCGGAGTGACCAAAGTGCAATTTTACCATGTATAAATTTATATTTTTATATAGTTTAGAGGGTAAAACCTACAATTTTCCCATTTAAGGGCCGTTGCCTGTCTGCCTTAACACCACCCCTGCTTGAAAATCATCACCAACTCTGAAGATTTGTGTAACGAGTTAATGTTGATGCAGGCATGGTTAAATGGTAGGTTACACGCTCCGTATCATCGAGTGATGATGAAGGGAAACGACCCGCGATACTCGTTCGGATTATTTTCGAACCCCAAAAAAGGGTATATAATAAAGGCACCAGAAGAGTTGGTTGATGAAGAACATCCATTGATGTTTAAGCCCTTTGATTTCCATGATTTTTTGAGATTTTTCCACTCTGATGCTGCTCGTAAATCTCAATCTGCCTTCCACACTTTTTGTGCTCTCCACTCTTAACACTTGACTTATTGTTACCTTTTTCAGAAACCTTTTCTTTTTCATGTTATGTGGGTGGAATAAATTATGATTAAATTTATATATATATACTTTTAATTTAATGAGGATTTTTTTTTTGATATAATAATTTTATGGGTTAGACTAAAATGTGGTATTTAAGCTTGACTACAAGTTCAGAATTTAATATTCATTAACATCTATTTTCAAATTCAAATTCGATTAGGTTTGTATCAATTTTTTTACTCAAGTTTGAACTTAAACTCGAACTCTACTAAATAATTAATCTTAGGATTAACATATATATTAAGAGCAATAATTTAATTTAATAATATAAAAATATGAAAATCTCGATAAAACTCACAAGTCATTCGAGTCGAATATTATTAAATTTGAATTCGGCTAGATTGATAATTGCCTAATTAAATTTGAATTTTTTTTTTGAGTCAAATTCGAGTAGGTTACAAGTACCGCATCTCATTTGCACCCCTAGCAATTCCTAAGGAAGTCAACTTGAAGCTACTATGACAATATGATTCTAGGACCCTCGAGCACTCTCTTGGTGACATGGTTTAATCCAGGCTTGACTTTTATGATGCAACATATCGTCACGACACGGTAAAGTAACCACAATCAACTTCGTTACACTAACAACTATAAATTAGTTTGCTACAGAATGAACTGCAGTGTTGAACCCATGATCGGTGATCAATTCTATAAGGTTTCTAATGCAGAGGACCCATCGAGATGACTATTACAAAGCATATGACTCATTGCTTACTCTAAGATGAACGAAATATTAGCTAAGAAGTGAGGAAGAAAGTAAGCAATACAAAGGTTTTTTCTGGAAGGAACTTAGAATCTAGAAAGAAACGAAGAATAGTATCCTGCAGATACAAACTTGTTAAAACGTAAGACTCGAAAATACTGGAAATTAAAAATAAAAACGCCGTTGCCGGGGATCGAACCCGGGTCGCCCGCGTGACAGGCGGGAATACTCACCACTATACTACAACGACTTGCTTGTTTCTATCATCATAATTACTATTCGAATCTATATTAAAAAAAATTTCTGTTTTTTAAGTTTTGAAGACCATTATCGCATACTTTAAAATCTTGGTTTTTTTTAAATTGATTTTTATAGATTTTATACAATATATAAAAAGATAAAACACCACAAAAATAATATACATTTCTTTGTAAAAGAAATTTTTTTTGTTATTTTTTGATTAAGTTAATATCCAATTAACTCGTAACACCAACTAAATTAAATTACTACTGAAATTAGAACATTTGAGAATTTCAATGTCTTACTCAAATTCAAAAAATAATACTCAAGCTTAATATAAATAATAAATATATGGGATTTCACTCAAGGAAACAGTTTACTGATAATATTTGATAACAATGATAAGGTTTCAGCGACAACGATTAAACAAACAAATAGCACAACAATGTAATAACTTTCTTGAACACTAAAATTACAATCAATCAACCATTTTTTTAAGGAACAAATCAAATGCCAAGAAAACTAAGAAATAACAATGAATTGGAACACCCTTTCTTCCGATGCATGTATATCACAAAACCAAACAAAAACAATATATCGTCCTCGAGAAAGAAAAATCAAAGGGTTTAGGAATTTGTTTATGCAGATCCGAATTCTGAAAACCATTTTTCATGTTTCTCGATATCGGCTTGTGAAACACTTCGCTGGACTTTCGCCAAGGCTTCTTCGAAGTCACACATTGCAACAGGGTCTTTTGAAATCTCATCTTTTGACATGTTCTTGATCTCATCTCGTGTCTTTCCCGCTATTTTTCGTCTCATGCCATTCAAGGAAGCATCGCGACAAACATTTGTGAGATCGTCCCCACTGTATCCCTCTGTTCGACGAGCCACTTCATCAATATCCACATCAGCAGCCACCTGCCAAATTTACTACTAGTATCATCACATAGAACACAACTTACATACATACATACATATACACAGACTTTATTTGGCTCCAAGAGGCAACCAAAAGCTGGATTTTTATTCCATCATATCATATGAATAACTTATAGCTAACATACAAACAAATGAAATGCGGCATAACAAAAGTCACAAAAGCCTCAAAAATAACAAAAGATAATTCATAGATTAATGAAGAGTAAATTACCTCGACTGTTTTTAAATTGATCCGAATAAGCTCCTTACGACTCTCAAAATTAGGCAGAGGAATGTAAATACGCTTTTCCAGTCGCCTCCTACATTGGGCAAAGAAGTACAATGAGAGAACAAGTTTGAACTAGTAACTTGACTGATCCAATCATTGAGAAGAACCAAAAAGACAAAACCTAAACACATCAAACATAAAAAAGACCTACCTGAGAGCCTCATCTATGTCCCATGGGAAGTTAGTTGCAGCCAAAACCATCACAATCTTACGGCTACCATCTTCATTTGTGCCAGTATTATTTACACCATCTACCTGAACAAGAAGTTCGGATTTAACCCTCCTAGATGATTCATGCTCACCAGAAGCCCTAAACGAGAATATTGCAGCAAAGTCAAGTTTCAGAGAACATTTAGCGAAGAATAAATCTGTGGGCACAGAACCAGGACTTCATTTAACGGTATAGAAAAACTAATGCCGTAAAGCAGGAGGGAGAGAAAGTGTGTTCGTTAATGCATAAGTAAAGGAACGAATGAATATCTAGAGAAAAAGGGAGAATGTCTATCAATCATGAATTATCAAGATAACATTAAAATACCAACACATACATGTCCCCCTTCTCCTTTTATGCTAGAGAGAATATGCATACGCATATATGACTTCTAAATGTCAAAAATAAATCAAACCTAACAGCCAAACTCTACAGCAACAGGCAGCAAACTTACCCACGGGCATTGCAAAGAGAGTCAATCTCATCAATAAAAATTGTACTGGGTGCATAAGCTCTTGCAAGATCAAACAAGCACCGAACCATGCGTTCACTCTCCCCACGCCACTTTGAGGCTAAAGTAGCAGAAGAAACATTGAAAAAAGTTGTTCCGCACTCAGTGGCAACTGCTTTAGCCAGGAGCGTTTTGCCAGTTCCAGGAGGGCCAAACATAAGAACACCTTTCCATGGTCTCCTAATTCCCTAAAGACAAAACGATAATATATAACACATCTGGTCTGACAACTCCCATTGATAAACATATTTTGATGTGGTAGGAAAATATGCAGAAAGTTACATCTAATTTTCAAGAATTGTGGAAACAGAACTCTACAAATGACTTTGCCATTTCCCCGAGAAACATATGAATAAAACTTACACTAGATTGCTGTTTTTACATTCCTTTATTGAATGCAAAATCAAACTGATAGATTCATAAGTAACATATTTAGTATTTACAATACGCTGTAATATGTGACAGAAACAAGAAAACATCTGGCACTATGGCAAGACTTAATGGTAATTCAGCTGCAACTATGGCAAGTACCTGAAAATATTCAGGCATCCATAGAGGAAGGACAACAGCTTCCTCTAAAAGCCTTTTTGCTTCAGTCAAACCAGCAACATCATCCCACCGCACTCCGGGAGTGGTTTCTAAGACATCCCTTTCCAGCATTTCAGCTAAATCTGGATCAGGTCCCTCATACTGTGACCTCTTCGACTTTCCATCTTCAGCATCACCATTCTAAAAAAATGCACAAACAAATCAAACACCAAAACTTTGAGAATATCAAACTAAAATAATTTAACTTCAGATTAGCAAAAATATTTTATGTCACCACAAGTATTTAGAATTACATTTCAGATATTAATAGTACATGGGGAAGTGAATGACAAGTGAACTTAAATATGTTAAGAACTTAAGCTTTATATTGAAATTTCCAACTCAAAAGATAGCAGTAAGTCAAATATTAGCATAGATAAGGGTTGGGTCTTTTTTTCCTACTAGAACTTACTGCCGAATCGCCTTTGCTAGGTTTCCCAGAACCAGTACCCTTTTTTCCAGTGGTAGATCCTCTGACCCCCGTGTTAGTTCTACTTGAAGCACCAGCCTTAGCACCACGTCCAGTTGCAGCTGTTCTAGTATTACCTCGACCCGAAATCCCATCTTGGGGAGACTTTCTCATGCCCGCTTGACCACCCCTAGCAGGTCTTCTAGTTGATGTGTCCCGACTTGGAGGCCTCCACACATCAGGATCATCCATTGGAGCACCCGATGAAGTTGGGTACTCATCAAGAGGTTGAAACACAAAAGATGACTTTGCATGAATCGGTGGTGAAGAAGGACGCCGCCCATTTGGAGCTTCCTTAAATGACCTTCTCTCAGCATCCAATTGCTTCACAACTTCTGTCTCCTCAGACAGTGCTTTCTTCACATTCATCCATTTGGATCGAATTAACGGGTCATCAAGTGTGTTTAGATGCCTAAACGCATAACAAAAATGAATAATTTTAGAGCAATAACTCAAAAAAATAGCTAAAAGGCTAATTTCTTTTAATTCAGTAACAAACATATAACAATGCTTATTCTGTTTCATGTTAATTGGGTTTTCCATTTATTTCATGTATAACACTGACATGATGCAACATAAATCATAAAGATAAAATAAAAAAAGTACTCAAAAGAATAAATAAATTATATTACATAGAATTCAAAATTTTGAAAGCGATAAAGAAGTAAAACCCAATAAAATGAAGATTAATATATATATATATAAGTGTTTTGCCATAACAGGCAACATATATAAAAAAAAAACTCAGCTGATTACGTTAACAACTATTTTTCTTAGAATACTTAATATTAAAAAGATATATACATGAATCAAATTATACAAACAGTTTTTCTAGAACTAATCAACAGTCTAAGTATCTAACTAACTTAATTGTGAATCAAATCAATGTACAAAAATTCAAACATTAAGAGCCGAAAGAAGTAAAGGAAAAAGTTTTGCGAATCAAATCACAGAAAACGAAAGCAAAGTAAAAAGAGGAAGGAAAATACTTGTTGATCTGAGCAATGGCGCCATCGAAGAAAATAATTGAAGTGTCGTAGAGGCCTTCAAGAGCGTATTCTCGAGCCAATTTCAAGTGATCTTGTAATCCAGCAAGCGAATTTCCTACCATTTCGAATTCAGCATCAAATCCCCCCAAAAAAATTTCACAAATTCTAGGGTTTTAATTTAAAAAACAAAAAACTTTTGCTTTAAACTTTTTTTTTCTGGCCCTGTTTTCCGTTTAGATTGGTGGAATAGAGTGCCTTGACGGCGACGTTTAAACCGAGGGACGAAATTACGTCTTAGCCCTTGTCGTTTTGGGCTTTTCATTGCTTTTGAAGTTTTAACTTTTAAGCCGTTGCTAACGGTTTACACACATTGAAGCTTTCAATTTTTCGCAGCTGACATGACATTTTTCTTTTAAATTTTGATATTATTTTATTGTTTTTTTCTTTTTCTTTCTTTCTTTTTAGTTATCTCTTTTCTTTTATTTTCTTCTTCTTCTAACCCTGGCTGCTACCGGTTGGAGAGTTCCACCACCGTGCTCCGACGGGCACAAAACCACCACCACGCAATAGGTTTCCACACCCTCTATCCATAATTTGGTTTAGATTTTCCCAAAAAGCAACCAAAACCTACAAAACCCCAAGTAAAGGTTTGAAGTTAAAAACCTCGATTGCCGGCGTCCACCGTTGGATCGCCGCAAGCCCGAGATATATTGTTCTCCTCGACCCCTTCTCTACCTTCACTGTTTGGATTTTTGAATGGAGCTCCGATGCCCAAATAACCTAGAAGCCGCAAAAGATAAGTTCTCTTCTATGTTTTTTTCGCTTTTTATTTTTATCTAATTTTTTGCTTTATTTTTTTCATTCTTCCTCTGCTGCAGAGGCTTTTTGATTTTTTATTTGCTCTTTTCAGTTAGTGGTTTGATGGTTGCCGGTGTATGTGGGGTGGGGATTGCTCGCGATTAGGGTTTTTAGTTCTTCTCCAAGTCGGTCGTGCTTTGATTCTCCGAGCCCTATTTTACTTTCTAGAAAATTCGCTTCTTATTGGAGGATTGCTTGCAAGGCTATTAATTTTAATGAAGACGGAGATGGTGATCACTCAATTCCAAGTGCTTTTTTGATGTATGTTTTCGGCGAAGTGAAGGAATTAATGGAGTTGGTGGGTAGATAAGCAAGCACGGAAGGCAAGAATCGAAATCGACCCCAACGATGAACAAGCCATGAGACGAGCTCTTTCGGTTTTGGACTAAAATGATAATTTATTTAAATTAATTTAAAAGTTTGAGGACTAAAATGATATTTTTTTACAATTGCATGAATTTTACTTTAATTACTGGAAAATCAAATTTTCAATTTTAATAGGAATGATCAAAATGAAGAAATTATATTTTAAAAATTTAAAATAATTTTTTTTTATGGTTGAGGGACTATCTGTTTAGTTTACCTTTTAAGATTTTATTTTAATACAATTAATTTTGTTGTTAGCCCCTGTGTTTTTCTAGAATTTGAGGTTTTATCTTTATACTTTAGAAGTTAAATTTCAATCCTTCTATTTTTTTTTTAAAGTCTTAGTCCAATTATCGTTACTGGTAATTTTTATCAAAACTTAGATAATTTTATTTTTTGTCAATCATATATCGTGTCATATGAGAATAATTTAATCAAGATTTCAAGTTGACAAATATTAAAAAAAACACTTACAATTTTAACAATTGAATTGAATTTTTTAAATAAAAAAGATAAGAGAACTTAATTTTTAACTTATTAAATATATGGACTAAATTTTAAATTTTATCAAATTACTCGAACTAATAATATATTTTAACATTTTTAATACACTAGAATTTGATACACGCTCTTATTTTTAGCAAAACTTAAAGAGTAAATGATGGCACACTAATAAAGTTATATGATAAATATATTCATTACAAATTTTCATAATAAATAAAGCTTTGTTGATAATAAAGTTAAATATTTAAAATTTTATTATAAATATTTTTTTATTGCTTTATAAAAAGATAAAAATATGCTCATAATAATATTATTTATTTTTTTAAAACAAATAGTTCTTTTAATTATTTTTCAACCGAATTGATATCTAGTTAACTCGTAACACAAATTCAATCAAATACTTTATAAATGAACGGCTTATATTAAAATTTTCATTATTTTACTCAACTTAAGACATTCATTTCACACCATTACTGAAATCTAGAAGAAACTTATTTGAAATAACACCAAACTATAAAGAAAGAAAAGGTGGGAGCGAAAAAGAGAGTAAGTTTTACATTTTTAAAGGAAATACAGTAGAGCTTTTCTCTTTTTAGGGTGAGCTTGGATGGACAATTGAGTGCGGTGTGGTGCAGTGTGGTGCGTTTAGCTTACTTTTTGTCTCACACTACAGTATCTAATCTCACTGTCACTGTTATTTTTACATTAACTGTAAGTAAACGCATTACCCATCCAAACTCACCCTTAATCTGAATACTGATTCTTTTTGAATGGTGGGTGATAAGAATCTAATAAACCAAGCGTTCAAGGTAATTAATTCACTGCTCTATTACATATAATCTTGCATGGTTATGTTCTGATTTAATTGGTTTCTTATTATCAAGGTTATTGATTGTTGGTGAATTTTTAAGTTTATACCAAATAATGATTGTTTTACATCTAGCCTTCTGGCCCGGCCCGAAGGTCTTATGAGGGTTTGGACAAAAATATAAGTTTGAAAAATGGGTTTGAGAGAAAAAAATTGTTTAGAAAATGAAACAGGTTTCAGGTAAGTTTTTTTTCTCGGGTCTAGTTTGGCCAAATACCTTAACAAAGTATTGATAACCTATCTGGTATTGATATCATTTTAAGGTTCGATGTTTTGAAAATTAAAGAAAAATTACTTAAGTATCGATACCTTGTATCAAGTATCAATACATTTCTTATTGTATCGATACTCTAAACTTTAATACAGGTTCGAATTTAGCATATATGGTTTGGACTGGGTTTGAACAAAAGTTCAAGGATAAGAAATTAGAAATGAAATTGAAGAAATTAATAAAAGAAAAATAGATGAGGAAAATTTAAATTGAAATGTTGAAATATTAGAAGCTATTGTTAAGGGAAACAAATAAGTGTGTGTTCCTTAATGTCTTAATGTCTTATTAATATTGTTTTTTTTAATGGGATTTAGTATGAGTGAAAGTATAATTGCGTGTGAGTTTGGATGGGCGACACGTTTATTTGTGATTAATATAAAAATAGTACTAACAGTTAAATTAAATACTATTGTTGAGCCCAATTTCTGCCCGGGCCCAATCAAATCAGCCCAAATTAAACACCCCACTAAACCAACCACTAACTCCATCACCCTACTAAACCATCCACTACCTCCATCACCCCCACTAACTCCATCACCCTACTTGTTATAAGTTGTAAAATTTGACTATAAAAGCCATGGAAAAACTATTGTAAGGGGGAGGAATTTTTTAAAGAATACACATACGAAATCAAAGAGAATACAAATCAGATTTTTAAGGTAACTTTTTATATTATTCAATTTTGTTTACTTTGGCGTTCACATTTTTTCTTTACACAAACGAAAGAAGGGAAAAGAGAGGGAGTTTACCTCTGATTTTATTTCCTTTCTGATTTGGCCCTAAAGTTTTTATTTTTAATTCAATTTAACCCCTTTTTTATTTTTGTTATTTTACTGTTAAATTAATTAATTTGAGCTTTATTCTCATTATTTTTATATTTGTTTTTTTTTATTTTCTATTAATTTAATTAATTTGAGTTATGTTTCATATTATTATATTATTTATTATGTAAATATATATATTTTTAAGCGAAGTTAATTATTTTAAATATAAATTTATATTATACATAGACTTATTATATTATTTTTTTATACCATTTTTTATTATCTGTTACCATTTTTATATCAAATTATTATTTACTATTTCTCACTATTACTAATTTAACATTGTTATTCCAATTTTTTTTTTTACTATTATCCCCATATTTAATGTTATCGTCAACATATTTTTTGTTATTATCATCATGTTTTAATATTATTATTAATACTATTAGCACAATGTTTATTACATTATTGTATTTATTATTACTGTTGTTTTATTAATTATTTTTATTAATTACTATTATTATTATTTTTTATTATTTATATATGGTTAGCATTATTCTCATATTATTATTTTCATATTGTCTATTATCATCATTTTTAAAAAAATCTATGTCCTTAATTCATTTATCCATTGATCTTCTCTCAAAATTGTTCAAAATAAAGGCAATGTTCGGTATTTAAAGAATTCGAAGAATCGTGCCCTAACGTACTGGGTTTCGCTTTCTTTGTTTGTCTTGAATATTCGAATATCCTCTTACCAGTTCACTCTAAAAAATTTTCAAAATAAAGGCAATGTTCGGTATTTAAAGAATTCGAAGAATCGTGCCCTAACGTATTGGGTTTTGCTTTCTTTGTTTGTTTTGAATATTCGAATATCCTCTTAAGGCTAAAACGCACGTTTTAAAGGCAAGCTCACAATTGAGGGTAAAAAATGTTGTGTCCTAACGTACTGGATGTAATGTTTTACCTTGAGGTGAGATGGTTTTTAATACACATTTGACTTACCTAAATGTTTTAAAATCCAATAAAAGGAGGATCGCGTTTTGAACTCTGTCCAAATCTTTAATTTTCAACATTAAGACACTAAATAATCAATCAAGTACAAATTTTTGGCGTGTCGAGGGTGCTAATCCTTGCTCGTACGTAACTGACTCCCGAACCGGTTTTCTATTTTCGCAAACCAAAATCGTCGTTTTGAAAATTTTATTTATTTATTTATTAAAAACGACCGTGTTTTGAGGTGATCCAATCACACCCTATTAAAAAAGATTGGTGGCGACTCCAACTTTTCGTTTTCAAAAGTCGATTTCCCGTTTTCAAAAAATAATTTCGAAAACTATAATATAAGACAAAAAATAAATTAAAAATACAATATCGTCCATCCAAACTCATAAATACACTTAACAAGAAGACAATAAATCTTATTCTAATACTTGATTTCAACACGAAGGGAGGTAATTACATCTTATTGATTTATGTTCAGAAATTATGTAGTAAAAATTAAATATTCAAATTAAAATTTTATTTAAATAAAAAACTAAGAGTTAACTTTTAATTATTACAAGAGTTGAACATTGACTGTGAATCCTGTCATAAAATTTAAAAAGTCGATTTAATTAATAATTTCAAATTTTTGAAAATTGAAAAGAAAGATTCATTTTTTTTTCTTTACAGTAAATAGATTAAAGAGAAAGAGTCAAAAGGCTAAGAGCTAAAAAGATTATGTCGTTTCGTCCCACCATGTGCTGTCTAAATCAGGTAATAATTTAATATGTAATAAAAGCTGCAATTTCACATGTTTAATTATTTGTAATAACTTATTCTCATAATTTTTTTTTCATTTAAATTTTCAAATATTACATTCTTATTCAATAAATAAAATTCATTTTTTATGTTGTATTTTTTTAAATTTCAAATAATTACATTATTGGTTAATAATTTAAAATTAAATTAATTAACGTTCTAAATTATTATTTATAATAAAATATTTGTATTTATTCTTTTTGTTACTATAACTTTTTTCCATATTTTATTTGTTTATTATATATTTTTTTAATTTGATGTTGGAGAAAATTAAAAAGAGATTTTGAATATTGTACTGGACCACCCGGCAACAATGCTTGTTACGCCACCCTGGTTTTTGGTACACACTTTTAAAGTAAAATCAATGCGCAATTCAAAATCATGTGCCCGACCCAACTGTCCATATTTATCACCATTTCTCTATTTGAAAAAAAAAATCCTTTAATCTTATAACATAGATCTAATCACTTTATGTAAATCTTGTTATCTTAAGTTTTTAATATGATTTTTTTATTTTAAAATTTTTAATTAATAAGAACTTTTTTTTATAACAATAATTTTTAAAAAAAATGAACATCTGATTAATAAGTCACGATTTAAATTTTTAGTTAGATTTATATTATAATACGAACATATAATAATTTATAGATATATGGATAGATAGTGTTTGGTTCATGGAATATAATATTACTTTTGGTAATAAAATTATATTGTTTGATTGACGAAATATAAGATTATTTAAAAACATATTTTACTAAATCCTCGTTGAAACATGTACTATTTTATTGTACCAAAAATTCTTATGTTTAGGTTACAAATATTACTTTGGGATAAATCTCAAAATTATACATGAATTTTTGATTCAATGTGTAATTGTATACATGAATTTTAATTTGGTGCAATTATACACGTGAAACTCTAATTGTGGTTCAAATGTATACTTAAACTTTAATTTTGATTTAATTATACACATTTGAAGAAATAAATACATCAATTTATTTTTATATTGAATAAATATAATTATTTATGTATGCAATATATAAATATAAAATTATATGAATCAAATAAAATAGTGTAACATATTCAATAATGTATTAAAAAATTATATTTTGGTATTTTTATTACAATAAGTAATTTTATATTTTATAAACAAAAGTCGAATAATAGGATTACAAAAAATACAAAATTACTTAAGGCGTTATTGAGTTTGTTATATTTCTCTATTTGACTCATTCATTTATATGGACGTAAATTTTTTCTATTTTATCAAATGAATACGCAATTTTCTTAATTATCTTCTTCACAAGTTTTGTTGTTGTGTACTACACAAAGGTATAAACTTTATTTTCCGCATTTCTCTAGTAGATTTATTTCATATCCCCTTTCTCGAATAAAAATAAAAAAAACTAGTTTACTTTGTAAAAATAATAAAAAAATATAAATATTTAAATAAATATATTTTTTTATTGTCTTTTGAAAAACAAAACATGCCATTAGGAAGGGCTGAACTTAGGCACATAGTTTTTTTGGGAATGGGGGCTTGTCGAATTCCATGAGCGTCTCTATTTATTATATTTAAGGGTAAATTTGACCAAATGATAAAAAAACAGTAGAACTACAATAAAATTAATATTTCAATATTTTAAGTGGACCTTGATAAACAAAATTTAATCTAATAGACTAATAGTGAGTTTAGATGAACGGCGTGTTTATTTGTGGTTAGTGTAAAAATAGCGATAGCAGTAAGATTAAATACTATAGCGTAAGATAAAAAGTAAGCTAAACGCATTGCACCCCACCGCACATCTAAACCCATCTTAAAGGTTTGAAAAGAATTTAACAAAAGTGTTTTTGAAAAGTATGGTTTAATATTTAAGTTTTTAGCATTGCTATTAAAAATGCTTTTAAGAATTAAAGTATGGTAAAAATATGCATTTAAAGCAGGGATAAAGCTAGAATTTTATATAGGGGCCGAAATTAAAAAATATATTCGTAAGAATGTAATTTCACCATTTTAATATTCTATATTTATTATTTTTAAAGAATTAAATTAATTTTTATCATTTTTGAGGCCAAAGTATAATTTTACAATTATAAATTTAAATTTTTATAAATTGTAAAAGGACCTAAATGAAAATTTTTTCATTTTAAGGGGGTCGGGACCCCTATCAACCCTTAACTCTATACTTGATTTAAATTATGTTCAAATTTATTAATATTATGATATTTTAACAATAATATAAAAAAATATTACAACTCTTTGATATATGAAATATAAATTTTAAATATTTTAAACAATTAATATTAATTTTTATAAGAGTTAATTTAAATATATAAACTATATTTTAAATATTAAAATATAACCTTTATAAATGTAAATATATATTGGTATACCTAATATAATCATTAAATAAAATACATTAGATTATAGATAAAGGCTAAAAATGTTATTTGACTCTAAAAATATTTTTTCCTAAACGTAAAAATAAAAAACGTGTTTTTTCATTTGGGTTTAAAAGCTAGAATTTGGGCACTTTTTCTACTTTCATCTTTGAATTTGAATTTTATTAAAATTTGATAACATAACATTGTGGAAGATAAGAAAATATTCGTCAAACCTCAGATAAGTTATAGTTCATTCAACCCTTTTTTTCCTAAATGATCAAACAAATTTCGAGCTATCTATTTAATTTAATATTTTATTAATTATATGGTCGTTAAATCTTGAGTTGTCTCCTTTATTTTTATCGTCCCCAGCAGCAAAATCGAAATAATAAAGCAAAGATTAAGAGGGAAGATATCGATATGGTGGTTACGATTGACCCTCTACAATTCAATTTTAGTCTGTAAGTTTCCCATAAAATAAAACGAAATGTCATCTTCTCCAAAAGATAAAGATTTGAAAATTAAGTTATAATTTATTTTTTAGAAATTAAAAAAAAAAACTCATTACCAGAAACCCTTTTTAAAATAAAATCTGATCATTGCAAGAACAGAAACCAAACAAAATTAAACTTGAAAAGAAAAATCTGCTAACCTGAAAATATTTTGTTATAATAAAAGAAGCAATTTTGAACGCGTTTATAGAGAAAGTGTAAAGGAAATTCTAGGAAGAATTTTCTTTATTTTTATTCTGCGATGGTCGGAATGGCTATTCAAAACCCTCGCCATTAAATCTCTATTACGCATTTGAGGGAATAGGAACACTTTAAATAATTCGACCGAATAAAAAGAACGATGAACCAACCAACAACATCACTGTTCATCTAAGAAAAACGAGAGAATAACTATTCCATTCTCCCTAACTAAACATGACATTATAGAATACTTATTAACCTCAAGTCCTACTTTACTTTACTTATGGAGTTTAAAAACTCTATTAACAATGTATCAAGTGTAATTTCATATATACTATACATATATAAAACTATATAATGAGATAAATAATTTATAACATCTAAATCCGTATATATTATACTCATAAAAATAAAATAAATTTATTGATCGTTTTATTTTTTAATCTATTATAATTATAATTGTTATGCATTAATCATATGTCATCCACGTGTTATTGAGATGATGTCAACTGAAAAAAAAAAGTTTTGTGAAGGAAGGATCAAAGAAGGACGATATAGAATAATTAAAAATTAACACATACAATCTTAACAATATATAACAAAAGAATACATTAAGTACGGTACAAGTTTTTGCATCTTTGTTCACAATTGACTTTGTTATTTATTTTATTTTTGATTAAAATATGTTACCAAGTCCTTATATTTTTTGAAAATTTAAGATTTAGTTCCTATATTTTTATTTTTAATTTAGTTTCTTTAATTTTTAAAATTTTAAAACTCAGATTCAAATATTAATTTTGTTTTTGTTTTGTTAAATTTCGTAGTCCTTCTCTCTCCTTTTTTTTTTCTTTTTTTTTTGTTGTTAAATGATGAACTTGCGGGTTGAATATTTGAGCCGTTGAGAAAAAAATATTAATTTCTTGAATTTTCATTTTAAACGTTTTATTTAAATTATTTTTCTAAGTGAGTCATAATTGATCTGTGCATTAATTCATAGGTTAACTTTAAATTTACACCTTTAACATTTATTATAAATTCAATTTACATAATTAATAAAATAAAATAGAAAATTATTACAAATAGAAAATAAAAAAGCCAAATCAAATTTATTTAATAAAATTCCATTCAGAATTGAGTTTTATATTAATTAATTAATTAATTTTTTATTTAAAAAATTAAAAGAACCCCACATAGATGATAAGAGTTGCAGATCAAATCCCGTGACCATTGTGCACAGAATCACCCATGGAGGCCAATTGATTAAATGGAGCTTATTTAACCTATAGAGAAACCCATCTACTTGAAGTCTTGGTAGTCCAGTTAAACACTTCTATAAAACTAGAGTTACTGTGGTGAATATTTGTAAACTTAAAGGATCTTGTAAAGTGTTTAAATCCTTTAGGATTCTCAAACTTTTAGATAGGTTTAATCTCCACCATCAATGTAATTTAAAATGCACCGTCGAATTTGGGAGAACTCAATTATAAATAGAAGTCAACCCCCCATTTATAATCATTCCATTATTAAGTAATAAAATACTTTTGAGAGCATATATTCAAACACCTTGTGTGCATTACTTTCTTATGGTTTTTTGTTCATTTGTTACTTCTTTGTCTTTGAGTTTGCTTCCGTTAAATTTAGTGTCTCAAAGATTTTTTTTTTGTGAATTCTCACTTTTTGAGAGTTAAGCTAACTTAGGTGGATTAGAAGCAAATAAATCACTTAAGGTCGCACGATTTGCTAGACTAAAGTTTTAGTCCCATAACAGTTGGTATTAAAGCTAAGGTTTGAAGGTGCCGCGTGAAATGACAAAAGAAGTAGATGAGCATGTTGAGTCAAGGGAGAGCCGTAGGGGGCCATGAAAACAAGCAAACCAAAAATTATGTTGTCGGCTTTGGAAAGTCATGTGACCAATCTTGAGGAATCAGTAGGTAGTATTAAGGAAATGTTTGAGGTAGTTGAGGGATGCATCATAGAGCTGGCCTTAGTGGAAGAACAACTTAAAAGATAAGTAGTAGAGGCTCTTAATTCCAATGAAAGTATGTTACAAGCGCTTTTCAATACACTTGTGGGTAAGCTAACAAAGAAGAATGATGCTCTTGAAGCTATGCTGATGACTTTAAAAGGACGAGTCCGAAGCCACAATGAGTGCTTTGAATGAACAGGTTGAGAAGCTCAAGGAAGAGCTCGTTTTTTTGCAGAGTTTCCATGGATAAAGAAGTGTTGAGGGTGACATCAACCCATCAAATGGATGGCAAGCGGACCACAATTAGTAAAGAGGAAGCGGAGTTACAGAGTGACACTTTAATGCTTGGGTCCATGATACTTAATTCTACAAAAGCAAATGGGGGTCACAATAAAAAAAGGGTTGATGTTTGTGGACATCAATATCCCAAGCCAAAAAATGAGTACTCTTGTTGATACATGGGAGTTGGACTTATTCATGCTGGAGAAAGCTATGGGTAAACTTGGTTTCACAATTTATGAGGCAATTGGAAGGATCAAGAATGTTAATTCCAAAAAGGACCTGGCTATGGGAGTAGCATAAAAAGTTGAGCTTCAAATCGGTGAGTGGAAAGACAAAGAAGACTTTGAGGTAATTCATTTAGATGATAATAACTTCGTGCTTAGCTTAAATTTCCTAGACCGGATTAATGCTTTCTTGGTTTCTTTTGTTGATTGTATGTATATTTTGGATACTTGATAAGCACAATGTGTTGTGTCGATAAGTTGAGACAAGAGAGGTGAATCTAAGACACATTTGACAATCTAACTAGCCAAGGGTGTTTCTTGGGGTAAGAACATTGATTTGGTAGATTGGAGTGCTAAGGAAACCCCTTTGAAAATACTAAGGGTGCAAAATACCAACATGAAACTTGTTAAGTTATCAATGGGGCTACCACCTATGAGAAAGGTGAATTGTGCATTAAAGTTTGTGGGAAAAATGGTGATGCAAACTAGCTAGTCAAAACGAGTAAATGTTATAAGTAAGGTGCATTTTAAACACTTTCCTAGTGTTTTACATTAAACTTACCATTGACTTAGTAATGACAGATGGTCTGTTTCAAAGTTCTGAAGCAGGTAAGTCGAAGAGCTCACAAACTAGAATTAGCGACAATACTCAAGGTTAACCAATGTTCAATATGGGTGTGCCAAAGCCTATTTGTGAGGATCAATGAGATCTCAATCGAGGTGAGTCACAATAGGGTAAGTAAGAGCGATAGCCTGTCACAATCGAGATGCACAGGAGAGAAATACAATTCAAGTTAGACGACAACAGAGACATAAATCAAGGCAAATATTCTGAAGGTGGAACTACCCGATAGGGTGACTAGTTGAGAGTCGGCCAAGGCATTGAGGCAATTTCGAGATGATTTAAACTAGTGTCATTTCGAGGACGCGACAAAGGCATTGTGAGATGGGTGGGGAGAATGTCACGAGTTGCGAATCAAAGCCCGTGACCTAAAACGACTCGAAGGTCAATGGTGTCAAAAAGTGTGGTTTCAGAACCTCGATTATGTAAATCGAAATTGTAAATACTTTTATTAAATATTTACTGAGTTATATTAGAATTGAATTGAATTTCAGTCAAGTACTTTTGGAAAATTATATATTAATTAAAGTATAGAGACTAAATAGTAAAAGTTTCAAAAGTTAAATTTTTAGAGAATCTTTAATTTAAACATGACTAAGGGATTTAAGAAACAACTAAACCACTACCTTAAGTATAATGGACGGTTGTAACAAGGATTAATTATTTTGTTTTAATAAAAAAATAGTTGTTTTGTTAAAACATAAAATAAAAATAAAATGCATATTATATGTTATTTTTTTTAAGTTAGTGGAAGAAGAAAGAAACATATTACTTCTTCCTCCCAACCAAATATTAAGAAAGACGAGAAGTTAAACAACACTTAGGATTTGGAAGCTTTAACATCAAAATTCAAGTAAATATTTCGTCTTTTTTTTTAACAAAAAATTATGTTTTCGAAATCCTGAGAGCTCAAGCTAGTTGAACTATGCCTTATTTTTCGATATTTTTAAAGTTTGTGGATGTTTCCATTTTTAGGTAGTTGAAATTTTAAGGCTTAATTTGATAGGTTTTAAGTTTAGTATTGAAAAATGACTAAATTGTAAAGTTAATTGATGATTTTTGTTTAATAGGGACTAAATTGCATAAATTTTAAAATTTTTGGTATAACAAAGAAATAAGAAGTTCAATTGGGCTTAGAGATAAATCAACATGAAAATTTGTGGCTAAAATTGAAAGTTAAGTTAATCTCGATTTTTTTGGACTAAATTGAATGAAATACAAAAGTTATATAAATTAGAAATTGGATGTGAAAATTATTATGTATTGATGATTTGGTGTATTTATGTTAATCCGTAGCTAAAATCGACCCGAATTCCTCAAAACAAAAAGGAAAAAGTAAAGTCATCAACAAATAGCTCAAAGTTTACAATTTGTATTTTTATAACTTGAACATCTTCAATTGTTGCATTTACGAAGTTCGTTGCATGGTAATAACATAAGGGAAGCTAGAAATGATAGAACAGGTTGAATTGAATCGATTTGAATTAGTTGCTTGTGTCAATGACTAAATTGAATAGTTTTGAAAATATGATTTATTGTTATAATTATGCAATTGAATTAAAATTATGATGATTTATGTCGTCACATATGTGAACATATGATTGGACGATGAAATTATGTTGTGAATTGAGAAATTGATTATTTTAAATTGAAATAAGGTTAAATAGTGGATTTTGGATTATAAATTAAAAAATATAAAATTTGATTGTATAAACAAGTTATATATTTTGGTATGCAGATAGTCATATTAATTTTCATTTTCATTAGAATTTGTTGATTTATGCATTACATAATTCCACTAAGTTATATTCAACGTACGATTTTGTTCTCGTGCGCAGGTTAGGTACTTTTTGATTCTATCGTCGACTTAGCATCCAACGACGATCCCAAACTCAAAAGTTGGTGATTATTTTGGTTTGGTCATGACATGTACCTAGGAAAGTTATGTGGTTCTATATGTTATGTCTTGGACTAATATGGCATTTTGAATGTCTTGTGAATATGTATATATAATTTGGCATTTTGAATGTCTTGTGAATATGTATATAGTTATAAGTTTGTAATGATCATTGAATTTGGTAATCTTTTTGGTTTATTAGGTATGTATGTTATAAGTCTTATATGGTGATAAGGTAACATGCTTTGAAATGAATGGTATGCATATGCTCGGGTTGAATGGTTTTGGTAAGGATTTGTGCATGTTTTTATGGCTAATAGTGAATCATTATAGGTTGTTATAAATGGTTAAATGTTGTATGTCATGTAAATGGAATTGTGGTGCCTTAAAAGGCATATTGGATTGGTTTGAATAAGATGTTATGTTTGAACTTGAAATTGTTGGATTAAAGTGCCAAATGTGGCATATTGGTTAGGCACTTAGATTGATTGTTATAATGATATTTTTGACGTGATATTGATACTTTTGAATTGGGTGAGAATTGGTATAATGTGCTGCTTATGCCATAAGTGAATTGGGTTTTAAAAGCTTGTAGTGGAAGGTTTCTATAGGTAGACACAGTTTAACATACGGTTGTGTGACATGTATAAGCATATGGCACGACCGTGTGGTTTATGCATTTTGGGTGTTAGTAGATGCACACGGGCATCTATATATTGTTTAATTATCAAAATCCACATAATTATTAAATTTAGAGAAAAATATATTGGTTAATTAATTTTTTAATGTATTTTAAAATAATGTATTATTATTATTATTATTATTGGGCAACACGTTAACTCACATGTTGATTTAGTATAAAATATAAAAAAAGAAAAAGAAAACGATATGTTTAGTACTCAATAGATGTGCCACCTTGAAACAAGACAGGTGTATTTTTCTTTATTTTATTGTATCCATCGGGTCAGTATTTAGTATATTGTTAATATATTTTTTAATTTTATAGATAGTTTTAAAAAAATTGGTATGTGACTTTTTTTTAATATTTATTTTTTTAATAAATATATTGATACATTCATGTGTTGGCGTCTTATTCATGCTATTTTTATATTACATTTTGATTTTTTTTATGCTATATGTTCTATTTATTAATTAAATAAGTTGTTTATAAAAAAAATTAATTTTATTAAATTTAAATGGTATATTAAAAAATGTTGATCCACAAATTCACTTATATGTTGATTTGAGATCCAAACTCTTTTTCTTTTTTTTTTGGTTAAATGATGAACTTGCGGGTTGAATATTTAAGATGTGAGAAAAAATATTAATTTCTTGAATTTCCATTTTAAACGTTTATTTAAATGATTTTTTTAAGTGAGTCATCTAAGATAATTGATCTGTGCATTAACTCATAGGTTAATTTTAAGTTTATACCTTAATATTTATCATAAATTCAATTTACATAATTAATAAAATAAAATAGAAATTTATCACATATAGAAAATAAAAAATTAAATCAAATCAAATTTATTTAGGCTCCGTTTGTTTCATTGAAAATTACTTTTAAAAAAATGATTTTTGAAAAATGATTTACTTTTCTGGAAAAGTTAATATTTTTTTGAATTTGGATGAATCTGTGTAAAATATTTTCTGTTATTTGGTAGATTTCTTAAAAATATTTCATAAAAGTTGTTTTCTATTAAACAAACATACATTTAATATTTTCTTATTTTTCATTGTTTAATTGAATTTATTCTTATCTATAATTTTATTTTTACATTGTTTTTACATATATTAAAAATATTATGTTAAATTCAGATTCATTATAACGTCATTTTTCATTTACATGACTACTAAGTGAGTATTTTTTATTTTAAAATGTGACATCAATAAGATTGACAAAAAATTAACGTTGTCAACAATTAGACTTGATTTTCAAATTTGAAAAGTAAAGGGACTAAATTCTTGAAAATAAATGTATAAAGACTAAATTACAAATCAGTGAAGTGTACATAGACTTATGACATATTTAAACCTTTATACTACAAAACATTTATTATTAAGATATTTATAATTGTAATAAATATTTATTATTAAAATATTAATATTGAATATTTTCAATAATATGTGAATAATATTATTTAAAATTATTATTTTTAAAATTTATTATTAAAATAAAATTGAAATATTAAATAATTTACAAATAATAAATTATATTTATTATATTAATAATTTATTATATGACTAAATATAAATAATTAAATATGCATGTTTAATAATATTGAAAAATATAATATTTTAAATATTTTTAAAAATAAAAAAAAATTATTATCAATATAATAATATTAAGCTTGATTTAAGTTAATTTTTATAAAAAATAAAATTATCTATAGATGAGCTCTTTTTCGGAAAATGACTTATGCTCTTCAAAAGGGTAAGTCATTTTACAGGAAAAATGACTTATTTTACCTTGACCTGTAAGTCATTTTCTATTAATCTAACTATTTTCTGTGAAACAAACACAGGAAAATGCAGAAAACATTTTCTGTAAAACCTTTTACATGTAAACAAACGAACCCTTAATAAAATTCCATTTAGAATTAAGTTTTACATTAATTAATTAATTTTTTATTTAAAAATTAAAAGAACCCTGTGTAAGTGTTAAGGGCCACGAATCAAAGCTCATGACCATTGTGCACAGAATCGCCCATAGAGGTCAACTGATCAAATGAAGCTCATTTAACTAACTTGATTGGTCTGATTCATGGAACAAATAGAGAAAGCCATCTACTTGAAGTCTTGGTGGTCCAGTTAAACATTTCAATAAAACTAGAATTACCATAGTAATATTTGTAAACTTAAAGGATCTTGTAAAGCGTTTCAATCCTGTAGAATTCTCAAACTTGTAGAAAGTTTAATCTCCATCGTTAATGTAATTTAAATTGCACCGTTGGATTTGGGAGAACTCAACTATAAATAGAGGCCTTCCCCCATTTATAATCATCCCATTATTGAGTAATCAAATACTTTTTGAGAGCATATGCTCAAACACATTGTGTGTATTGCTTGCATATGCTCAAACACATTGTGTGTATTGCTTGTATATGCTCAAACACATTGTGTGTGTTGCTTTCTTATGGTTTTTTCTTTGTTTCCATTAAATTTCTTGCCTTAAAGATTTCTTTTTGGTGTGAATTCTTACTTTTCGAGAGTTATGCTGACTTAGGCGGATTTGAAGTAAAAAAATTGCTTAAGGTCACATAGTTTGCTAGATTAAAGTTTTAGCCTTATGGCAGTTGGTATTGGAGTTAAGATTTGAAGGTGCCGAGTGAAATGAAAAAAGAAGTAGATGAGCATGTTGAGTCAAGGGAGAGTCGTAGAGGGATAAGAAAGCAAGCAGACCGAGAAGTATGTTGTCGACTTTGGAAGGTGAAGTGACCAATCTCAAGGAATTTGTGGTGGTATGAAGGAAACATTCAAGGTAGTTGAGGGATGCATCACAGAGCTGGTCTTAGTGGAAGAACAACTCAAAGGATAAGTAGCGGAGGCTCTTAATTCTAATGAAGATGTGTTACAAGCACTCCTCAATACCGTTGTGGGTAAGCTAATAAAGAAGAATGATGCTCTTGAAGCCATGTTGATGGCTTTAAAATGATGAGTTTGAAGCCACAATGAGTGCTTTGGATGAACAAATTGAGAAGCTCAATGAAGAGCTCGTTATTTGTAGAGTTTCCGTGGGTAAAGAGGTGTTGGGGGTGACACCAAACCATCAGACGAATGTCCCCAAATCAGAAAACTTCAAGGTTAACCAATGTTTAATGTAGATGTGCCAAAGCCTATTTGTGAGGATCAATGGGATCTCAATCGAGGTGAGTCGCTATAGGGCAAGTAAGAGCAATAGCCTCTTACAATTGAGATGTACAAAAGAGAAATACAATTCGAGTTAGGCGACGACGGAGACATAAGTCGAGGCAAATATTCCAATGGGTGAAACTACTCGATAGAGAGATTAATTGGGAATGAACGAAGGCATTGAGGCAGCTCCGAGATGAGTCAAACCAGTGTCATTCTGAGGATGCGATGAGAGCATCGCAAGATGGGTGGAAGGAGAATGTCATGAACCGCGAATCAAAGCTCGTGACCTATAACGACCCGAAGATCAGTGGTGTCGAAAAGTGTGGTTTTAGAACCCCAATTCCGTAAATCAGAACCGTAAATATTTTAAAATATTAAATATTTACAGAGTTATATTATAATTGAATTGAATTTCGGTCAAGTAATTTTGGCAAATTAGAGATTAATTAAGGTACAAGAACTAAATCGTAAAAATGTCAAAAGTTTAATTCTTAATGAATCTTTAATTTAAACATGACTAAAGGATTTAAGAAGTAATTAAACCACTACATTAAGTGTAGTCGACGATTGTAACCAGGATTTTTTTTGTTTTAATAAAAAAAATTGTTTTATTAGAACTTCAAATAAAAAGAAAATGCATAATATATATATTTTTTAAGTTAGTGGATGAAGAAAGAAACATATTATATTCTACCTCCCAACTTGAAATATTAAGAAAGAAGAAAAGCTAAATGACACTTAGGGTTTGGAAGCTTTAACCTCAAAATTCAAATAAGTCTTTAGTCATTTTCTTATAATTTTTATGTTTTCAGAATTTTTATGTTTTCGAAATTTCAGGGGCTCAAGCTAGCTGACCCATGTTTTATTTTTCAATATTGTTAACGTTTTTGGATGTCACCATTGCTAGATAGTTGAATTTTTAATGCTTAGTTTGATACATTTTAAGTTTAATATTGAAAAAGGACTAAATTATAAAGTCAAATAATAATTTTTGTTCAATAGGGACAAAATTGCATAAATTTTTAAATTTATGGTATAATTGAAAAATACGAAGTTTAATTAGGCTTAGAGAGAAATCGACATCAAAATTTGTGGCTAAAATTGAAAGTTAAGTTAGTCTCGATTTTTGAGACTAAATTGAATAAAATGCAAAATTTACATATATTATATATTGAATATGAAAATGATTATGTATTGATGATTTGGTGTATTTATGTTAATCCATAGCTAAAGTTACCCTAGATTCCTCAAAACAAAAAGGAAAAGTTAAATAACTTAGAGTTTACGGTTTGTATTTCTATAACTCGAACATTTTCAATTGGTGCATTTACGAACTGTGTTGCATGGTAATAACATAAAGTAAGTTGGAAATGATAGAATGAGCTAAATTGAATTGAATTGATTTGAATTTGTTGTTTGTGTTAAGGATTAAATTGAATAGTTTTAAAAATATGATATATTGTTGTAATTATGCAATTGAATTCAAAATGTGATGAATTATTTTGTCACATATATGAATGGATGATAGGATGATGAAATTATGTTGTGAATTGATAAATTGATTATTTTAAATTGAAATAAGGTTAAATAGTGGATTTTCGATTATAGATTCGGAAATGTAAATTTTGATTGTATAAACAAGTTATATATTTTGATATGCAGATGGTCATATTAATTTTCATTTGAACTTTCATTTGTTGATTCATGCATTACATAATTTATATTATGATTTAAAGTTTGGATATAGAAATTCCACTAAGTTATACTTAGCGTATGATTTTGTTCTCGTGCGCAGGTTAGGTAACTTTTTGATTCGACCGTCGACTCAGCATCCAACGGCAATCTCAGACTCAAGAATTGGTGATTATTTTGGTTTGGTCATGACATGTACCTAGGAAAGTTATATGTTATGTCTTGGACTAATTTGGCATTTTGAATGTCTATTGAATATGTATATAGTTATAAGTTGGTAATGGTCCTTGTATTTGGTAATCTTTGTAGATTATTAGGTATGTATGTTTTAAGTCTTATATGGTGATAAGGTGACATGTTTTGAAATGAACTTAGTGAATGAATGGTATGCATATGCTAGGGTTGAATGGTTTTGGTAAGGATTTATTGTAACTGTAACATCCCGTTTTCTGTAAAATCGAAACAGTGGTGTCGAGACCACAAATTCAAGGTCGAATAATTTATTTTAATATTATTTTGTGATTTACATCATGATAGTATTGTCGTATAAAAATTTCATTAAGAAATTTTACCGTTTACATGTTCAAATTGATAAAAAGAATTAAATCGCGTAAAGTGCGAAAGTTGTGTTCTATTAGCTAAAGGTGTCAAATAGCTATAGAAATTTAAAGTAGAAGTCATTGTTGAGTAATTATACCACTAATTTAGTTAGTGGATGTACATGGAGTAAAATAATGAAATAGTCAATGGTAGGTTGGTATTAGGTTGGTAATAGATAAAATAATAAAAGAAAAAAAAGAAAAGAAAAAGAAAAGCTTAATCTTTCTTCATCTTCTACCGATTTTTCACCAAGAAACAGCCATGGGAGAGCTCAAAATTTCAGCAACATAATCCTCTAGCATGTAAGTGGTTTTTAAGGCCATTTTTGATGATTTTTATATTTTTGGGATCGTGGAGCTTAATCTAGCTAAATAGGGGACTAATTTGCAATATGATTAAAAGTATAGAGTTTTTCCATGAGAGCACTTTTGTTTTTCTTGAAGTTTAATGGAATAAAATAAATCTTGGTTGTTAAATAAACAACTTTTGTTAAAGGATTTTTAATGAAATTGTCAATTAGGGGTTAAGTGGTGAAAAATGAAAAGTTAGTGATAAATATGTGAAATTATGGGATTTATGGGCTGTTATAAGCACATATGAGTTTTGGCTAGGCTTGGGTATACTGAAATTTCATGAATTTCATTTTTACGAGCTTAGGGACTAATTTGTAAAGAAGTCAAATGTTAGGGGTAAAATCGTAATTTTTTTATATTATGATTTGTGGATTGAATTGAATAAAATGAGGTTTGAATTAGTTAAATTTGATTATATAGATCAAGAAAAGCAACTTACGAATTTAAATCGGGGAAAAGATAAAGTATTGTATTAAGCAACTATTATCTCTGTGCAAATTTGAGGTAAGTTCGTGGACTCGAACTTAATTTTATTTCTAATTACTATTTAAATTAATTAATGCTAAATTAGCTCTTGATATAAAATGTATGCATATTATGGAATTAATGTTAAGGAAAATGAATGAGGAATATAATTGTACAAACGTCGATATATTCGACTAGTGTTGGGCGCAATCTTTGTCAACTTATATGACTAGTGCTGGGCACACAACCGTCGGTTTATCCAACTAGCGCTGCGCGCAATTATTTTATCAAACTAGAGCTGGGCTCACAATTATTATCGTCAGTATATTCGACTAGCACTGGGTGCAAAAATCGTTGGTTTATCCAACTAGAGCTGGGCTCACAATTATTATCGTTGGTATATCTAACTAGCATTGGGTGAAAATATCGTTGGTTTATCCAACTAGAGCTGGGCTTACATTCAATATCATTGGTTAATTCGACTTGCGCTGGGAGCAAACTCCTCTGCAGTTTACCGCTAGGCACCGAATGCCACATCGTTAATAGATCTTGCGGTAAGATTACTTGAATTATCAAAAGAAATAAAATCTTATTTGGTTAAGTTATAATTTCATACTAATATTGATTGTTTTTGTGTTTAGCTAATAAATGGAACCTATTAATGGTAAATTGATTTACATGTTGGCACATAGTGTGCGAGATAATCACTTATCTGGTATTATTCTAAGTGGGTCAACAGGCACAGTTCTGTTACAAGGTTATATGAGTTTAATACGATACATTTATGACATATGAATACATGGCATGGCTAACTTGGATGATGATATGTGTTAGGCTTTTGGGCCAAATTGAGTTATGATATGCCTTATTTTACGTACTTAAATTTTGGTTAAACGAGTATGAAAAGAAGGAAAGATCATCAAATGCTTCAATTAGAATTTGCTATGAAAGCATGAAAATGTATGAATTATTAGACGATCAAAATAAGCTTAGACACATGCTTGAAAATGTGAATGCATTCAAATAGTGTGTCCTTATGTTATGATGTTTTGAGATGGTTTGTTAGTTTATGTGAAAATTAAAAATTGAGAGGCTATTGTTGTTTAAACTAAGGCCAAGACATGTTCGATTGACTAAAGTGGCTTATGATTATAAATTGTAGTGGTAAGCTTTATTTTTGAATTACGAACTTACTAAGCATTACATGCTTATTTTGTGTTAATTTCTTTGTGTATTTAGATATCGGAAGCTCGTTCGGGTTGGAAATTGGTGGAGATTTCATCACACTATTTATCGGTTATTTTGGTATTATGGTTTTATAATTCTGGTCATAATGGCATTTATAGGTCATCTTGGCTAATGGTAGCTTATATGTCTTGTTGTGTTTTTAGCCATTCAATGTTGCTTGAAAATGGTATATGTTTTGTTATGTAAACATGTGTAAATGGCTTTATGATATGTGGGGTATGGTTGCCAAATGAATGTCTTGTTTGTGAATTAGTATTTTGTGTACCAAATGGTTGAAATTGATATATGGTATGTATGTTAAATTTTACGCACAAAGTCTCCTTTATGTGTTTGACCATTTAGATAAATTTTGGAAGTTTAAATTGGCATGTTTAAAGTAGCCAATTAAGGTGCCTATTAGTATCATGGTTGTGTGTGATATTATAAGATGTTATAAGCTTGTTATTGATTGGTTTTGAATGTCTAAATATGCCATGTTTAAATGCACATTGAGGTGTTTAGGTTGGTACCAAGTTGGGTGAGAAATATGGCTTGGAAAATAGCTTATTTTTGTCCACACAGGCTAAGACACGGGCGTGTGTTTTGGCTGTGTGACCCCTGTACCTAATTAATGCAAATTCAATTGTTCACACGGCCTAGCACACGGGCTTGTGACTTGGCAGTGTGACCTAAGTTAGAGAGTTACACGGGTATAGGCACGGGCTGGGACGCGGCCTCACATTGAATGCCCACACGGCCTGAAACATGGGTGTGTCACTTGGCCGTGTGAGCCACACGATTTGGCCACACAGGTGTGTGTCGCCTGCACTTAGGAGAAATTTTGTGATTTCGTGAAAAATTCTCTGAGTTTTCGGTATAGTTCCAACTTGTTTCTAATTTTTATTTTGGGCCTAGAGGACCCATATAGGGGACTTTGTGATTGATTATGAATGGTTTCTGATTTGATTGTGAGATGAACATGAAATGTCTATTTGTTCGATTATAAGTTCGGTAATACTCTGTAACCCTGTTCCGGCGTCGGACAAGGGTTATTGGTGTTACAATAATAGCCCATTTTCAATGAAATGGAACAGTGGTTTCGGGACCACAAATCCAAGCTAGAAAGAAAATTTATTTTAATAGATTTATATGGTATGCATTATGATAGGAATGTCATATGAAAACTCTGATAAGAAAATTTTACTGATTATGTGCTTAATTACGGAAAGGACTAAATTGCATAAAATGAAAAA
The DNA here is from genome assembly GCF_007990345.1 of Gossypium hirsutum. Lineage (NCBI taxonomy): Eukaryota > Viridiplantae > Streptophyta > Magnoliopsida > Malvales > Malvaceae > Gossypium > Gossypium hirsutum. The sequence goes on along the minus strand of NC_053432.1, from coordinate 62,873,118 downwards.
GTTGAATTCTAGTAGCTAGAAGGATCAATTAGCTATGGAATTCAAAACTTGAGGTCCTTATATGGTAGTTAGACTATTAATAAAATTTAGTAGATATTTTTGGATGATTCATCCATGGAAATTTAGAAAAAGGGCAACGATTAAATTGGAAATTGAATTAATTAAAATGTGATAATAGAAAATATCATTTTATTTTCATCATCTTCCCCAAAATTTGCATGGAAACCCTAGGAGAAAGAAAGGAAACTAATCAAGTTTAATTGGGTAAGTATTCTTATCCTGTTTTTAGTAATTGTTATATTTTTGAGATTATCCCGAATCTATATAGATTGGGGGCCAATTGGAAAAGTTATCAAAGTATAGAAATTTTTTCATGAATGAATATGTTGAATTTTGAAATTTATGGTAGAAAACGAAAGGTTTTTTATACATAAACAACTGTTACAAAGTGAATTTTGATGAAATTGTGATTTAGGGACTAAATTATAAAGTTATAAAAAATTGAAGAAAAATTCTGAATTTTTTGAAATGCATGTGCTGTAAAACTTATACTAAAATTTCGGTTAGGCTTAGAATAAGGATTAAATTGCATGAATTTTATTTTCCAAGCCTAGGGATGACATTGGAATTTAAGAAAAATTTAGGGGGAAAATGGTAATTTTGCCTAGAGTGTAAATTGAATATTAATTATATTAAATTGATAATTAAATTCATTTATATAGATTCGAATAACTCAAATTTGAAGCTAGATCGAGGAAAAGAGAAAGTTTAGGATTAATAGCTTTTCTTATACGAACTATTATCGAGGTAAGTTCGTGTAACTAAACTGTGTTTATTTTATGTCTGAATTGAATGTGGTATGTGATTATATGTGTAAATGTTATAAATATATGAAATAATCATATGTTTGATCTTGCCCGTAAAATATTAAGTTATGTTTGAATGATTAATTTTAATGGAGTTAAGTTCCGTTTGAATAATTGTAACACCACCTACCCGTATTCATTGCCAGAATAGGGTACGAGGCATTATTGTAGTTTACTGAACATTTTCAGATAATTCTGAGTCATTTATTATTCATATTTTGAAAGTAATCATACCGTCTCTCTATTGGGCCCTCAAAGCCCCAAACATACATTAGAAACCAACGGGAATTAAATCGGAATCATAGAATTTTTTATTTTTTTTTTATTTTTTGCAAAATCTTAAATTATATTTTCATCTAAGTACTTACCATTTCAATGCTCCTTATAATTAAATGTGTTACCATTCAATCAATAGCTTGACACTTGTCTAAGCGCCAAACAACATCATTGTTAGTATTCTTGCACATATTTCATATAAATTCAACATTGATATATCTATTTTCTCGACATATCACCCTTGAGTTTAATAATTGTCTTTACTTACATAATTTCCTTGTATCAACATATCAAAGATAATCATATATGTACATGTCATGAAACATATCATTCTCTTACCGTTTCTTCATAAGTATATATCATTCATTTCATTATATCAATATTTCATGCTCCATCATTTTCATATATTTTATGTATATTTATTCTGGTAATAGCTTATATCAAACTTAACATAAATTATATCCATGTACTTATGCTTATTTTGTTTATCTATCTTCATAATTATTTCATACAACTATTTTGTACATATATTTCCATATGACCAGTTCTTGTAAACATTTCACACAACCATTTCATATAGCCATTCGTCATCTGATACATATTACCTAAATATCAATTGTTCAATAGATGTCATAGCGTCTCCCATCCACGGTCTTATTTATCTTTAACATGATGCCATAGTGTCTTTCAACTATGGTCTTACTCATTTTCTGTCATGTTGCCATGGTATCTTTCAACCATGGTCTTATTCATTTCATGTCACGCTGCCATGGTACCTTTCAACCATGGTCTTATTCATTTCCCGTCATGTTGCCATGGTATCTTTCAACCATGGTCTTATTCTTTTCATGTCACGTTGCCATGGTATTTTTCAACCATGGTCTTACACATTTCATATCATGTTGCCATGGTATCTTTCAACCATGGTCTTACACATTTCATTTCAAAGAGCACACTCCCACGAACCTCATCTTTACAGCGAGATTACCAGTCCAGGCTAAATCCCCTGCAGCGACAATTACTCTAATGAGCTTGGATCTGAATTACCAGTCCAGGCTAAATTCAGACCCTAATTTGGATAACCCGTTCGGGCTAAATCCATTTTACACGTATTCTTCAGGAGGGCTATATCAGGATAGGATCACTCGTCCGGGCTAGATCCTTTTTACCGTCAATTCCTTTTCCAATGATCCATCGAATTCCATTCCATTCAACCGGGATTTATTTTCAATTTATATCGAGTATTATCAATATTTAATCAATTATCATGAACTGAACATTCAAATCATATTTTCATCACATAACCACATATTTCAAGTATTTAAAAATACAATTCAAGTTACACAAACTTACCTCATTGCTTGTTTGTGTTTATAATTTCATTAATCCGATATCCTTTCTTTTCCACGATCAAGTCTCGTATTTGAGACGTCCGGATCTTTATACATAAATTTGATCATCATTTTCATTCATTTCATATTCTAACGCATTTAATTAATGCTCTAGGCAAAATTACCATTTTACCCCTAAACTTTTAATTAATGACGATTTCATCCTTAGGGTCAGGAAAATAAAGTTCTTACAATTTAATCCTTATTTCCAGTTATTATTCTCATACATATTGATAACAGTCCATGAATTCTATAAAATATCAGAATTTTTCATAATTTCAACACTTTTCAATTTGATCCCTAAAACATGTTTTCCCCCGATCTTGAACTAAATTAATAATTTCATTCAATTTTGTAATTTAAATAATAAAATAATCCATTTCATGCAATTTGGTCATTTCTGATATTTTTATAAAATTTCCCATAAAATTTTACTTTTATTCAATTTAGTCCCTAAGCCGAAAATATGCAAATTAGCCATGATAGATGAATATTCATACATATTTTTCCTCCTCCTCCTTTCCATTCCACATCCTTAATTTATATAACATGCTATATGTAACATTATCAATAATTTCACCATTTACTTATGTGTATATTCAAAATTGTCCATTTGCATCATAGTCACTAAATTATTTATATCTTAAGCTACAGAATTTGAAATTAAGATCTACTAATTTTCCATGAAACTATACTCACATATATTATTTCCATAAAATTTTCATAATTTTTTATTAATCCAATAAGTACAGTTTATTCTTTAAAGTCACCCATGTTCTGCTGTCTAACAGTTTCGACCCTTCTTTACTAAAAATTAATTATCTCCTTGTACAGGATTCGAATGACGTTTCCGTTTATTTCTATTGAAAATATACTCATTCAGAATTCTAATAATATAAATTAAATTCAATAATTATTTTTCTCCAATTTTTTATGATTTTCCAAAGTCAGAACAGGGTAACCCGAATTCACTCTGACCTTGTCTTACAAAATTTATTATTTCTCATAATTAAAAATTCCATTTCTTACACCGTTTCTTTTATAAGAAACTAGACTCAATAAGATTAATTCCACATTTTTTTCATCCTCAAATTTGATTCCCAAAATTTATGGTGATTTTTCAAAGTTAGCCTACTGCTGTTGTCCGAAACTATTTTAGTGTAAGATATTAATTACCATGTTTATAACACCCTTATTTCCTTTCTCTACACTATTTTTCATCACTTTCTCTTATTTTCTCTTCACTAACATATCAAGAGCATAGGATCATATGTAAGGAAACTATATATTAACATCAATCCCATGCTTTTTCAATAATATCAAACTTAAAAATATATTGAAATCATTATGTTCTTACCTTGTTCTATTGATTTCAATCTTCATCTTGATTTTCTCTCTCCTTCAGCTTTCATTTCTTGAATCCAACTTGATATTTTAACTTCCCATAGCCTCCTTAACATTTTTCTCTCTTGGTAGCTATGGAAATTCTTTTGATTTTTTGATGAAAATGGTGAATTTTTTGTAGAAGGACCGAATTGTAAAAAAAAAGAAAGTTTCTTTCTTCCTTTCTCTTCATACGTTGGGTGCATGGGAAAAAGATGATGATTCTTCATCTTTCTTTCCTTATATATACTAAATAAAATAATAATAAAATAATAAAATATCATTTAAAAATTAAATTAAAATATTAATAAACTAATATTTATTTATTTATTTAACCTAAAATATCTCCAACATCATCATTGCTTTCTAGATTTCTCTCTCTTCCAATTAACCATTTTGCCCTTTATTATCTTTTAAAATTCCATCATTGAGTCATCATTTAATTTGATAAAATTGCAATTTACTCCCTCATAGTTCTTCACCTATTCAGTTTGGTCCTAATTCATCCATTTTCCTTAGTTTCTAGATCATTCCACTCTTAAAATATTTACACTATTGGTCCTTTAACTTTTTCATATTTACACTTTAACCCCTCAAATTTTGAGTATTTACTCTTGTGCAACAAAACTTTTCTCACTTTTACAATTTAGTCCTTTCTTGAATTAATATATCATAATATACTTCTCAATTTTGACATAACTTAGAATTTCCCTTTTTGTCACTTTATTTCCTTATTTTACTATATCAAGGATAATATCTTACTGTAAAAATTTATGGGGTATTACAATAATGAAATTCAATGAATATGTGATTTCCCGAAATGAATATGGTCCTGCATATGTTGCAGACAGATTATAGCTCGGACGAGCAATTCTGTTGAGCCCTCTCGAACATCCTGTTATATAGTTCCTGTGAGCAACCTGATCGGTAGTGATTTTGCATGTGTTGCACATTACCGTAGCTCTGTGTGAGCGTCCTGTTACATGATTTGATCAGTTGTGATCCAGCATTTAATGCGGACACAAATGCAGCTCTACGTTAGTGTCCTAATATAGGCTCTTACGGGCTTCTTTAAGTGGCTCTCTTGAACTTCCTGTTACCTTATCCGATGCTCTCTAATATTATCTCTTCAGAGATATCTGATAAGCTTTACGAGCTCCCTGAATAAAACTCTTATGAGTTTACTGATTAGCCCGGATAAGTGTCCTGTTACATGATTACAAGGCTCATTGAGCATCCTGATATGTGGCTCGAGAGTGTGCTTCCTGAATAAGTGCCCTACTGGGTACCCCTGATTATGAATTGATGAATTACAGATTTGTACACCTTGAGTGCACTGTTTGAGTATCCATCGATATTTCAATAATTTAACAGATAAAACTCTCGACATGAGAAAAATGATGAGATAAATAGAAATATGCCTTGAATGCTTTTGAATTATTTGATGAAAGGTTTTATGATGAGCTCATCTATGCTTATTTGATGTACAAATGTATTACATGACTAACTAGCTTTATTGAGTATATGTGTTTAGGTAAACTTGTCAAATTGATGAAAAGCATAATGCTTAACATTAATAAATGTAATTGGTTAGTTTTAACTCCTGCTATACGAACTTACTAAGCATTAAATGCTTACTAGGTTTTATTTTCTCTATTTTATAGTGCTCGGAAGCTCACGAAGGTTGGAGATCGATTAGAGCATCCACTAACTTGTTTTGGTATAAATAATAAACTTATTTTGGTATAATGGCATGTATAGGTGACTTGGCCATTGTTGGCATATAAATGTGGTTTGTAAACTAGCCATTGGAATGGCTAGTAATGATTTGTTTTGGTATATTTATAAGGTTATATTATGACAAATACCTATGTGTTAAGTTTATTAAGTATGGTTGATCAAGTTATGCTTAACATATAAGTTAAACAAGGGTAAGAATATAAACATGAATGCATATGATAAAATATCATATTAGATGTTAGAATTGGCTTGGATTTAATGCTTGAATTGGCTGGTATATACTTGTAAGTTTTGGTGTAAGTTATTGGCAAATTTGGGTGAGAAATAAAGCTAGGAAATGGCTTTATTTTGTCCACACGGGTAGACGCACGGGCGTGTGTCTGAACCGTGTGTGACACACGACCTCGCACATGGATATATGGTTTGGCCGTGTGTCTCCTGCATATTAAATTTGAGAAACAGAATGCTCAGAATTAAGCACACGGGCAGCGACACAGGCGTATGTCTCAGCTGTGTATGCTACACGGCCCAAAACACAGGCGTGTGTCTTTGCCGTGTGAAACCTGCACTTAATTTTGGAAAAAATTAAATTAACCATACGAACTAGCACACGAGTGTGTGGTTAGTCGTGTGGCACAAGTCAGAGAGTTACAAGGGGTCGAACACGACCTGCAGCACGGGCGTGTCCCTTGACCACACAGGCATGTGTGCCCTGCATTTAGGAAAAATTTTAAAAATTTCATGAAAAATTCTTTGAGTTCCTAATTTAGTCCCGACTCGATTCCAATGTTTATATTAAGCTTCGAAGGTCCATTCAAAGGAAAATATGATTAGTTTTAGATCTGAATAGTAATAGACATGAATTACATGGAATTATTTTATGAACTCTAGTAATGCTCCGTAAACCTGTTCCGGCGACTGATATGGGTTAGGGGTATTACATTTATGCATGCTTGTATGGTTAATAGTGAATAATTATATGTTGTTATAAATGGTTAAATGTTGTATGTCATGTAAATGGGATTGTGGTGCCTTGGAAGGCATATTGGATTGGTTTGAATATGGTGTTATGTTTGAAATTGAAATTGTTGGATTAAGGTGTCAAATGTGGCATACTGGTTAGGCACTTAGGTTTATTGTTATAATTATATTTTTGGCATGATATTGATATTTTTGAATTGGGTGAGAATTGATATAATGTGTTGCTTATGGCGTAAGTGAATTAGGTTTAAAAGCTTGTTGTGGAAGGTTTCTACAGGTAGACATGGTCTGCAACAGGGCCTGACACATGGCCGTGTGCCATACATGGGCATATGGCATGGCTATGTGGTCAATGCATTTTGGGTTTTAATAGATGCATAGCTTCTCATATGGTTTGGCGACACGACCGTGTGAATGCTTACAGGTTTTACAATTTTATATACATGACAACAATTTGTTACATGGTCTGGAGTCACAACCATGTGACTTGTATTACATGGTCTGGATTTTTGTACACGGTTTGCCCACATGACCTCAGCCTTTCCACATAGTCAGGGGACACGGCTATGTGACCCCTGTTTACAAATTGTTCCTATCTTTTTATATTTATTTCAATTTGAAGCCTATTTGATACCGTGTTGATTTTAAACTTTCGTAAGCTTGGCATAGACCCGAATTTGGTTGTATTGTATGTTTTACTTGATTATATATGAATAAATTTATATTGAATGGAGATTTTGGATTATGAAATGTAATTAAATGTTCTGTATTTGCTTGTAGTACCTTATTGCTTGGGTCCGACGACCGAACCTGGTATAAGGTGTTACATGGCCATTGCGCACATAATCGTTTATGGAGATCAACTGATTAAATGTAGCTCATCTAAACCACTTGAACTAGTCCAATTCATGGAACACATAGAGAAACCCCTCTATCTACTCGAAGCCTTGGTGGCCCAGTGAAACTCTTTAGTAAAACTTAAGTTACCATGATGAATATTTGTAATCTTAAAGGATATTGTAAAGCGTTTAAATCCTTTAGAATTCTCAAACTTGTAGATAGGCTTAATCCTGATTGTTTATGTAATTTAACTTGTGTTGTTGGATTTGCGGAAACTCACTTATAAATAAAGGTTTTCTCATTATTTGTAACCATCCCATTATAGAGTAATCAAAATACTTTTGAGAGCATTTACTCGAACATCTCATGTGCGTTGCTTTCTTGTGGCTTTTTTGTTTATTCGTTGCTTCATTGCCTTTGAGTTTGCTTCTGCTGAGTTCAGCGCCTTATAGTATTTCCTTTATGAATTCTCACTTTTCGAGAGTTAGGCTAACTTAGGCAATTTTGGAGTAAAAAAATCATTTAAGACCGCAGAGTTCGCCAGACTAAAGTTCTAACTCGTGATATGCAATTAGAGATTCAATTATGTATCCAAAAAGAAATTAAAATAAAATTTAATCCATTTATAAACATGTCCATGGCGGGTTGGTTTCAATGACATTTTCATGCCTCTTCTTGAAAAAAAATTAATTTTTTTTATATTACTAGTAATTATATATTGTATAAATATAAATTTATTAATAATATTTAATTTGAAAAAATTCCGGTCTAACTCAAAAGTTTTATGAGATATGGAATTCATATTTCAAGTTACATTGCATTGAACAAATACATGATGAAAATACCATATATAGTCCGATCCTAATCAATTCCATCCTTTTGAAGAACACCGCTAATTGCAATTTGTTAAAAAGTTTAATGGGATCCAACTCTAAATTACATCTCATTCATGAATTTCGCTGGATTGGGATGAATTTGTCAATTTTATAAAGTATGGGAACCAAATTCTTATAAATTAAAATAAAGAAATTAATTTCTCAATTTTCATAAAGGAAAGAGATAAAATTTATCATTTAATCAATTACTATTTAAACAAAAAAAATTATAATTAAAATCAAATAAAAACATTTTAGAATAATTAGAACTCGAACTGAATGGATCTAAATTTAATAATTTTGGTACTTGAACTTGGCTTCAATTTCAAATTGGTACTTCAGGGTTTTTTTTGGGTCCAATTAGTTACCTAAACTTGACTCTTTGGTTCAAATTGGTATAGTTCAAATAAGTTATTTAACGTAAGAACTAATTTGGAAAAAAAAAAGCCAAATTCAAACCGATATGAATAAAAAAGTCAAGTTTAGATATCAAATTGGACCGTAAAGTCAAGTTCAAGTACCTTGAACAAAAGAAAACCTTTAGGTGCTAGTTTGAACCATGAAGCCAAATTCAGGACCAAAATGTCTATTTACCCATTTTTAATAATATCATATCCGAAACTTGACCCGAACTAAAAACTATAAAAATCAAAAACCAAATTAATGGGAGCGTGAACTTTCCTCCCACTATTTTTAGTCAAACGATCAGATAAACAAACCCTTAATCCACCAGTTATATTATTCTTTTATTTATTTAATTTCCCCCTTTTATTTATTTATTATTATTTTTTAAACCCACACTCTATCCCGCTCACTCCACTGACTCTCTCTTCCTTTTTCTCGAGAAAATCAGAAAAAAAAAACCATAGCAAAAAAGAAAGAATTTAAAGACCAAACATTTCCTTCATTTCTTCTTTCTAAGCTCTAAGGGATGTTTCTTCTTTGAGCTTAGAAAAAGAATCAGGTCAATGTTTAAATCTTTATTAATTAATTCTTCAAAATGCCCATTGGCTAAAGCTTCTTTTTCTTTCTTCTTTTTTGTTTTCTTCTTTTTATTGTTTGAATTTCAATGTATAATGCTTCATTAATCTCCAGATCGATTTGGGTTTACTTCAATTTTTTTGACTCTTTTAGGGAAATGGGTGTTTTAACAAAATGTGGGTTTTTGTTCTTTTTTTGTTTCTTGGTTTTGAGGATCCTGAACTTCATATTTGGAACATTATTTAGAAATAAAATCTGTTTCCCTTTTTTATTTGTCAAGTTTTCTTGTACATTGTTGTTGATTATTATTTGTTTCAAATGGTTTTTGAATTTTTCACGTGTTACCCTTGATTTCTCTTTGTTTTAGAAACTAAAACCAAAAGAAATTTGGAAACATTTCAGATCTATGTTTTGTTTTAGATTTCATATTGTTCTTAAAGATTTCATATTCAATGTTAGATTGGTTTCCTTTTAGCAAACTTCTTTTTTTTTTTTTGAAAAAAAAATTTGGCGTTTGATTTGTCTGTTCTGTTCTTTCTTTGAGAGGGAACAAGACAAATTTTTTTAAATGTGTTCATATTTCTAGTTTTTAAACTTATGTTCTATAAACGATAGGTGAAATGGGGATTTCTTTAGAGCAAAACATTGAAACATGACAAATTTATCTTAAAAAAAACTTGAATGGAGAACAAGTATGTGGTTTAGTAAAGTTATGGTAATTTCATATTCAAATCTGATAGAACAACCTAGAAGAGTCCAAGAAAACATGGTTTGAAAGACATTATTTTGAACAATGTACCAATGTATGTTCTTGTTTTGAATTTGAAGCATCAAATGTTCTTCTTTGTTGTCACAATGTTACCTTATCTACCTTATAGGTTTCGTTTAAGACATTACCATATGTTTAACCAAACCACTCTATGTTTTAATAAGACCTTGTTGTTTGATCTCCTTATTATGATATTCATTTGGTATGGTTTTCACCATGGATGCAGGTTTCATTTTTGTAGATTCATTTTACTGCTCTGTGTTGTGAATTTTCCGGAAATTGTAAATATGAGGAAAGAAAACGGAGTTTCCGCTAATGTTGGTGCACTTAACGGTCGAATCACACGTGCTCGAGCAGCTACATTGCGTGCTTCCGGACAGTTGCCGTCTCTCAATGCACCTAAGCAACCAGATCAGAAACGGGTTTCACGAGCCAACACAAAAAGATCGGCCTTGGATGAAAACCACAATGCTGGTCTTCAGCATAAGAAGAGAGCTGTTCTTCAAGATGTCACAAATGTTTGCTGCAATAATTCATATAAGAGTTGCATTAATGCAACCAAAATCCAGGTTGACATTCCATCCTTGATTATACTATCACTTTAGCTGTGGTCTTATATATGTATAGTTCTTTAGAAATGTTACGATATGCGTATTTGATCCGTATCTGCTTGGATACTGTTTATAGTTTCACCTATTACTTGAGATTTACAACTTCAATACTGCCAGGCTAAGAGCAACAAGCAGGCTAGGAAAGGGGCAGCTAATTCGTCTAAAGTGGCACCGGATGTGGCAGCACAAGTCCAGCCAACTCGAGCCAACTTACAAAAAGAAGACAAGCAAGGGCTTGCAAAAATTGAACCTAAATTAGAAGTTACATGCTCGGTTAATTTGAAAGAGGATGCTACTCTTCCGTTAAATAGCACAAATGAAGGTGTGTTTTACCGTTGGCTTTCAAATCGAAGTTCAGCAATGCCTTCAAAATCCCAAAGTCGTCCTCGAAGAAATGGTTAGCTTTCTCCTTCACCCTTACATCCAAAGTTAATGGTAAAGGTCATATGCAAGGATGCATACACATTAAGTTCTGTTAGCATGGGAGTAAGGACATCTATAATGCCAATCAATACACAAAAGCTAGCCTTATAAATTAAGTGTTTTAGTTCATTGTATTATCTATAGCTCTAAAGATTAGGAAGGGCAGAGTTAGAAATGTAGATGTTCATCTCCTAGATAAGAGAACCATTTTCTGGAGGTTTGTCCACAATTAAGTAAATCGACATTGTATAGGGTAAAATGTTGAAGGAGATACCTGAAAAGCCATGGTTGAAGGAGGATTCGTTTACCTGATGTAAATGCATCTGCGGCTTTGTTCTGTTAGCCAACCCCGAATATCCATTTCTAGCAATATGTACATTGCATTTCTTGCTTTGTGGCTGCAAATACTGACATTTTTGAAATGGTTACTGCAGGGAAATTTAGCTTTTCTGGGACGTCGATAACACCTAGCTACCCGGATTTTGTCGACATTGATTCGGATAAGAAGGACCCTCAACTGTGCAGCCTCTATTCCCCTGAAATCTATAATAACTTGCGTGTTGCTGAGGTATGTGCTATGCATGTCATTCTTACCTTTGTTTCACTTTGATGTTCCCATTTCGAGTTAATGCCCCTCTCAGTTCTACTAAAGAACTAATGGATTTCATTCCCTTGATCATTAAAATTAGTAACATGATTACTGTCTCAATCTATGTCTAAATTGTGAGACTTGGGAGCTAAGTTACTATGACTATTATTCTTGAAGTACCAATGTCCAACACTTGCATCAAACTCATCTATATGGGGATTTGACCTCCAAATACATGTATCCAACACTCATACCCGAACCTGTGTAACTTACTTGGGGTGCATACAGTGTATGCATCCATCTCATGGTGCATATAGCAATTCTTGGTCCTATTATGACTTCATTTGTACCCGAATCCTTAGGTTGAACTTTTGATCTTTGCATTTGGTTAAAGCACTTTTGTTCTTCAGCTCGTCCGCAGGCCATATCCTAATTTTATGGAGACGATACAGCAGGATATCACTCAAAGCATGCGGGGAATTTTGGTTGATTGGCTTGTGGAGGTCAGTTTAAAACTGTTTAATCACTTAAAAACAGATTATGTTGTTCCTACTCTTCATTTTTCTTAACATGCTCGTGTTTGACATTTATACGTGTACATACTTGTATATCATGCTCACATCGTGATCAATGGTTTCAGGTATCTGAAGAATATAAGTTGGTGCCTGACTCACTTTACCTCACAGTGCATCTCATTGATTGGTTTCTCTCTAAAAATTACATTGAAAGACAAAGACTTCAACTTCTTGGGATCACTTGCATGCTAATAGCCTCGTAAGCTTTTGCATCTACATTGTTTCGAATCTTCATTTTTTTATCGGACACATATTTGGATGTGGATTTTGGGATATATGACTCTCCATACACCCAAAAACCGAAACTTATACCCAAATCCGAGTACCATAGTCATCATAAAATAACATCTGCATTTGCTTTCCTATCGTGATTCTAACATCGATATTCTCTTTGAACTTGAAGCAAGTACGAAGAAATATGTGCACCTCGTGTCGAGGAGTTCTGCTTCATCACAGACAACACTTACACTAAAGAAGAGGTATTGTTTTGCATGTAGTTTTTTAAGTGCCTTGTTCTTCAAGTTTCCTTATCCGACATTTAAATCAACGTATATCCAAATACGGGTCACATGTAACTGTATACCCGATTCTCCGAATTCAAGTAACATAGAGAAAACACGAGCCTACTGAAGTTAAAGATACGGACTACTACATTATTCTTACTATTTCTGGTTATTGTTTGCAGGTGCTAAAAATGGAGACTAAAGTATTGAAGTATTTTGGTTTTCAAATATTTGCACCTACTGCAAAAACGTTTCTCAGGTAATTTATTTCAGTTCAATCCAGATATATCCCAATGTATTCTTGAAATATGACATATTTGGTTTCTCTCAATTTCAGTATTGAGCAATTAGTCCTTTCGAGAAAATCAGAACAATTTAATCCTTGTTAATTTCAAAAGTGAGTAACTAAAGTCAATTATTCATAATGGTAATGTTTTGGCCAGTTATATATATTTTTATTACTATAACAAATTTAACCCGCTAAGTTTACACATTTATGGGATTAATTGTCCTTAGTGTTTACTTTTGAAATTAACGGGATTAAATTGCTTCAAAATTTTAAGAGGGATCACCTTGCTCAATACAAAATTAAGAGGGACCGAAAAGGTGTTTTTACCCTTAATTTTTCCTAAATCTTATTTTCTTGCATAAATTTCTGGGTTTTTTCAGGAGATTCTTAAGAGCAGCACAAGCCTCTTACAAGGTAATACCAACTAGGAAATAGAACAAGTCTCAATTCAGGGTAGAGCCAATTTCAAGCTTGAATTTGACTCGGTTGATAACTCGAGTTATATTATCAATTTTCTTTTTTTTAAACATATGACTTGAGTTTAATTTATCAAATGCAGAGCCCCAGCATAGAAATGGAGTACTTGGCAAATTATCTAGCGGAACTGACATTAATTGACTATGAATTCTTGAATTTTGTTCCTTCAATCGTGGCTGCCTCTGCTGTATTTCTTGCCAGATGGACTTTGGATCAGTCATCTCACCCATGGGTCAGCCATTCTTTTCCTCTTCATTTGCCGTGATTAAAAAACCGTATCAGATAAGTCGGTTCAATTCTTTTGAAGAAAACACTGAAAATTTTTTGTAATGTTTTGGGCATAATCTGTCCAACTCGGTTGGCTTGGGTCAACAATTTAATTTAAATGATTTAACATATATTTTTATTTAAATTTAAGGTTAAATTATTAAAATAATTTTTTTTGTTTTCCTTAGGTTACATTAACGTGTTGTAGCGTAAACTACTGTTAACGGTGTATGTAATAGTAAGCTGACGGGACAGGTTAAATCATTATTTTAACAAAAAAATTTAGGTTAAATTATACAATTGGTCACTATATTTTTTCGTTTTAAGCAATTTTTTTCTTTCTTCTCCATCTCTTTTAACGTAAAAGAAAAAAAATTAAATTGCTTAAAATGAAAAAAAATATAGTAACCAACTGTATAATTTAACCTAAATTTTTGTATGAAATGATGATTTAACGTGCCACTTTATTATACCATTAATGACAATTAACGCTTAATGGTTAAAATGTTACAATACGATAATGTATGTGACTAAAATGTAATTTAAGGTAAACAAAAGTATTATTCTGATAGTTTACCCTTGAGTTTAATTATAAAAACGTATTAATACATTTTTAAATATTTTATTATGTTTAAGTAGTAAAGTGAGTTATTCATTAAAAGTTCTATTTTGGCCTTTTAACCGAATTTTAGAGTAACTTTATTCATATTAAGTTCTCATTTTTGTGCAGAATTCAACTCTTGAACACTATACGGCTTATAATCAATCTGATCTGAAAACCACAGTTATTGCATTGCAAGATTTACAGTTGAACACCAAAGGTTGTCCTCTAAGTGCTATTCGCATGAAATATAGGCAACAAAAGGTAATTCTTCCATTTTTCTATATAATCGTATCTCTCTCAAAATACCCATATTTGAATCCGAGTAGCATAGTTGATACGAGAGCTGTAAACAACATTTCATTCTCCTATATGTTAACTAATGAGGTTTGTTGTTGATACCAGTTTAAATCCGTGGCAGCCTTAAGATCTCCGAAACTGCTTGAAACACTGTTTTAAAGGGCGACTTACAAAGGGGGACTGCTAACAGATAAAAAGAAAACACAATTTTCAGGTGGTTTGAATTCTAACATAATTTTAGAGCTTCAAAATCTTTGTTTAGGGTTCTTCCAGTAACTGTAATTTTTTTTTGTCTTATTAATCATCTGCCGTGACAGATAGATTAACTGTGTTTAATTGTAATGTTTGTAAGAGAATGAGAAATTTGTAAAACGGCTTAAACGTAAGGTCAACTTCTTGCTATAATGTTCTTTAGGTTGTAGGATATTGTCGTCATTTGGTTATTTTTTTAAAATAAATTATATTTAAAAGTATAAAAAGATTAAATATTTATTTATCCTTGAGTTTTGTACCTAAAGTTGTAAAATGTTACATAGCTGGGTTCAAAACTTTTGCAAAAAACTAATAAAAAAATTCAAAAAATAACTTATTAAAATCCTTAATTTATTAGATATTAGAAAATTTTTAATTAAATTATTTTCTAACAATGCATATGTTGAGGATAAATTCAGTTTAAGCAAGGAATAAGTAAAATAATGAAAAAATTGAAATAATCAAACATAAATATTTTATGTGAAAAAATTCTTTCAAAAAGAATAAAAAATTACGGACAAAAATAGTTTTACTAAAACAACAAAAAGAAAGAATACAAGAGATGGTGATAAAACTAAATCTAAAACTTGTAAAAATTAATATTTGAATGTGTTATGGGCTAATTTTTTAGGGTGAAAAAAAATCTATTTATAAGCTTAAATTTGTAGAATAGGAGGCATATTAAAACAAATAAAAAATTGCAAAAGAGTCAACAGTTACGTTTATATTATTTCAATCATTAATGTACCAAATCTAAAATTATTTTATAACAAAATAAAATTCAATGAAAATCAGTAGGTAAAACAATGTGCAAAAAAATTAAAAAAATTCAAGATCCAGAAAAGAAATTGAGAGTTGAAATACACAACAAACAGATTGAAGCTATTAGTGTGGAGGAAGGAGAATTTATTTGAAGGATTGCCTCTCGAGAACAAATTGCGAGCTTCTTGGACTTGGATTGGATGATGTATAAAAATTCTAACCACAGCAACAACAGCATTCGCATGTCTCGTAACAGCAGCAGCAACAAAAAAGTGCAAACAAACTGCACCAGATTCACCCATTTCAAACTCCATTATTTTATAAACATAAAAAAAAAAAAAACCATCTCAAGGATACTCCTTGTAAGGTATCTGTCTCAAAAGATAAGTCTGGAAGGAGATTAACTCTTTTAGGAGAAAACTTTGAAGGATTATTCATCCGACTGATTCCCCTATAATTAAAGATATTATTTTTTTGGGAGGTTTTGTCTTTTCTGATTTACCGAGAGTTAATGTGCCGTGAATAGCTGCTCTGAAAGCTTGATTCATAGAGTTGAGGAGCACCTTGGTTGGTGGACTTATAAATAATTATGGAACTCACTCGGACAAATGAGAACTCGATTATTTATAACCCTCGGTTTGGTGGTTTGAGTATTATAAGTATATCAATCGCAGTGCACCTGGCTTTATGAACTAGACCTTTTAAATAACTTCTCATGGTACGCTAACTCTTAGCAAAGAACAGGAAACAAAATCACCCACTAAGATAAAACACCTTTGATTGTTGGGGAATTAATTCATTTCCTAACAAATTATACTTTAAAGATCTCTCTTGAAAGAATCAACCTCTTTCAAGAGATGATTTTTATTTTCAAAATGAATAATACGAGTACATACGATATTTTTAGTATAATTTAAAAAATAAAAATAAAAACAAACCAGGCATAGAGGAAGCCTTTGTCGTCGTGGCGTTTTTTAACCTCTTCATAATATGAAATCTGTTGTGGAGATGGTGCTTTCATTTTTTCCTTTTTCTCTGTATGATTTATTTCATACAAATATAGTGAAATATGGATGGAAAACAGTTGCCTGTAGAAATTTATAGGGGAAAATAGAGAGGGAGGGAACTTTAATGTTAGCTCTTAGTTAGAGACCTTTTTCCGACGTAAATTTTTCTACGACGGCTAAAATTGAATTATATATATATAAATAATATGTAAATTTGTTATTATATTAACTTTTATAAATTAATTAAAAATATCTACTTATTAATATAAATGTATTTCTTTTGGGTTAACTACAATTGTTATGATTTGAGATTAATTTTAACGAGTAGAAAATAATATTCAGATAAAGCTATATATTCATCTGTTTAAGAAATGGTATTAATTTACAATATATATATATATATTCACCCCAAAAAAAAATGGTTTTAATTAAGGAGGTAGTTAGTACTTATGGTAGTTAGAAGCTCAACTACAAACCTCTTTCATTAAATCATTCATTTAATTTTTGGGTCTTACCTCGCTTTAAAGAAAATAAAATAATTCCAAGCCTAAGTTCTTAAAAAATAATAAAATATTTAAAAATGTTATTTTTATGATTAAATTTAAATAATAAAAATTAATTTAAATTTAAATTATACCATATCATGATAATTAAAAAAAGTCTTTATTCAAGTTTCAACGTTGACAGATTTAAATATTTATTAGCCGGATTTAATAAAAATGTTGATTTTAAAAATATATTTAGGGTTTTGGGTCAATTTCTAAGATATTTAGGAAAATAAATCGATTTTGTAATAATTATTTAATTTTATAAATAAAAGAATTATTAATTAAAAATATGAGTTGAAAAAAGAAAACTTAAATAGTATATTTATTAATTAAAATAAAAAAGCTTGAAACATCATAAAATAAAAAGAATTCAAATTTACTTAAAATCACTCATCTAACCAAATGAGTATACTAAAATTAGTGATTAAAAATACAAGTAAAGCTTGAACAACATGAAATAAAAATACAAATCTGAGTATGAATGGAACTAAATCCGAGATTAAAAGATAAAACTACTAATATTTAACTACCTAACCAAAGAGGTTGATGTGTTAAAAAATTAGAAAATGCGTTGTGTAAGACATATTTTTAGCAGAAAATGCTTCTAGAGGAACGCATTTTTTGTTTCTCTCTCCAAAATCAATCTATTGCGATAAATATTTCAGAAATCGATATTTTTTTTCAAATTTGACTACATTTATTGATTCCTTTAAAAATAGTTTATTTTGAAGAAAAATTAAATAAAAATCGAATTCAGTTATAAATTTTGTTTATCTTATTTTACTTTTTTTATATGAAATATTTAAATAAAATATGTTTAAAGATTGAATGGGAGCCTAAGGAAGATTCATTTATAAATATTTTTACCATTCAATCAATGATATTCTTGTATAATTTTAATTTTGTTATGAAATAAATATTAAAGAAAGTAAAAGAATAAAAAAATTGAGAGAACAAAAGAGAATGTATGAAGTTTATTGGTGAATGAGATTTTACAATAATTTTTCAAAGTGTATATTTATAGATATAAGTACATATTATATAAACTTTTACTTCTAATAAATATAAAAGGTTTAATGTATTATCAAACTTATTTTTATTTCGATGGATATAGATAAAATATTCATAATAAATTTTGATTTTAATTTTTCTTTTTTTAGATATGTAATTGGCAGGGGTGAATTAGGGACTGCCCTTTAATATTGTAAAATTTCATTTAAACTTTTTTGAGTTTTCAACAGTGTCCGAGTCAGAAATTTTTTTGGGTGAAATTAAATTATATATTTTTACAGAGGTAAAGTGCAATTTTATCATTATTAATTTAAAATTTTATAAATTTTAAATGATTTAAATGTAAATTTTTTAATTTTAGGAGGGCTGGGCCTGCCAGCCCCCTTGCTCCGCATTCAAAATATTTTATTTTTATTTTATAATTAGTGTTTAAAAATATGATAAATTTGTGTTTGGCATCTCAAAACTTTCCAAAGTTTTTATTTTATTTTATAGAATTTAAAAATTTTATATAATAAATTTAGTAACATTTTTAGTTCAATTTAATAAACTAATACAAAATAGTATCTAAATATTAATTAACTAAAAAATAAATTCCGATAATTATAATATCTAATACCAATTGAGCATTTAACTTATTTTACTTTTCTTGGATTTATATAAATATCCTAACCCGCTCAACATTTTTGGCTTCATCTGGTGGTGATGGGTACACTTAGAAATTTATGTTTATTTAATTGAAAATAAATTTTAAAAAAAATGATTTCTGAAAATTTAATTTTTCTTAAAATAATAGATATTGTTTTTTTGAGTATGGTGATATATTTTATTAAAAACAAAAAAGAGACAGAAACAACAAGAAAAAATTAGAGAGTTAAAAGACTATTATCATAAACAATATTATTCCTAAAATCACCGCTATTAAAAATGTGGTAACTAGTAATAATGAAATCGTATTCTAGACTACTTCGTTTCTTTCACGCCCTCCCATATTGAGAAATAAATATTTGAAACTTGATTTTATAAAGAGCTGATCAATAGAGAGATTTACAATGCTTCTTCAAAATCTATATTTATAGACCTAAGAAATATAAACAAAATAAAATTCTACTTCTGATGAATATTAAAATATTAAAGTAAACCAAACTTATCTTAATTTGAATAGATATCCACTTTATAACATAAATAAAATTATTAATATTTATTTATAGACCATTTTTTATTATTTTTGTTTCGAATTAAATCAATATTACATTTTACATTTTACTTGTTTAATCGTGCTGGTGTTGCACGCCATACACATAAAATTTACTTCTAAAAACTTCCTAGAAGTTAAAATTTTAAGTTTCTTAAAAAATTGGGTTAATTTTTGACTTAAAAAAAATTTCTCTTAAAAAATAATTTATTTAAAAATATTTTTATCTCAAAAATACTAATCCCAATAAATAAAACTTAAGGCTTTCTCAAGAAAACAAATAAAATGCAAGGAAGCTAATGATAATTAAAAGGTAGCATTGGCGAAAAATGAAGTTTTGACTGGAGTAGGTTTTAAGGCAGCAATAGTAGAGTACAACAAACAGAGACCATTAAGAGATGCAACATAGAAGCAGTTTTAAAGCAAACCAAGCGGATTTAAGCATATTTTGTACACTATTAGATTATTAGTGGAGTTTTTAAACTTTATAAATAAGATTAAGAAGTTGACAAGTGTCCTATAAATATATAAAAAAATATTAAAAAAAAAGATATGTGTCAATTTTACACTGTCAATGCACTCGTTCATGTTAAATAATACTAAACATTATAATATTTTTAACAATTAAAATTAAAAATTTATTATAATGTAATAATATTAAACTTAATTCAAATTAATTTTTATAAAAAATAAAATTATTCATAAATGTATATTTTCAAAATTTTGGCTTATAATTTTTAAAATAATATATTAATTTATAGGAAAATAGCATATTTTTCGTTGATTAACTTGTTTCTCATAAAACAAAACATTTTCCATGAATCAATAAAACTAGAAGGAAAATAAAAAAGAACAAAGAAAAAAACAAGGACGAAGACGTAAATAAAATAAATAAATATAAATGAAACATCGAATCAAGGAAATTTGATATTTGAAGCGAATGTGAATGACAACTTTGAAGTCATTATGTCGGCAGTGACTTACGGTTAGTTATCCGGAAAAGGAGTGGATGCAATTAATATTGCTAAGGTCAGTGGATAAGGCAGCCCGTGATGTTTCAATCATCTCGCATAATAAAAATACCCTTTTTTAGAAAAAAAACCCTTAATTTCGTAATTTCTATATTCATTTTACAATGTAAAATATATTTGGGGTTCATAATGTCATCTTTAAATTCAAATCTCGTTCTTTTCTTGAAAGTGTAATGACATTTAAAAACAACATAAATAAATAATAAAATAATAATTCAAAACTAATAATTATAACAATATATAACAATATATATAAAACAAATTAATTTAAATTAATCATATATATTTATAATTTTATATATCTCTCTATTTATATTAAAGTTTTTACTAAATTGGATGCTACAAGTCAAATAGATATCAACTCAATCGAGTAATGCTAAAAATATTTTTACTTTACAGAGTATGTTATATTATATCTACTAATATTGAACCCTTTATAAAATTTGGTGTCACGAGTCAATTGAACATCAATTCAGTTTGTAATAATAAAAATGCTCCTACTTTATAGTAAGCTATATTATTTTAAGGGTGTTTTTTGTCATTTCATATATTTTATGTGAACATGAACAATATCTAATAATCTACTAACTTTCAAAATTTCAACAAACAACATCTAATAATATGTTAACTTTTAAAATTTCAACATAAATCAAGTAGTATTTATCTATAGGATTTCAAAAACTCAAAAATTATAAAAATAAAAGACTTAATTTAACTTACCAATTAAACTTCAAGCTTGAAATCTCTAATTTTCCCCTTGTATCTTTCTTTCCCTTTCCTTTCCTTCCTAATTTCGTTTGCTCTCTGTTTCTTTCTGTTTTGTTTCTTTTTTTCTTCATTTCCTTTATCTTATTTACCTATTTATAATTATACATTATAATATATTTTTAACAAATATCTATTACTTAAATAAATATTTGTATTACAAATATATACATATATATTATTACATTTGTATACTATCATCACCATACACTTGTCTTTCTTTAATAATAATAATAATAATAATAATAATATCAATGTCATAATATAAATAATATAATATATAAATATCTTTTACTTATTATTTAAGAAAATATATAAATAAATTACAAGTGTATTAATATATATTTTACACATATACATTATCATCACCATACATTTGGCATAAATTTATTTATTTCATAATATAATATCTTATTTATAATTAATATAAATTACAATATTATAATATAATAATATACATTATAATTAAATAATATAAGTGTTTGCCGCTTCATTTAATGAAATAGGCTTAATTCCTATTTAGTCCCTCTTATTTTCCTTTAATCTATAATTAGACTTTCACACCTTATTCAATTTAGTCTTTTTTTTCTTCTAATTTCTCTTAATTAAGCTAAATTCACTTAATCAAAACCTAATTAAACACACCCCTAGACTCATAATTACTTCTAATAAATATTTACTAATTCGGTTTATTAAGACGGAGGCCCGATAATCTATTTTTCTGATGCCCGTGAATTTTGGGTCATTACATTGATATTTATAATTCATTAATGTTATATAGTTTGAATTATGGTAACACCACTGAGTATAGATATACTCAGCGTACGGTTGTTTCCGTGCGCAGGTCAGTAGAAGTCAAACGTCCCGATTCAGCATCTAGATCAATCCCTACTTCAGCACAACATTGGTGATGCATTTTTTTCCTTTTGGTAAATGTTGCATGTACTTAGGTCTTATTTAAAGGTCTTGTGAGTTTTGGTTGTAAAGAATTGGTCTCTAATGTTTGAATGAGAAATGAAATATTAAGTTATAAAATGGAATGTTTGGTACTAAAGTTGAAATGAGATAAATGAAGTTTATTAGTTAACTTTTATATAGTATCATGAATGTTGTTGATCAATTTGATAAGTCAATGTTTTACACATGATTTAAGTATGTTTGAATGTGAAAATGTGTTGGTTTCCATATTAACTGTAAATTGGTTGCAGTTTGAAATTACAGGGAATGTTAGATATTTATAAAGGGGTTATATTGAGTTCAAAAAAAAAATATTTACGAAAAATTTCTGGAATACTCGAACAAGTCCTGTTCCACTTGTAATACATGTTTTGGGCTTCGAGGGTCCATTATAGGGATTTAATGATTAAATTATATTATATATGATAATTTATTTATGAATTATTCGTAAATTATCCGATATGTTGAGTAATACTCCGTAACCCTATTCCGACGTCAGTTTAAGGTTAGGGGGTGTTACAGTTGTTGGTATTAGAGCTGTTCAAGTTTAGCCGATTCTCGGGCTAAATAGAGCTCGGAAGTGAGTCTAGAGGCACATGTCACTGTTGAGTCGAAACTAAGTCGGGATTTGGATGCTGACCTATTTATTTGTTTCTGTTTTATAGATTAAAGATGTCAGATGAACGAATAAATGATACTAACCAAGAAATGTACACCGGAGACGAAGAATCATATGGATTAGATGAAACTGAATCAATAACATCTAGTATAAACCCGATGAAAAATCAACCCCCTAGAGTAGATAGGGGAAATGTCAGAGATAGGGATGATTCTGATTTGTTAAGAGTAATTGCTGATGCCTTACAAAGGGTAGCGGGAATTGCTCCTGCTACGACATTCGCACTTACTCCTAGACGGGCCCCAATAAAAGAATTAAGAAAATATGGTGCCATTGAATTCTTGGGTCTGAAAAGAGTCAATCCATCCACAGCAGAGAATTGGATGGAATCAGCAAAAAGATTTATGCAACAAATGGAATGTACTCTCTGAGAATATCTTATCTGTGTTGTTTCTCTACTGCAAGATGACGCTTATTTGTGGTAGGAATCTATAATTCGACATGTACCAACAGAACAGGTAACATGGGATTTATTTCAGAAAGAATTTCAGAAGAAATATGTCAAGTAATTATATATTGAAGACAAAAAGCAAGAATTTCTGATGTTAAAACATTATGATCTATCAGTGGTAGACTATGAAAGGGAATTTTCTAGACTCAGCCGATATGCTTCAGATTTTATACCGACAGAGGCCGACAGTTGTAAGCAGTTCCTACAAGGTTTAAGAGATGAAATCAGAGTACAACTGGTATCACACCGAATCACAGAATTTGTAGAACGGGAAAAAATGGTAGAGCAAGTTCTGGGATTGGATTAAAAGTCGAAAATATGTCAAGTAATTATATATTGAAGACAAAAAGCAAGAATTTCTGATGTTAAAACATTATGATCTATCAGTGGTAGACTATGAAAGGGAATTTTCTAGACTCAGCCGATATGCTTCAAATTTTATACCGATAGAGCCCGACAGTTGTAAGCAGTTCCTACAAGGTTTAAGAGATGAAATCAGAGTACAACTGGTATCACACTGAATTACAGAATTTGTAGAACGGGAAAAAATGGTAGAGCAAGTTCTGGGATTGGATTAAAAGTCGAAAATATTTAGATCGACCGGGAAACGAGCTGGAACTATTAGTTCTAATCCTCAGCCAAAAATATCCAGAGAAACCAGAGGTGGTTGAAGGCCGAGTTTTAGATTGGACCGAAGTGATAAAAGCCGGAGAAAACACACTACAATTTCTACTGGCAGTGTAAGAGGCCCTTCTCGAGATATTGACATGCCAGACTGCGAACATTGTGGGAAAAAGCATAGAGGTGAATGTTGAAGAATAATCAGACGATGTTTCCGATGTGGGTCTACAGATCATTTTATTAGAGATTACCCGAAAAGTGAGAGCATCGCACCTGCAGCATCACAGAGATCAGTGTCTACTACTCGAGGCAGAGGCTCAGGTAGAGGCGGTTCTATTTCTAAAGGTGGTGGTGTAAAAAAAGACAGTGACATAGTTACTCAGCAGTCGGAGGCTAAAGCGCCAGCCAGGGCATACGTAGTTCAGACTTGGGAAGAAGGCGATGCACATGACGTCGTGGCAGGTATATTTTTACTGTATTCTAAACTAGTTTATGTATTAATTGACTAGGGATCATCACATTCATATATTAATTCGAAATTGGTCGAGTCAGAAAAATTAAAATTTGAAATGTCTAGAGTTTTAATAGAGGTATCTAGCCCTATGGGACAAATTGTTTCTGTAGACTGAGTGTGCCGGAGATGCCTGTTGATAATACATGATAAAATGTTTTCTATTGATTTCTTGGTCATACCTTTCGGTGATTTTGATGTAATCTTGGGCATGGATTGGTTATCTGAACACGGAGTAGTATTAGATTGTTATAAAAAAAAGGTTTAGTATTCAGACAGAAGATGGATACAAAATTGAAGTGAATGGCATCTGTACTAGTGGATCAACATGCATCATTTCGGCAATAAAGGCCAATAAATTGTTTCAGCAAGGTTGTGCAGCATACTTAGCTTATGTTATTAATTCTGATTTAGTTGGAAGTTAATGTAGCAAAATTAAAACCATATGTGAGTTTTCGGATGTATTTCCTGAATAATTATAGGGTTTACCACCTAATAGAGAAGTCAAATTTGCTATTGAGGTGTACCTGGGTACAGCACCAATCTCTATACCTCCGTACTGAATGTCACCTACCGAATTGAAAGAATTGAAGATACAGTTACAGGATTTGTTAGATCGTGGATTTATTAGATTAAGCATTTCACCATGGGGTGTACCGGTATTGTTTGTTAAAAAGAAAGATGGCTCAATGCGACTTTGTATCGATTACCGACAGTTGAACAAAGTAACGATTAAGAACCAGTATCCGTTGCCCCGTATAGATGATTTGTTTGACCAGTTAAAGGAAGCTTTGGTATTTTCGAAGATTGATTTGAGATTCGAGTATTATCAGTTGAAAGTAAAAATAAGTGATGTGCCAAAGACTGCATTTCATACTTGGTATGGTTATTATGAGTTTTTGGTGATGCCGTTTAGGTTGACTAATGCCCCAATTGCATTAATAGATCTAACGAATCGCATTTTCCAATCGTATTTAGATCAGTTTGTGATGGTCTTCTTTGATGATAAATTGGTTTATTCGAAGACAGAGTCAGAACATGATTAACATTTCAGAATAGTTCTACAGATTCTATGAGAAAAATAATTGTACAAGAAATTAAGTAAATGTAAATTCTAGTTATCGGAGGTGGTGTTTTTGGGACATGTGTCTGCTGATGAAATCAGATTTATCCGAAGAAGATTGATGCGATTGTTCAATGGAAAACACCAAAGAATGTATCTTAGGTACGTAGTGTTCTAGGACTAGTTGGATTCTACCGAAGATTCGTTAATGGATTTTCGAGAATAGCATTGTCGATGACTAAGCTTCTACAAAAGAATGTTACTTTTATCTGGGATGACCAGTGCCAGAAGAGTTTTGAGACATTGAAGCAAATGTTGACTGAGGCACTTTTTTTAACCTTACTAGAGTCAGGAAATGACTTTGTTGTATACAGTGATGCTTCTTTGAGCGGTTTAGGTTGTGTATTGATGCAAGACAAAAAAGTAATAGCTTATACATCTCGAAAATTGAAGCCACATGAGCGTAACTACCCGACATACAATTTGGAGTTAGCTGCAGTAATCTTTGCATTGAAGATTTGGAGGCATACTTGTATGGTGAGAAATGTTACATTTATACTATCATAAGAGCCTTAAATATCTTTTTTTCACAAAATGAGTTGAATTTGAGACAAAGACGGTGGATTGAGCTTCTGAAAGATTATGATTGTGTAATAGACTACCATCTTGGAAAAGCAAATGTAGTAGCAGATGCATTGAGCAGAAAAGCAGCAATTGAATTACTGGCAAAGTTCGCTTGGCTTAGTATTAGTGATGATGGAAGCTTGTTAACTGAATTAAGAGTTAAGTCGATAATGTTTGACCAAATTAGAGCA
Source organism: Gossypium hirsutum (assembly GCF_007990345.1). NCBI lineage: Eukaryota > Viridiplantae > Streptophyta > Magnoliopsida > Malvales > Malvaceae > Gossypium > Gossypium hirsutum. The sequence goes on along the minus strand of NC_053432.1, from coordinate 62,846,713 downwards.
GCCTAACCGTACCATCTCTTTTTTCTTCATCAACTTTTCATCTTCTAGTCGGGCTGCTCTAATTTGGTCAAACATTATCTACTTAACCCTTAATTCATCTAAAAAGCTTCCATCATCATTAATATTAAGTTGAGCGAACATTGCCCGTAATTCAATTGCTGCTTTTCTGCTCAATACATCTGCTACTACATTTGTTATTCTTGGATTGTTGTCTATTACACAATCATAATATTTCAAAAGCTCAATCCACCGTCTTTTTCTCAAATTCAACTCCTTTTACGACAAAAGATATTTAAGGCTCTTATGATCAGTATAAATGTAGCATTTCTCATTATACAAGTAATGCTTCCAAATCTTTAATGCAAAAATTATTACAGCTAACTCCGAATCGTGTGTCGGGTAGTTGCACTCATGTGGCTTTAACTGTCGAGATGCATAAGTTATTACTTTTTCTTCTTGTATCAATACACAAACCAAATCACTCAGAGAAGTATCACTGTATGCAACAAAGTCCTTTCCTGACTCTGGTAAGGTTAAAACAGGTGTATCAGTCAACATTTGCTTCAATGTCTCAAAAATCTTCTGGCACTGATCATCCCAGATAAAAATAACATTCTTTTGTAGAAGCTTAGTCATCGGCAATGCTATTTTCGAAAATCCATTAACGAATCTTTGGTAGTATCCAGCTAGTCCCAGAAAACTACTTACCCCGGATACTTTTTTTGGTGCCTTCCATTGAACAATCGCCTCAATCTTCTTCGGATCAACTCTGATTCCATCAGCAGACACGTCCCAAAAATACCACCTCCGATAACCAGAATTCACATTTACTCAACTTCCTGTATAACTGTTTTTCCCGTAGAATCTGTAGAACTATTATGAGATGTTGATCATGTATTTACTCTGTTTTCAAAATGAAGACCACCACAAAATGATCTAAATACGACAGGAAAATGCGATTCATTAGATTCATTAATGCAGCTGGGGCATTAGTCAACCCGAACGGCATCACCAAAAACTCATAATGACCATACCTACTACGAAATGTAGTCTTTGGCACATCATTTTCTAACATTTTAACATTTTAACATGTATTATCAATGGGCATCCTCGACACACTTGGTCTACAAACACAGTTTGTCCCAGAGGGCTAGACACCTCTATTAAAACTCTAGATATTTCAGATTTTAATTTTTTTGACTCGACCAATTTCGAATTAATATATGAATGTGATGATCTCGAATCAATTAATGCATAAACAGGTTTAGAATACAGTAAAAATATACTTGTCACGACATCATGTGCATCGTCTTCTTCCCGATTTTGAACTACGTATGCCCTGGTTGAAGCTCTGGCCTCTGACTGCTGAGTAACTATGTCACTGCCTTTTCTTACACCACCTCTAGAAATAGAACCGCCTCTACCCGAGCCTCTGCCTTGAGTAGTAAACACTGATCTCTGTGATGCTGCAGGTGCGATGCTTTCACTTTTCAGGCAATCTCTGATAAAATGATCTGTAGACCCACATCAGAAGCATCATCTGGTTATTCTCCAACATTTACCTCTATGCTTTTTCCCACAATGTTTGCAGTCCGGCATGTCAATGTCTCGAGAAGGGCCTTTTACACTGCCAGTAGAAACTATAGTCTACTTTCCTCGACTTTTATCACCTCTGTTAGATCTAAAACTCGGCCTTCAACCACATTTGGTTTCTCTAGATCTTTTTGGCTAAGGATTAGAACTAGTAGTTCCAGTTCATTTCCTGGTCGATCTTACTGTTTCTGAGTTTTAATCCAATCCCAGAACTTGCTCTACCATTTTTGCCCGTTCGACCAAATTTACAAATTCTGTGATTCGGTGTGATACTAATTGTACTCTGATTTCATCTCTTAAACCTCGTAGGAACCGCTTACAACTATCGGCCTCTGTCGGTATAAACTCTGAAGTATATCGGCTGAGTCTAGAAAATTCTCTTTCATAGTCTACCACTGATAGATTATCTTATTTTAACATCAGAAATTCTTGCTTTTTATCTTTAATATATAATTCCCTAATATATTTCTTTTGAAATTCTTTCTGAAATAAATCCCATGTTACCTGTTCTGTTGGTACATGTTGAATTACAGATTCCCACCACAAATAAGCTTCACCTTGCAGTAGAGAAACAGCACAGATAAGACATTCTCAGAGGGTACGTTCCAGTTGTTGCAGAACTCTTTTAGTTGATTCCATCCAATTCTCTGCTGTGGATGGATCGACTCTTTTCAGACCCAAGAATTCAGTGGCAACGTATTTTCTTAATTCTTTTATTGGGGCCAGTCTCGGAGTAGGTGCGAATGTCGTAGCAGGAGCAATTCCCGCTACCCTTTGTAAGTCATCAGCAATTACTCTTAACAAATCAGAATCATCCCTATCTCTGACATTTCCCCTATCTACTGTAGGGGATTGATTTCTCATCGGGTTTATACTAGATGTTATTGATTCAGTTTCATCTAATCCGTATGATTCTTTGTCTCCGGTGTACATTTTTTTGTCAGTATCATTTATTCGTTCATCTGACATCTTTAATCTATAAAACAGAAACAGATAAATAGGTCAGCATCCAAACCCCGACTCAGTTTTGACTCAACAGTAGCATGTACCTCTAGACTCACTTTCGAGCTCGATTTAGTCCGAGAATCAGCTAAACCTGAATAGCTCTGATACCAACAACTGTAACACCCCCGACCCTAAACTATTGTCGAAATAGGGTTACAAAGCATTACCGAACATATCGGATAATTTACGGATAACTCATAAATAAATTAACATATATAGTATAATTCAATCATTAAATCCCTATAATGGACCCTCAAAGCCCAAAACATGTATTAGAAGTGGAACGGGATTTGTTCGAGTACTTTAGAAATTTTTCGTAAATATTTTTTTTTGAACTCAATATAACCCATTTATAAATATCTAATATTCCCGGTAATTTCAAACCGCAACCAATTTATAGTTAATATGGAAACCAACACATTTTCACATTCAAACATACTTAAATCATGTGTAAAACATTGACTTATCAAATTGATCAACAACATTCATGATACTATATAAAAGTTAACTAATAAACTTCATTTATCTCATTTCAACTTTAGTACCAAACATACCATTTTATAACTTAACATTTCATTTCTCATTCAAACATTAGAGACCAGTTCTTTACAACCAAAACTCACAAGACCCTTAAATAAGACCTAGGTACATGCCACATTTACTAAAAGGAAAAAAATGCATCACCAATGTTGTGCTGAAATAGGGATTGATCTAGATGCTGAACCAGGACCTTTGACTTCTACTGACCTGCGCACAGAAACAATCGTACGCTGAGTATATCTATACTCAGTGGTATTACCATAATTCAAACTATATAACATTAATGAATTATAAATATCAATGTAATGACCTAAAATTCACAGGTATAAGAAAAAGTATATTATCGGGCCTTCGTCTTAATAAACCGAATTAGTAAATATTTATTAGAAGTAATTATGAGTCTAGGGGTGTGTTTAAGTAGATTTTAATTAAGTGAATTTAGCTTAATTAAGAGAAATTAAGAAAAAAGACTAAATTGAATAAGGTGTGAAAGTCTAATTATAGATTAAAAGAAAATAAGAGGGACTAAATAAGACATTAAGCCTATTCCATTAAATGAGGCTGCAAACACTTATAAAAATCTTAGATTTTTGTAATTAAATATTATTTAATTATAATGTATATTATTATATTATAATATTGTCATTTATATTAATTATAAATAATATAATATATTATGAAATAAATAAATTTATGCCAAATGTATGGTGATGATAATGTATATGTGTAAAATACATATTAATACACTTGTAATTTATTTATATATTTTCTTAAATAATAAGTAAAAGATATCTATATTATATTATTATTTATATTATGACATTGGTATTATTATTATTATTATTATTATTATTATTATTATTATAAATTAAAGAAAGACAAATGTATGGTGATGATAGTATTCAAATATAATAATATATATGTATACATTTGTATACAAATATTTATTCCAGTAATAGATATTTGTTAAAAATATATTATAATGTATAATTATAAATAGGTCAATAAGATAAAGGAAATGAGAAAAAAAGAAGAAGAAACAAAACAAAAAGAAACAGAGAGCAAACGAAATTATGAAGGAAAGAAAAAGGAAAGAAGGATAAAGGGAAAATTAGAGATTTCAAGCTTGAAGTGTAATTGGTAAGTTAAATTAAATCTTTTTCTTTTAATTTTTGAGTTTTTAGAATCCTAGAGATAAATACTACTTCAATTTATTCAACATGAACAACATCTAATAATTTGCTAACTTCAATTTATTTAACATGAACAACATCTAATAATCTGCTAACTTTCAAAATTTCAACACAAATCAAATAGTATTTATCTCTAGGATTCTAAAAACTCAAAAATTACAAGAAAATAACTTAATTTAATTTACCAATTAAACTTCAAGCTTGAAATCTCTAATTTTCCCTTTTATCCTTCTTTCCCTTTTCTTTCCTTCCTAATTTTGTTTGCTCTCTGTTTCTTTTTTTTTTCTCATTTCCTTTATCTTATTTACCTATTTATAATTATACATTATAATATATTTTTAACAAATACTATTACTTAAATAAATATTTGTATTACAAATGTATACATATATATTATTACATTTGTATACTATCATCACTATACACTTGTCTTTCTTTAATTTATTATAATAATAATAATAATAATACCAATGTCATAATATAAATAATAATATAATATATAGATATCTTTTACTTATTATTTAAGAAAATATATAAATAAATTACAAGTGTATTAATATGCGTTTTACACATATACATTATCATCACCATACATTTGGCATAAATTTATTTATTTTATAATTTAATATCTTATTTATAATTAATATAAATGACAATATTATAATATAATAATATACATTATAATTAAATAATATTTAATTACAAAAACCTAAGATCTTTATAAGTGCTTGCCGCCTCATTTAATGGAATAGGCTTAATTTCTTATTTAGTCCCTCTTATTTTCTTTTAATCTATAATTAGACTTTCACACCTTATTCAATTTAGTCTTTTTTTTTCTAATTTCTCTTAATTAAGCTAAATTCACTTAATCAAAACCTAATTAAACACACCCCTAGATTCATAATTACTTCTAATAAATATTTAAGAATTCGGCTTATTAAGATGGAGGCCCGATAATGTACTTTTTCTGATGCCCGTGAATTTTGAGACATTACAATCAATTATATAACATTTTAAATCATAAGAACTAATTTACATTCAAATTCCTATATCATCTATAACATTTCATCAACTAATATCATATATCAACAATTTAGTCTTTTATCAAATTCATGAACCTTAGTTTCAGGCTTTCGAATCGCACATCCCATTTCAATTCACAATTCGATTCTCAATTTCTTTTTCATACTTTCAATAGTAAGATTAATCAAATTCGTTCTATTTTCTCATTTATTCACCTTATTAACAAAACTCGGACCTTGACGGATATACGGATTCCAACCAAACACACCAGAATGATCCATCTAAACACACCAAAATAATCCTCCCAAACACACCAGAATGGCACTAAGTGCCTCTTTGGATATTCCGAAGAAATATAGTAACATCAGTGTCTCCTCGGCTAAGCCGAAAAATCCCCAAATTCTTCCAATCCTATGGCATGCCAACTCAATCCGACTCTACCCGACTAGTTAATAGGGTATTCAATTTTCATATTTCAATTCCATCACTTTCTCATATTTTCAATTCAAATCATTTTCAATTTAATCACAGTTCAATTCAAATACAATTTTCCACTTCCAATCAATATATCATCAAATATTCATACATAATCATACTTCATCTCAATTTCAATCATTTCAATATTGATACTTACCTTATAATTTACTTACAATACATATAAATTTAAATATAACATTAATAAATAGTAGTTTGAATTATAGTAATACAAACCGTGATTTTATCATGTCTACTCCTTGATAACTTTTTACTTTCCTTTTTAAGCCGATGCCTCTGGTTCTTTGCTAGCTACGAAAATTAAAGTTAATTTACACTATTAATACAGTACTAACTTATATTAAATAATTGAATTTTCTATTCAACTTGAACTTTAATTTCAATTTGGTCCTAGCTGAATTCACTTACTTTTCTATCTCAATTCATACTTTATTTCTACTCAATTTCCTACCAAATTCAACTTAACTATCTAATATCCATGAATAAACCCTAATTTCAAATTTCTTTCAATTTAGTTCTTCTAACACAAAACTTATAGCTTACTTTACAATTTAATTCTTTTATCAATTCTAACTAGAAATTCTATCAATCAAACCCCTAATTCAACAATTTGTCCGACATGAATCATGTTAAAAAATATAAGAACTTTCAAAATTTCAACTTAATTTCAACAAAACTTTATTTTAAGGCTTCAAAAACACCAAAATTAAAAGAAAAGGACTTAATTAACTTACCAAAATAATATCCAAGCTTTAAAACCCTAGTTTTTCCTTTTTCTTTTCTTTTTCTCCCTTCCTTCCCCTTTTTCGTTTCACTCTCTGTTTCCTTTTATGCTTTCTTTCTTTTATTCCTTTTATCTTTTATTTACTTTATTAGTTTTATAATATTATATTATATTATATTATTTAATTAATAAATATCTTTATATTTAAATTATAAGTAATTATCTACTTATTTTACAAGTGTATAAATATATACATTACACATGTATAATTTAATCAGTATACATTTATCTTTATTTTAATTTATTTATCATATAAAAATTTTATAATATAATTAATATACAAATATCTTTTACTTATTGTTTAAGAAAATATATAAATATTTTACAAGTGTATAAATACAACCATTACACATTTATTTTATCATCACCATAAATTTGACATAATTTAGTTTATTTTCATAATATAATATTTATAATACCTTAATTTAATAATATATTTTATAATTAAATCATATATAATTATATAATTAAAATCTAAAGTATCTAAGATTTTTAACATGGTTTGCCGCCTCATTTATGAGGATTGGCCTAATTTCCCTTTTAGTCCTTTTTATTTTCTTTTAATCTAGAATTCAACTTTTACCATTTATTCACTTTAGTCTCTTTTTTCCTACTTACTCTTAATTAAACTAAATTCACTTAAATAAAAACCTAATTAGACACACAACTAGGCCCATAATTATTTCTAATAACTATTTACTAATTCGGTTTGCTAAAACGAAGGCCCGAAAATGCACTTTTCTGATGCCCGTGAATTTTGGGTCATTACAGATATATTAGTAAAATTAAGATCTGAATATAATTATTTCGTTTGATATTAGTAAATTTTGATTTTTGAAAATTCATTATTTCATAACTTAATATGGTATTGATTATATTATTTTGAATTGATTTGGATAAAAGTTAAAAATAATAATTTGATTATTTTATTTTAATAAAATGAGAAATAATTTATTTCATAAGATTTTATAAATCAACTTAATATTTTGACCATGGTTAAAAATTCACTTAATAATTGGATTTAAGTGTAATTATTTGTAATTGAAAAGTCACATATTTGAATAACCATCGTAATTGATGAGCCCCACCATTGATGAGCCCCACCAAATTGGGTGTAATCGCAGCACTCCAATTATACTTTCCATTTCTTAGGGGAAGATAAGAGTTTGAGTAATTACTCAAGTAATTACACCCGAATTCAATCTTAAACAAATATTTTTATATAAGTTAAAAGAATTATATTATAAGTATGAATTTGTATGAGTGTTTTATAAATCTTAAAAAATTTATTATAAAAATAATCTGCGTATTTTATAAAGTTATAAAAAATTATATTATAGCTTATTATAAATCCTAAAATATTTTTAAAGTTACGGTCAAAATTTTTTTATAAAAATAATCTACATGTTATAATAGTGTTGTAATATTTTTATTTATAAAAAATTATGACCAAGTATGGACATAACTTATTTATGTGTACATGCTATATATTATAAAAATAATATACTTGTTCATACAAAATGTTATAGTTTTTTTATATATTAACTTATTTATAAAAAATAATTTTCTAAAGTTATTGTAAAAAATTATATTATTTATAAGAAGTATTATGAAAATTTTGGACAATTTATAAAATCTTATTTTTAAAGGTTATATATTATAGATTTTATATTATTTTTACTTAATTTATGTATTATAAAAAGATATATATAACCTATAAATCTTTGTCCAAATTAAGTTTATATAAGTTTTTATGATTAAAACTATAGAGCAATTGACATGTGAATCCAAAATATTATAAGGTCAATGCTATTTGTGCATATAGAAAAGTTTATTGCACCATTTGAGAGAACGTAACAGACTCAAGCTCCATAGACAACTTCTAAACTCTTTAGGCTTTAATTTGAATTATTTAAGGCTTCAAAATGTGGTTGAGAATACATTTGTTGTTCTAAAAAAATATTTCTCATATTAATAACATCAACTTAATATAGTATAAAAAAACAATGTTGGATTGTACTAGTATGTTACATATTTCACAACTTCAATCATGGGTGGAATTAAGATGATTGATACTTCATAGAGTACATGGAAGAAAGAAGTTATGATAATCTTAATGATGCAAATTCAAATGATGATGAACTCGGTCAAAAACCAACAAATAATAATAACGAGCATATGTTAAATATTAAAAATGGAATACCCTAACAAAATATACACTACAACAATTAGATAAATTTGCCTATGAAGTTTATTTTTCTTGCTATTTTTATTAGTAGTTGTGTTATCAACTACTTTTTTAGACTAACATAATATACATGATGATTTAATTTTATTTATTGTTATTTACTTAATTTTTTTTATAATACTAATAAATTTTTATAGTAAATAATATTCTTTAAAAATATAAATTATGTAACTATATAATTATAATTTATACTATATATCAAAATAATATAAGAATTTTAAAGTAATTATATTCTTTCAGTCAAACACTTTTTTATTGAAATTTTATATTATCTAAAAGGTTAATATAGTTACCAAACACAATTTTAAAAAAAATTGAAAACTTTTAATGGTTAATCAAATATACCTCACAAATCTCTATAGTGTTCAACATTTGTATTTTCTTACCGTTCAATCAAAACTTTAATTATAAATTATATCTTTTTTTATAAATATATTTGTTGTATGATTATGTTTTTTATCCACATAATGACTTGCCATAATTTAATGTTTATAATGTTCAAAGCAGTATCCAACCCAAGGTGTTTTACGTCAACCATGAAAACGTGGCTCAATTAATAGAGACATTAGGGATAAATCTCAAAATTATATATAAATTTTGATATAACCTGCAACATTATACATTGATTTTGATTTTGTACAATTTTACACATGAAATTTTGATTTGATTAAATTTTCATAAATCAATAACATCATTGTCAATATAATATTATTTTAACTTTACATATTATATATACAAATAATTATATTTATGAAATATGAAAATAAATTGATGTACTTATATATTTAAATGTATACAATTGGATAAAAATTAAAGTATAAATATACCATATAAATTTAGGTTTATATGTTTTGAAAAATTTTCCTAAAAGATACCCTGTATTGATCTATTCCGTTTGGAGTTAGGAAAACAATGGGTGAGTCACACCAAACTAAATTTTTGGACAATATTTTATTTTTATTGCAAAAATTGTATATAAAAATATTATTCATATTTTAATTTGGGAAAAATCTAAATAAACATAAAAAATAGGAAATTTTAGGGTTAAATATTTTTTTCTTTTTTTTGTAATTACTCATATATTGAGGTTTCAACTTTTTTCTTGAGTACTACTTAGTCTTTGAATTTAGTAATTGTTTTGTATTGGGCTTGATTTTTTATCCAAGTTAACTTTTAAATTTGTCGATTGTTTTCACATTGAGATTTGAATTTTTTTGGTTGAAGTTAATATTTGATATTTCTTTGAAAACTCTAAAATTTAAACTCTAATATAAAAACTATTATCAAGTTTAAAGACTAATTTAAGTAAAAAATAGTTCAAGCTTCAAAATAAAACTAATTATTTAATTTAAATATGAGAGCTGTTACCAAAATTCAAGAAGTAATTTAGAAAAAAAATTCAATCCCACTTAATCAAACCGGTCTATTGGCTATTCTAATCCGATGGCCCCTATTTCATTGGTTGTCGGCTCATTTCTTGCTAGCCATAGCCCTAAGCTCATCTCCACCGTACGTGCCATTGTGCTTAGCACTTGGGTCGTAGGCAATCTTAGCCGCACATCACTCACCATGTTTAACATATGGGAATTCAATTTTTGGTTAAAATGTGTTCTTATATTTTTATTTTCAAAAATTTATTATTTAAATTTTAAAATTTAAGTTTAACAGTTAATATTGTTAAAATTATTATTTTTAATTTAAATTTATTACAATATTATTTTTAGCTATATTACTATAAATAATTTTTTTATTTTAAAAATATCAATAAATTTAACAGTTTTAATAATTAGACTTAAATTTAAAATTTAAAATTTAAAAAATTAAATTTCTAAAATTAAAAATATAAAGACTAGATTTTAAATTTGTGAAAAATACAGATACTTATAAAATATTTTAACCTCAATTATATATATTCTAATAATTTAAATAAAAAATAATGTCATTCACTCCATTCATTCAAGTGAAAGAAAAATATTTTCCACGGAATCGGCAGCAGCGTGTTGAAAATTTCATAGTTCATCTTAAATAGATCTTCATGTCCCCAAAATAATATCAATAATAATAATAATAATAAATAGATCAAAACCAGTAGGTCGCGAAAAGATCAACGACTTTGATCTCAATTCTGTCAATCAAACGGTCCACGAATTTTATCACTTTCTTACCAGCCAAGACCACGCTTGCTTATTCTCTCTCTCTTGTTTTGGAGTTAGCAATGGAGCAGAAATGCTGTCGCTATATTTTCTCGAGAAAATGAAAGAAAAGAAAAAGTTTTGTGCTTTGAAAGCTATTTCAGTGTAATTATTCACACTTTTTTTCCCTTTAATTTACTTTCCTAAAGATGTTTTGATTGAAAATATTAGGTAATGTTCTTACCTTGTATTCCAATGTAAATATCTATTTCCCTTTCTCATTTTCATGTTATTTTAATTTGATTCTGCAAACTTGATAATGGGTTTTCAGTTTCCTTCTAGTTAATTAATGGGTCGATTCCAATTTGCTTAAAAGACATAGATTAAATATATAGAAGATTGAACTTTGTTTAATTTTCAGTTGAACTCAAGTTATTGTGAAAATTTATGCTTATAGAGTTATGGGTTATCAAAATTATAACTGGAAATTTAACATTTAGTTTACTTCAATCATGTCTGTTGAAAAAGGTCTAATTTCTTCTTCTTTTTTCTGCTTGGGTTTTTATTTATGAGTAGTTTTAATTTAGTTTTATATGTATTTTCTGTAGAAATACCAGATATTTAAAGCCTTGTTGATGCTTAATGTCACCACTATACTGTGTTTTTTAGTAGTTTAGGTTGCATTTTTGCAAATTTAATGTAAAGAATTTTTTTATCTTTTGAAAATTCCATTTTTTTTGCTTGGATTTTTATTTATGATTAGTTCATATTTAGTATTGTATGAATTTTGTGTGAAATTATCAGATATTTTAGGTTGTTAGGGTTTGATCGCTGATCATCGTATGTTGGCTGTTATGATCGCCGAGTTATTTGAACTGATTTATTAATGTATTTGTAGCGAATGCAATCCTCAATATGTTGTAGTCGCATTGTCGGCTGACTATGCTGTTTATGCATCACTTTGGTGAGCTTGAGCTGCTTGATTTTAGTTTCCAGCTTTGCATTGTTGTTATTGTGTTATAACGACATACACACACATATGCTCTCTGAAATTTCAAGACATGGTTTTTGTTAGCATGATTAGTATAAAATTGATTCCATGTTCGATTCATGGCAGCTTTTGTATATGGATGGAATAAAGTTGTTGGTTCTATCGATGTTGTGTTGTCGAGTGTTAAGTTGAGTGGTACCAGTTGTGAACTTTGGGTGGAAAGCAGTAGATATCTGGAAAGTCGATAAGCAACCTATGCTTCCACACTATGTAATTTGGTCGGCGGATTTAAATGGGCAGTTCCTCTTCGGAAGATAACAGCAAGCAAACTGACCAATACCCGTTGCTAATGGAACGTGTGGAAAGCCATAGCAATCAAGAGCACATCATTAACGTAACATGGCATGACGAGCTTGACGATGCTTCTTCGAGCTCGTCTCTGGATGAATTATCTTCTAGAGCGAACTTAGCACGGAATGAATATAGATCTTCAAGCAGCACACAAGCTTCCGGATATCAGACTTCTTCGAACGGGTTGAACTCTTGGAATTCTTCATTCACGAGGCATCGCAGGAGCCCTTTAAATTCTGCATTATGGATTTTGTTTGAGTTACTATTTATTGTCAGTCAGATTACAGCATCTGTGGTGGTTCTATCGTTGTCGAGAAACGAAAAGCCAGAAGCTCCCTTGTTCACATGGATTGTTGGTTATGCATCTGGTTGTGTTGCAAAACTTCCTATTCTTTATTGGCGCTACCGTAACCGCAACGATGGTATTGAGCAAGATTCGTTGCACTCAAGTCAAGGTTCCTCTTACGGCAATCCCAGTGAGTCTACACCATTTACAGCTATCGCAATTATTCAAGCTTTGGATGAGGAGAATGATCACATTACTGAATCAACAAGGGACGGTCATATTTCCGGAACCTTAAGTACCAGGTGTGTTTGCAATTTGCATTTGTTTGTCAGTCATTACTTTTATATGATAAAGTCGGATAGAATGCAAAGGAAAATAATTTGTACATCACAAACGTATATAGGGACATGGGTATGGATACCGTATCCAATACTCACATCAGAGTCCGAGTAACAAAGGCTAAACAGCTCGAATATGGGAAAAAAAATGCAGTACACTCTTTGGTTGATACATGTATGCTTATATAATATAAACAATTATTATAATATCTCACAAATTTCTTTTGATTCCGTATGTTATCATATCAATGGTGTCATCGAGTGAAGAATTGGCATTGGATTTGCAGGTTTGATGTATTAGTAGACCGTTTCAAGATGGTGCTAGATTGTTTCTTCGCAGTGTGGTTTATCATAGGCAATATGTGGATATTTGGTGGTCATTCATCTCCTTCTGATGCTCCTAAAATATACAGGTACGATGAGGACTTATGATATCGATTACTCTTTTTGACTGAGAGTTGCAGTTCCGTTGCGGTTTAAGAACTGTTCATCGGTTTCATTGCAGGTTATGTGTAGTGTTCCTTACTTTTAGCTTTATTGGATATGCCATGCCTTTCATACTATGTGCAGCAATTTGTTGCTGCTTGCCCTGCGTAATTTCTGTCCTCGGTTTTCGGCAGCACTTTTCGCCAACTAGAGGAGCCACCATGGAATCTATAAGCACATTGCCGACCTACAGGTTCAAATCTAAGAAAATTGTAAATGTTGATGATCCGGATGTTTCATGTGGAGTTCTGGCTTCCGGTACTGCAAAAGAACGTGTGATATCGGGAGAAGATGCGGTAAGTTCAATTCATTCAATGCTGTTGCTATCGGTTTATCGGTCTTTAGATGTAAAATGCAACCCACTTGAACTTAATTCTGTGTACTTGCTAGGATCGAACTAGATGAAACCGAACAAAAGCATTCCGTGTTACTTCGACCCTTCATTTTTATTTGGCACTCGTCTGACCCATACCCATCTGATATGGGAATGTGACCCTTCAAAGACCTTTCAAATATACGAAAAACCTGAACATGCTCATGTTAGCTCTATACTTGTATCCGACACATAGATCCAAGTCTGAGTAATGTAGATAATAATCGAACTTACGGACCGGAGGTGTTGCAGGTTTGTTGTATTTGCTTGGCAGCATATGCAGACAATGACGAACTGAGGGAGCTGCCATGCATCCATGTCTTCCATGTAAAGTGTGTAGATAAATGGTTGAGAATCAATGCATGTTGTCCCCTTTGTAAAACAGAGGTTGGCAACACCAGTGACAGTGCTTCACCATTAACCGGAGATTCAAATTAACAGCATACTGGAAAAATGACAGTTGAAAGACGAAGCAATGTCTTAAACAATTCGACCTTCATATCTTGTATTCATAGCTATTTTTATGTATTTTGTTATATTAAATCGTATTTATATTATTTTATGTTGTGTCAAAAATATTTTGAGATATTCGTACATTCATGTGATCATGTTTTTTTTATTCAGTATCGTTTTTTTATTGCAACTGTTGGTGTTAACAAATTTGTTTATATTAAATAAAATAATGGATAATATAATTTTTTACCCTGAATTTGATAATTTATTCACTTTAGTTTCTATAATTCTTTTATTCACTTTGGCATTTAAATTTGAGAATTAGGTTTATTTGTCATTCAATTATAAAAGTTCAATGATGCGACAATTTAACATTATAAGATTGTCTTACACCATTACTTGAAAAAATATATATATTTTTAGGTGATGAGATGGTGTAATTTCAGAATGTTATATTTACTGTTATAATAATATGACTGGTGGTTGAACAAGCTAGATCATCACTTCTCTGTTCAACCAGTTTGATCTGTTTAATCATCGGACCGACAATAAAAAAATAAAATTTTAAGTGCAGGGACTAAAATGGATATTGTTGCTAAGTTCAATGATCAAAGTAAACTTAATTGCCAAGGCCAATGATAAAAAATATATATATATTATCCTATAAAAGATAATCAAGCTAAATATTTTATTCAAATCTTTATTTAAACTTGGTTAAAACTCACCCCATTATTTTTTCATCAATTAATATCCAATATAATGACATCATCGATCAAATGTGAAGGACTCAAATAGATAAAAAAAATAAAGTAGGGGAGTGGAGATAGTGGGTTGGGCCTCAACAAAAATTTAGGCTATTTTTTAGGCCTATTCCGAAAAATAGGTCTAAAATTTTGTCTAAACTCAGTCTGAATTATAAAAGCCAAACTTGAGCTTGAGCCGGTTTGCATATTAAAATTTTTAATTATTTTATTATATACAACAAATTTAAAATCAATATAATATATCAAATACACTTAAATATTAAAACAAATATTAAAACAACAAACAAATTAAAATAGTAGCAAAATTAATAATAAAACATAAGTTCTACAATATCCAAATAATATTAAAAACGACAATGAAAAAACATTAAATACAGTAGCAAAAAAAAACTCCCAAACAACAAAAACAATAGTAAAAATAACACCAAAAAACCACGAACAGCAACAAAACAACAAGATAATTTTATTAGAAAATAATTAATTTATTCGGGTTGGGCCAGGGTCAAAAAATCCTATCCGAGGCCTGACTCATTTAGAAAATGAGCCTCATTTTTTGTTCAAACCTATTTTTCTTTATTTAAACCCTCTTATTTTTTTAGATGAACTTTCGAATTGGATTAAGAGACTTGACCATGATCAATTCTAAGTGTAGCCAAATCCATTCTAACTTATTCTTTCCCTTTTTCTTGGATTAGAATTTGAGGCTCTACATAATTACATACAAAAATAATAAAAAATAATATTTTAATAAATTTATTAATGTATTAAAATTTATAAAAAATAAATAATAAAATATTTTTGATGCATTTATATCATGATAAAAGTACAAAAATATAAATTATGTTATACCCATAAGTGAGAAAAAATTATGTAAAAGTAATTTTATTAAAAAAATTATGTAAAAAAAATTATCATTTAAATGAATGTGAATTAAAAATTAGTAACTCTTTTAAGAGAGTGATTTTTAATTAATGTTTAAATTATTTTATTTAAATATATTATATAAAATATCTAAATATAAAAGTACCTTTATAATACTATTTATTATTTTATAAAAAATTAGAAGTAGAGGAAAGAAGAGTATAGGGACTAGGAGGCGTAGTTGGACAACTGAAATGCCACATATTCAAATGTAAAAAAGTTAAAATATGCTATTAGCCCTTATACTTCAACAAAAGTTAAAATTTATTTCCTATACTTAAAAAATTTAAAAATAAAGTCTTTTTTATTTAAAAATCTTAGTTATTTATTAAAATCGTAAGTATTTTTTAATTAAAATTTGTTATTTTGACATATTGATTAGGCTGCTCTCATGTAATGTGACATATGATTGATGGAAAATAAATATGTTAAATTGATAAATTCTAACAAAAATTATCGATGACAATAATGATTGGACTAAAATTTTAAATTAAAAATAAACATATTAAGTTGATAAATTTTAAAAAAATCTACTAACAACAATAATAATTGGACTATGATTTTTAAATTGAAAAAGTAGGAAAATTGAATTTTTAAAATTTAAAGAATAAGGACAAAATCTAAACTTTTATAAAAATACAGGGACTAACAGCATATTTTAACTTAATGAAAAAACACCTATTAATGGGAGACAAGTTGGTAGATTAAATGTTAAAAGTCTGAAAAATATAGGGACTAAGAGAAGCATTAAACCATTGACAGCAATTTCACTTGAATTACCGATTGCCGATTGCCGATTGCCGATTGCGATTACTCTCTGTCTCGATTCATATTAAAGCCCACTGTTACTTTGGTTCGGTTAATCTGTTTATTTATTCCAGCCATTGAAAAGTCGTTCTAAACTTGTTGGGCAAGCTTAAGCACTTTGTCGATACCAATTCAGGATTCGTGTAACCTCCATATGTCAATCTCCGATGCCGAAGAGGTTATGGAAAATCCTCGAGAACGAAGACCGGCTTTAGGCCGCAAACGAGCTCGGTTTTCTTTGAAACATAATTCAAGGTTAAGATTATTCTAAATTGCTCGGTTCATTTTAATTCTTTTTTTGTTCTTCTGATTAATGTTATTAGAGTTGAATTTAATTTTACTTCTTTAATCTTTTGTAGTCAGCCAACTGTGAGTTTAGAACCAAGTTTAGATATCGATAAATTGAACGATCCGGAGGAATTCTTTATGGCTTTTGAAAGGATTGAAAGTAAGTTCGCTGCTCATTTGCTTTATTTAATCTGCAATTATTTATATGATTTTAGCTTTTCGATATGCTAAGTTCGCTGCTCAATTGCTCTCTTTCTTTTTTTTTTCTTTTTTATCATTGTGGGAAAATCTTTTCTGCAAATATTTTATGAACCTAGCCTTTCGATGTGCAAACTGTAAAGCAAGTTTGCTGCTTAATTGCGGCTTTTCTAAAACTTGTTTTTGGGAAATCTAATCTGCAATCTTTTTTATGAACTTAGCGGTTCGATGTGCAAAGCAAGTTTGCCGCTCAATTGCCTTTTTATGTATTTGCTTATTTGTTTATTATGATTGTTGGAAAATCTAATTTGCAATTATTTGTATGAACTTAGTGTTTTGATGTGCAAAGTTAGTTTGCTGCTCAATTTTGTTTTATGATTGTTATTATTGTTGTTGGAAAATTTAATCTGCAGCTATTCACATGAACTCAGCTTTTCGATGTATGTTTGTGTTGTTATAGAAGCCAAAAAAGAAATACAGAAACAAACAGGTGGTTTTCCATCAAATTTGGATGAAAATGCTCAATCCATGGCTGCACGCCCTCGTCGCCCTGGAATAGCGAGGTCTGATCAAAATTTTTCGGTATCCGAATTTCTGTTGTATTCAATTTTCTTGTTACTTCTCTTATCTTTTGTATATTTGTATGTAACATAGCCTTGTGATTTTATTTTCAGGAGATCAGTTAAGTACAAACATTGCTATTCTACTTCTATGTCCCCGGGGGAAAGCTTTGTTGAGGAACTTCGTAGTCCACTTTGTGGTTCACAACAAGAAAAATCTGACCCGGTCCTTGAACTAGAAGAGAAGTTGGCTGGTGAGTCAAGAAAGGTTGATTTGTCAACTCAATTGTGTTACTTTATACCCCCTTGGCTTCCCCTTCTTGATATCTTCTAAAACTAACCTGCAATATGACTAGGTTTTCGTAGTGTTTGGTTTTATAATGCTACTAAATTTTCCCTTCTTTGCGTATATGATAAATTGGTGTTATATACTCCTTAGGTTCAGTGACCAAAGCAGAGAACAATATTAATCAACTTCTGGATCATTTGCTTTCCAGTAATTATGATGGGGACGAGGCAGTCAGTCTTTTAAAGGAGCGGTTGCAGATCAAGCCTGTTGATCTGGACAAAATATGCCTTCCTGATTTGCAAGATATACGAAGGATTGATTTGAAGGCTTCTAAAGAAAACTTGACAAAGCCTAGAAATTCAATATCAGATTTGATGAAAGGGATTAGTAAAAGGACACCAAACCGACTGGCTGAATGTTCAGTTCATTGTTCAGGTTCTCCAACTCCGCCAAGTTCATTGGCTTCGGTATCATTGCTGAAGAAACAAAGTTCGCGATTCAATGTACTAAATGATCCGTTTTCAAATGATGATATTGACCGATCACCTGTGAGAAATGCATCTCCAATGGAAAATACTAGTAAACAGTCTGATCAGGTTGGTATAGAAAAAGAACCAAGTGTGTCACACAGCATTGATAGAAGATCACCACAGCAACAGTCTGAAAGTTTTGTTCATCATTTAGCTTCTCCTACTCCTCCAAGAAATCCATTAGCTTCAATGTCATTGCAGAATAAATATGTGTTGCAGTCAGATCCTCTTAGTCATCCTTTTCCAACTGACAATATTGACAAATCACCTGGGGGAAGTGCATCTGCTGTTGAAAGTATCAAAAAACAATCTAGTCAGGTTGATACAGAAAAGGAACGGAATGTGTCTCTACTCTTAAGGTCTCCAATATTAGAATCAAATCAAACCACGACTGCTAATGCAAATACTGAGCTCGATGGGGGAGATTTTGCTGGTCTTTTTGACAAATTTGTTAATGATAATGATAGGAGACTTGATTCTGGTATTAGTGCTGTCTCAAGTGGATCTCAGGCTGGCTTAGAGAATAATGGTTTAAGTAGGCCTGAAGTTGATACAGATAGTCAAACAAGAAAACCAACTGAATTTGGTGGAAGGGTGAGTATTCATATTGACTTTTCAAGAGTTAGTCATTTGCAGTTTGGTGCTAACCTTTGTTACTAAATGTTTAATTAACTCTGAGGTATTGTGACAAAACACAGGTAGAAGATATACCATCAGAAGCAGTGGTTTCTGCTCATGTCCAACTTAATGTGGAGGGCACAACCATTGTTAATTCACATACCATTCAGATAGAGTCAGGTATGATTATTTTCTCTGTTTCCATGAGATATTCTTGTGGGATGGGATGCAAATGAATGATACTAAAATGCCTCAGTTGCAAGGACTTCTTTTTCCTTGTCATTCATTTAGTGGTTGCAAAATAGAATAATGGTTGGTTTCCAATTTTTTTATGGCTTATGCAAACTGAAAAGAAAATGTCCCTTATTAGTCTCTTTTCCTTTCAGCCCTTGGCCCTTTTTTCCCAGGTTTTTTTTTTTTTGGGGGGGGGCTGTCATAATGAAAGACCAGTACTTAGTGGTGCACAAATAAGTGGAGGCAATCTACTTCTCAGCTTATCCAAATGCCTAGCTAGATGCTTATGATCCTTCAAAAAGTCTAAAGATTTTTTCTTGCATGATTATGATGAATGGATGATAGTTAACTTATTATATAAAATTTTTGTGAGTGGTACAAATTTGTCTCCACCCTCTCTATCTCTAAGGAAAACCTCTCCACCAAAATATTTCCTGGTTGATTTGTTGAGTTACACATAACTTGCTACATGTTATATAGTTCTCACACTTTTATAATCAGATACCAAGTCTATTTTATGCTCATATCTGACGCTATAGGACTTTTCTGCTCATTCCTCGCCCTCTCTCTCCCTCTATCATATCGTGGATTTACCTAATATTATGCTTTAAATAAATTGTCCTTAAAATTTCTTTCTAAATCTTATATTACTAGATTTATTTACATTTTAATTTATACTTTTCCACCTTTATTTGCATTGGACCTAGCACATCATGAGCCTAATTTACCTTGGTCGTTGATATAGTTTTGATGGTTCCAATTTATTAGTTTCATTTGTGTACATTTCTGTTCCCTAGATCAAGCAAATCCTGCTATGGATGAGGACCATGGAATGGATGGGCCTTCAAGAGCTGTAGAAAGTGGTCAGGAGTTGCATGAGGTTTGTAATTTCCACAATTATTTATCTTATCGATTATTTTATATAGTTATGTTCTGCTTTTCTGGGCTTATATATAGAAATTATGCTATTACCTTTCCATTTTCCAAAATTTATTTTTGTCTGATTCTGCTTAATTTTCTCAAACTCGTATACCTTCCCTTTTGAAAATTTCTCAATTCAACTTTTTTTTCCCAACTTTTCTAATTTTCAATTCATTTCTTTAGCAACAGAATAAGAAGGGCAAAACAAAACGAAGTGCACACCGTGTACTTAAGAGGAAAGAAATTTCTCGGAGACAAAGCCTCGCAGGTGTCTCTAATACCAAAACTTCAATTTGCATCTTTGGAGTTTTTTTGTAGTTGCTTTGCAATGACTCTGTGCTTTCTTCCTTTCTAGGTGCTGGTACTACATTCGATACAGAAGGGAGGAGACGAAGCACGAGGATCAGATCAAGACCGTTGGAATTCTGGAAAGGTGAAAGATTCTTATACGGACGTGTACATTCAAGTGAGTACCTTCAATTATGTTTTTTTTTTTTCCCTTTCTATGCAAGGATTTTATTGTCCCGTTCTAAATTTATAATTTAAAATTAACTGCCTTTTGAAAGAACTTTAAATTTCACCCAAAGTTGTTCTCTAAGGATGACGCATGCTTCACTTGTGTTATAGTTTGATACATTATAATATCTTGATGACAAGTATGTCAGTTTGTTATAATTCGAGTGTGGCTCATTACTACTGTAGTTTTTACTCAACTATCTCTACTTGATTCTATGAGCCCTTAATCTCTAATTTTGTTGAATGCTTAGCCTAAGTTTGTCCCCACCCTTTCTCAAGGTTATGGAGATAGAATCTTGTCAAACGACTTAAGGCAATCCTATTTGTGGCATCCTGCAACTTGATGTCATTTCATTCTGAATCACTTATAATATCAAGTTTTAGCATAGCTTATACGTGTTAAGTTTGAGGTTCATAATAATATTGAGCAAAAGTGTGCCGTATATATATATTTTTTGTGCTGCCTTCTTGATGTTTGAAACCAAATATATCGTGTTCATGTAATTTAGTCCTGCTTTTAGTTAATATTATTATTTGGGCACAACCGAAGTGCAATAAGGGTCGAACCTGAGATCTTTACGTGACATCCATCATCATATTTTTGCTTTAGAAATGTCACACGTTTTCAATTTGATCTACATGAGACACTTTATGTGGTTGGATTTGTGAGTACATTGTTTTTGTACAGGTTTGTCAACTGTAATCGGGATAAAGTACGAGTCTCCAGAGAAGGCTGATGGTGAAAACCCTACCCTGAAAGTGAAGTCTTTTGTAAGCGATGAGTACAAGGATCTAGTTGAATTGGCTGCCAGGTTCTGAGATAACCTTGATTGGTGGATTGTGGAGTAAGTTCCGCATACATTAATGGCATTAAAATTAATTGTTGAGTGCTTTTTCCTTTTTCTTCTCATGATATATAACATGCCAGACAAATGAAGGCTTGTCTCCTATGGATCCTGGAGATATGCAATGGGTTTCGACTTTCGAGCCTGTACTTAGGCTACCCATGCTAGGCTGCCGCAAGACATCCAATTCAGACGTTCTTTTCACCCAATTTCCTGAATGTAATGTGACTTCATAACTTCATTTCTTGTAACAAAGAACAAAAAGAAAATTCTATACTTCAGTTGGTATCTCTAATAGTTAAAAGTTTCCGATTGAACATACGGAGATCGTAAGGATTTTATTGTCATTTTTCTCTTAGTTTGATCCTCATATTCTTTTTTGTACTAAGGCTTGGTCTAAAGTAAAGGCAGTTAATTTCTTTAAAAAAAATTAAATTATAATTTTCTTCCGGAAATCCGATGTTTGTGGGGAATCCGGTTTTGGATAGGCCTAGTTAGACTTAGAAAGTACCTACGAAAGAGAGATTCTTTGTAACAGAGCTTAAAGCTTCCTAAACATTTATTTTCCGTTGCAATATTAAAAAAATGATAATTTATTTGATTGTAAAAAGTTTTAACTCCCAGTCCATTTATACCAGCTTAGTAATTATTAAAAATATAAAATTCAAGTAAGCGACAGTAAGAAAGAGCTCTGAACAGAATAAAAGCTTTAAAGCCACTAAATCATCAGATCCAACTTATTAAATTAAATCATCCCTTTCACAATAGCAGAGTCCAAGTGCCAAATATCTCAATAAATACTCCCAAAATATGACATATTTACTTTAAAAACTAGGCTTCTTAACTCATCAACCAAGCAAGTTTTCTAGACAAAGATGGAAAAAAGGGAAAATAAACGTCAAAGCCCACCATTTTACACAACTTATCATACCAAAGCAAATTGCTGCTGCTGCCAAAATAATCTTTGTTCCATATTTTCATGGAGAAGCCTCTGCCTAAATTTCTCACAACCTTCATTTACAAAATTCACGCCACAAGAAAAAGCCTGTAAGGAACAATAATTGTGGTGGTTTCAGGGAATTTTCAAGCAGTAAATTTGAGGAAAGAATATTATCTTTTTATCTGACTTCATATTCATACCATATATTTAAACGAGGGAGATCCACCCGTCAAGCCACGTTAATATTCTTGAAACTCGATGTAGCATGAGCAGGTGTGTTTGTCATTTATAACCTCTGCCACGACAACATAGATGAAAAGCGAGAGATTTAAGGTTATAGGATGATGAAATAACAAGGACGCCATCGATTACTAAGAGAAAAAAACAGGAGCTGCTGATGTATGGATTTTCAACTCATTAAGCAAAAATGTTAATAAAACTATAAAATTACACAACGGGCCAGATTGAATCAGTGCCATTAGTTACAAAAGATCTTTAACATTTTTCACATGTGGCAGTAGCTGCATAAGAAATTTCCAATTTCTCATCGGAGGAGGAGAGAGGCGCGGAAATAGAAACTGCATTGTTATTTTGTGCATTTTTTGGACACGAAATAAAGCCACAGAAGCTATAAGTTTCTTCTAGGAAAAACAGAACCTCAAATTTCAAACAGATTAAGAAGGCATTAACTAGGGACGAAGCATGATTTACCTACAATATCCAGAAACAAATTGCAGCCAAAGTGGTCCGGGTCAAAAGCTGGAGATCGCCAAAGGCCTCGAAGAAAAGGCCTGCACTCACCAACCAGTAAATAAGAAACGTCAAACATCCACAAAAATAATAAAAACTTTCATAGCCAAACCATCACCTTTATCAGCTTATTGGGACAGGCTCCATCTATAGTAAATCACTTGCTAAAGCTCATCTCTGAATATCTGTATGGAAATCAAGGATAACGAATCAGAACACAAAATAAATGATGTATCTGAAAAATATTTTCCACTCATTCACAGAATCCACACTTGCCTGCGAGGTTGCTTATTTGGGTTATTTTGTCGTTCACCATAGTCATCATTCACAAGCTCTACATAGGAGACAACTAGTTAACTACTAAAACATAAAAATATGGCAGAGTGCTAACTGCCTATGTTCCAAAGTCCACAAATTTAAGACCAGGACAGATAGTTGCTTACCAGGTTTTTGAGAAGGCTTCCATTCATTAATGGGTTTGCTAGAAGTATTTTCTTTGCTGCAAAGGGCGATCAAATAGTAATAAAAAATTAGTAAGCAACCATAATAACCATTTTTGCAACTTGTGAATGGGAGAAATTGTAACCAGCTACACACCTTGAGGATCCTGTTGAAGACGTCTGTCCTGAAGAACGGGCATGATAAGCCCCGTCAACAGGGATATAAGGTGGACAAAATGTTGCATCTAAAGCCCCAGCACCACCCGTCAATACTGGTAGCCTAATCGTGAAAACAAAAATCATTAATGCTCTTCGATTAAACAGCTTAACAAGAATGAAAATAAGCAATCAAGAGAGATTTAGCGCTGCATTGATAGTCAAATAGATATCCCCACTCAAAGGGATTCCTACCTTACCCTTCTACTACTGTCAAAATCTGTAGCAAATTGGAGATTTTTTTACAAAAAACTTATTTTGAAAATATGGGGAGTCTTAAAAGCAGATTGATAAGTATGATTCATTATGGAGAGGAACTTCCTCCATAAAAAAATTGTGGCCAGTTATGGAACTGACAAAGACATAACTTTATTTACCAAAGGAAGCCTCGTGTTATCAACAGAAAAAAAGTTTCTACAGGCAAAGAATTACTGTACCATGTCATTTCTGAACTTCCCAAACCATTTTGGGACTGGGCAACAAATCCAGGAAATGCCATGCCAACTGCAGGAACACTAAGGCCACTGGGGTGCTGGCCTCCAAATTGCATAACTGCATGCCAATCATTGAGGGGAAAAAAAGACTTTGAGCTTATAAAAAAGTTCAATACAAGGAAAGCATAGAACTGTAAAACAAAAGGCATAGAATGATTTAAATGAATCTAACCAACCAAGCACACAAAAGCCATTGCCCTTCACAAACTCAAGCAAGCTTGAATCTTTAGTCAACTCATAAAAAGCATATCCCTACTAAAACCACCACATTCCAGGAATTAAAACTCAATCTGACCTTAGCCAAAGGAAATTAAAAATATTCAGATGAAAACTACATCAAATATTTAATAAATTTGATTTAATTCATAATTCAAAAGGTGCAGCCAGGGATTTAGTATGCACTGTTCCAGGTAAGACAGTGTCCGCATGTTACAGTTACCTTTTCAGGTAGATTCCAGAAAAATTAAAAGGTTAAAGTATAAACTAAATAATTAATAGTATAAAAAGCTTTACCTGGCAAAAAGGCAGGAAAGTTTTGATCACCATTGTGGACAGCAATATTCCCTGTAGCCCCCATGATCTGAGCTCCACCGTACATTAAAGAGCCCCTTCCAGCTCCTTGAACACTGTTTTTCCCCTTGCTCACCGATGCATCCTTGGATCTACTTGTTTCTGAAGAGTCAACCTCTCCAGATTCATTTGAATTGACTGACATGGCTGTTTTTGGCGGAGAGGAAGCTTGAGACCCGATACCAGGATGCTGGCCCAATTGCTGAACAGCCGCTTGTATAGAAGACTGAGCCCAACCTTGAACAGGACTTCTCTGAACAGCATTGACCTGCATTTGTGGAGAAACTCTGTTGACTTGGTTCTGCTGTGGAGTAGACTGATAAGCCTTCTGTCCTGGGATAGGTGTGCCTCTAACCTGAACCCTGGATTGAGAGAGTTGACCAGTATTACCCAATGAAGATCCAGAAGGTAGCATTTGCACATTGTTCAAAGGCTTCACAGAAGTTGACCCACGGGAATCATCTATACAAAGCTTTGCCATGTTGAGAGAATCAAGTGCATTCTTCCCTCTTAATGAATTGGATTGTGACACGGAATAATTCCCATCTGTAACAGAAGGGCGAAGATTCCTGCTCATGCTTCCAGCTTGCATGTCCTTCTGAGTCACAGTAACGTCTTTGTTGGAAGACCCAGATGGATAAAAAGGTGGGGAAGCAGAACTCAAGCTTGATGCAAAAACATGTTTCCTAGAAGGAACTGATGCAGGATCTGCATTTGTTGCATGCATGAAAACTCCACTTGAAGGGGCCTGTGAAGTTCTCTCAAGAGGTTTTCCAGATCTGAAATGTTTTAACTCATTCAATGTCATGCAGATTTAATCATGGTAAGAGTGTATGACAATATAGAAAATTGAAGTATACAAATGCATGTTAATACTCACGATCTGTTCCGTGTTGGAGGCGCCTGATTGCTGTTTTTCATGGTAGGTTCATACTTCCTGGGTCCTCTCCCTCTCACAGACTTAGGAGCCTGGTTCTGATTGTTTTTTTTCCCAAATGCTTTGGACCTACTTCCCCTAGGATAACCATGATCTGGACCCTGATTTTTACTCCGAGCTCGATATCTACCTCTAGAAGATCTTCCCTGAAAGTGGAAGGGAAAACATATCAGTAGGGAAACAAAATCAGATCAAATAACATTAAGGAAAATAGAACACTAATCATGCAAGTTGAATGCATGCCAACCCTTACCTCTTGATAATGTTTTTCTTGCAGAGTCATCTCCTCAAACTTGTCATGTCCCCATTTCCTATCATCTTTGGATTCCCACAGTTTTCTTCCACCACGTGTTCGCCTAAAGTGGCAAACGATATTGATAAAAAACTTAAAACATAAAAACAACTAGTGTAAAAGAAAAAAAAAATACTGAGGATTGAAATCATGTCTGGACCAAAAATTAAGCAATGATAGTACATTATCATCAGGTAAGTGGTTTGTCCCTAAGGATAAGCCCCAGTGGTTAGAGCTGAAGTCTTCATCTAGGAAGTCTTGAGCTCAAATCCTAGGATGTGAGGGTTGAGATTTATGCCATGGAAAAGGGCCATCCCATTGTATAGATCAATATAACATGTATCAAAAATATCAAGTTATTGGTTTCAAATGCCCCATTAATAAGGTAAAAAGTTGGATCATATAACAAATCTTTACAAAATATGGACACAGTTACAATTAGTCTTGCAAACACACATATATTAGTGATAAATTAAGTATAGATGAAAAGTATGTTCATAATTAAATCCTACTTTCCCCTACACATAAGCAAACGAGTGAAAGAAATAATTATCACCAATAATGTCATCAAATACCAAATCAATCTAGGCCTAACTTTTGATCAAATAAGGTCAAATTTGCCCTTATATTTGGGCACTATTTGTTTTATAACAAAGGTCTTATTCAAACCAGGTACCTTTTAATCTCCCAAATGAAAGAAAAACAACCACCAGAAAAAAGGAAAACGTCTCAAGTATGAGAGCACCCAGTATGTAGCCCTACTTGCGTAGCATTATGCTAGAGTAGATTATGGCATTTTATGTCCTCAGTCCTCATTCCAACTGTTAAAATTTTGTAATCAAATTGTGTCAGCAATCATACTTGTCTAGAAGAGAAAGTACGCCGAACTCTCATGACAACCTTACATTTCCTTAAAACCTACTACCAGCCCGAGGACAAAAGGTAAAACAGCTGCACACAGAGCATGAATATCATAGGTGCCAAACCTACCCAAACACATTTGTCGTCCAACTGTAACATTGCTTAAAAGTATGAAAGACTTATTTGCTATTAATTTCTATTGTCTGCATAGGGAGTTAAGTAGCAAGGCAAGTAAGCATTCCAACTTCAATCCTTAAGAAAACTAAAATAAGCATAACAAAACCCTTAGGTAAACACACCATATACTAGAAAACAGTCGATTAATAGCTTAAATAGTTAAATTAAAACATATTATGTAAATTACACTAGAAAAGCGAACAAATTTTTTTTGAATACCTACGACGACCGCCAACATTCTCTCGAAAGCGATCATCATGCATATAGAATGCACCAGCAGTTGGCACAGCAAATGGCTCATTCTCCTTTTCCTTTTCATCCTTCTCTTCAACATGATTATCATTATTATCATTAATCTCCACATCCACTTCTTCCTCATCCGTACAACTCCAATTCACATCACTCACCACGGCTTCCTTCAAATCTTCTCCAATTTCATCCAAATTCCTTTGCAACACTGTTTTCCCTACTTTCTCTACCCCCCCTTCATCAATTTCTTCTTCCTCTTCCTCTTCCTCTTCATCATAAGATTCTTCTAAGTCCAATTCTTCTTCGCCATCATCATAATCTGCAGCACCTCCCTGGCCGTCGGATTCATCGGAATGAACCACAGTCTTTCGATCCATCCTCGGTTCAGTATTATTATCTTCATCATCACTCGCAGCCTCTCTCCTCCGCATTGCCAGTGAACGCTTTACCTCCTCTGGATCACTCTCGTACTCCACTTCTTCTCCGGTCGTAGCCATAACTTTCTCGTTAACCAAACACCAATCGCTAAAACTTACTAATTATTCAAAAACACAAAACAAAGCAAAAAAATCCAATTCGAAGAAAATCAAAACCCTGAAAACCCTTAAATTGAAAGGAAAAATTAGGATATTTATGTATTTTATAGGAAATATAGGGGATAGCGTTACTTAGGTAAACCCTAGATTTTTATAAAGAAAGATATTTGGGAGTGGGGGGATTTTTGGGTGAAATTGAAAGGAGATAGGTCTTTGATTTCTTGTATTTTCCTTTTTCTGGTTTTGGCCTTTTCGGTAATTAAGTAGAATAGGAAGGGTATTTTAGGAAATGCATTTGAGATCACATGAGTTCTTTGGAGCCTGTTGGGTAAATCTAAAAAGGAGTTTTAAGACTGGCGACCAATAGTGTCTTGCCACGTTTTCCACATGTAATTAATGTCTCAATTGAGGTCAACTAATAATTGGGATATCAAAATAAACAATTAACCATCATTCGGTTTTTCACCACAAATCAATAATATTTAACTTTTGGAATTAATTCATCTTTATTCTTCTAGTTTATTCTTCTAGTTAGGAGTTAACTGCCACAAAGATGAACATAAGCTTCTTTGTTGATTGCGTTAACCATCTTTTGTTTATAGTTGTTTTTGTTGTGTGTTTTCAAATGAAGAATTTGTTCCTTCCGTTTTTAAGTATAGGCTTTCATGAACTTTTTGTCCATAGAAGAAACATTTCTCTATTAAAGTTTGCTTAAAACGGTTTTGTCTGCTTTTATGGCACGGTTATGTCTACTTTTATAGCACGATTATGTCTACTTCTATAGCATAGTAGTTTGGGTTTCTATTTAGTTTTTTTCTATTTTCTAAGTGTTTAGAAGAAATAGGGTATAGTCGCGGTTTAATGATTTGTTAAGTGGTTATGGTAGCAGTTTCGGCGACACTGTCTATAGAGGGTGGGGAAGTTAATGAGTAGGATATCAATTCTGATGAGGGGAAGAGGAAATCGAGCGATGGGTAGGTAGGCCAGAGGCAGTGCCGGATGACAAGAGGATGGGTTATAGGAGAAGCCTTATCGTTAAGCGCTATGGTGGGTCGGGTGGGCTTCAAATTGTCGAGGATGTTGCCACTGGATTGAGGAGTGGGCATGGATTGGATGTTATCGTCTTGAAACGAAATAAGGGCAGATTGAGGGTGAACAGATGGTAGTGGATCTTGTCGGAGTTGGGGTCTCTCATCATTCATTTGTCATGAGAGACGTGTGATATCAAGAGAGCTCTGTAAGTATCAATGTGAAAATGTCAGTTTGCACAAGGGACTGCTCAAATAGCGGTTGGATGCGCATGGATCTTTCTTTTGATAAGATGCTAGTCAGCGAATGGGCCCCAATCGTTATATTCTTGTAGAAGATGAATGACGAAAAGTGTCCATGGAGGTGGTGTGGTGGATGGGTCAAGCCTGAGGGCGATGTTGGCAGGAGACGGAGGATTGGAATGGATCTCAACAGTCAGGATGCTTACCATCGACTTGTTTTGTAACACCGCTAACCCATATTCATCGCCTAAACAGGGTTATAGAGCATTATCAGAGTTTACAGATTGACTACAGACATTTCATATCATTTCACATTTATATCAGAAATCAATCATAAAGTCTCTTATATGAGCTCTCAAGGCCCAAAATATGCATTAGAAACAAGTCGGGACTAATCCGAGTACTCAGAGAATTTTTTGCAAAATATCAAAATTTTTCCAATATGTAGAGGACACAAGCCCGTGTGGCCAGGTCATGTGTTTCACACGGTCAAAAGACACGCCCGTGTCTCAGGCCATGTGGGCATCCGAATTAGGGACACACGGCTGTGTCCCAGCCCGTGTCCAAATTAGGGTGCTCTCTGACTTGGTCACATGGCCAAGCCACACGCCCGTGTGCTAGGCTGTGTGAGAATATCTGAACATTCTGTTTTGTAATTTTAAAGATGCAAGGGACACACGACCGAACCACACAACCATGTGCTAGTCCGTGTGTCACACACGGCTAAGACACACGCCCGTGTCTCTGCCCGTGTAGACGAAAATAGGCCATTTCTAATTCCACATTTCTCACCTAAACTTGACATTAACCTAACCAAACATTTTTGAACATCAATAGACCATAATAAGATATCCAACCATACCAAAATCAAGTTTTGTGCATGTAATATCATTTCATAATTCAAATATCCAAACTTACCTATTTGACCAAATTCACATGTATGCTTACTTATATCATACATACTAGCTCAACCACATCAAACACAAAATACAATGATAAAACCATACATATATACATATCAAATATATCTTACTCAAGCCATTCCAATTGCTATTTACAACAAAATACTTTTAAGCCAACATTGGTTAAATTACCCTATACATGCCATTATAGCCAAAATTAGTTTTCTATATGTACCGAAATAGGCCGATTGATAGGTTAAGATATCTCCGCCCAGCTTCCAACCCAACAAGCTTCCAACTTACTATAAAATAGAGGAAATAAAACAGAGTAAGCATTTTAATGCTTAGTAAATCCATATAACATGGAATTTAACTTACTATTATTTCACATATAAGGTAAGCATACAAAACGTATTTCAAACAACTAGGCCAAAAGCCTAAACACATATCCTCAACACTCATGTTAGTCATATATTTCATATAAAAATCAAGAAACATGTATGAGCTCACAATAATCAAATCTCCATATATATATTCCACATCATAAGTCCATATAACATGTACAAATCATATCCATGTATTTTAGATATATTTCAGTAATAATTTGTCTCGAATTCAGATTATCTTTTATCAAAACTGTAACACCCATTACCCGTATCCCAAGCCAGAATAGGGTTTGAGGCATTACCAGACTTACGTCATAACATTTAAACACATTTGAATCATACATTTTGCATAATTTAAAACCTTTATCATTCACAATCATATTGTCCCTTACTAGGCTCATCACAGCCTTAAAACATGCTCGAAAGAGGTTCGGGACTAAACCGATGACATTTGAAACCTTTTGGAAACTTAGAAAATTTTCATCTCTGCAGGGGTCAAACGCCCGTGTGCCTCACACGGGTACCAAACACACCCATGTGATCCAGCCGTGCTAAAACAGAGTATACATACTGACTTTCACCCACGGCCAACAGACACGCTCATGTGCTATGGCCGTGTGATACTTAGCTAGCTACTGACTTAAGCCCATGGCCATATGACACGCCCATGTGTCTTAACTATGCGATCTTAGGAGGTTACTGCTTTGCATACATGGCCACAAGGCACGCCCGTATGGCACAATGCAGGCTTGGTTTAAGCCAAAATTGCCACCCCTTTTTGGGTCATTCCTACAAGCAACATAAAACAGCATTTATACCAGAATTTTCAGCCAATTCCATGCTCAAAACATGCTTTACTATAACTAAATCATCATTTTTCAATAACTTATTCAAATCCATACCAAAACTAAGCACAAACATATCATTTGCTAGCCAACTCTCATGGCATAACATATATACATATCAAATTCTAGCCTGTACATGCCATATACCAAGCCCCAAAGTGTAAAAATACCAAAAATCAATAGCAGGATAGTGTGATGCGATCTCCGTTGACTTCCAACCCGAGCAAACTTCTGAAACACTACAAAACATAGAAAAATAACACAAAGTAAGCTTCACAACTTAGTAAGTTCATAATTCAAAGAAATAAAGCTTATAACTTCAATTTATAAGCATAAACAATTTAAGTCAATCCAACATGTCGTGACCTTAGCCTAAAACAACATTAGCTTTTAAATTTTTATTATCACAAGAACTAGAAAATTATCATAAAGCATTATGACCTGAGTTTACATTACTTATGTGTATTCACATATCAAGCACATAGCAAAATATCTTTAAATCATCCAAAAACTTATTCTTTTCCATGCTTTCAATAGCAATTCAAATCTAAGAATTTGCCAATCTTTACCCTTTTCTCATAACCATTAAGCCACAATTTAAATGAGTGAAAATGGAGCATATCTCAACTCATTTTGACCCAAAAGCCTATAATCATCAACCAAATTTATTATTCAATCACTATTCATTCCACAATGATCATGAACTCACCATTTTCATAGATTCAATACTCAATTGAATTTTCGTACATATATGTACTATGTTGTACCAATTTCCGTACATACCTGTACCATATTGTACCAATTTCCGTAAATACCTGTATCATCTCGTACCAATCTCATACTCAATCACATCTTTCATTTACCCGTTGAATACTCAATGTATCGCACACTAGATGTCATATCCGATACCTTGCACACTAAGTGCCGTTCTGGATGTTTCACACACTAAGTGCCATCCTCATTACTTCGCACACTAAGTGCCATTCTGGATGTATCGCACACTAAGTGCCATCCCCGATACTTCGCACATTAAGTGCCACATATAATTATTCGATGTATTACTTTACATAGTAATAGTCATGAATATATCATTTGTACAATTTCAACGCATTAAATATGCAAATATAATAATACTTAATGCATACGAACTTACCTCAATCATCAAAACGTTGAAATGGATCGACTAGTCCGAAACTTTGTTTTTCCATCGATATAGACTCATACGAGGCTTAACTTGATCTAATCAATCAAATTCAGCTATTTTAATTCATATTCTATTCATTTTAACTCAATTTCATAGTTTGGTAAAATTACTATTTTACCCCTAAAATTTCACACTTTTACAATTTAGTCCTTATCACATAAAATCACAATTTCATGAAATTAAACACAAACCCAAGCTAGCCGAATTTTCCATATATTACTATCAGCCCATATTTTCAATTTATTACACATAGTAACCACTAAATTTCCACATTTCACAATTTAATCCAAAATTGACATTTTTACCAAAATTCACTTTACAACACTTGTACATTTAAGAACAATGATTTATTTTCCAGCATCAACTAAAAAATACTCATGCATTCAACAATGGCAACATTCAAGTACTTTAACAGTTTTGAAATCGGAGATACGGGCTAGCTAGAACACAAAGCAACGATCCCAAAAACGTAAAAATTATTAAAAACGGGAATAAAAAACCATACCATGCAATCCAATTTCCATGGCCGAATGTAAAAGCTTCCATGGCTGCCATTCTTTCTCAATTTTCGGTTGCCAAAATGATAGTGGAAGATGATACATAATTTGTTTTATTCATTTTAACATTAATATCCAATTTACTATTTTAACCTTTTAATTTAAATCAAATTTCAACAATACCAACTCCCATAAATGTCCACTAACACTTAAATGGAATAATTACAACGTAAGTGCCTCCAGTTTAATAAATCATAGCTATTAGACACCTTAACTAATAGCACACAAGTTTTACACTTTACGCGATTTAGTTCTTTTTGCTTAATTAACTATCGAAACGATAAAATTTTTCAACAAAACTTTAATACCATCTTATTGCCACTCTGCAAATATTTATAAAAATATTTACGACTTGGTTTATAGAAACGAGGTCCCCGATACCTCATTTTCTGAACCCACTTAACTTTAGGGTCATACCACTTGAACTTAATAAACTGTTTATAAAACAAAAAAAATCACAATATCAAAAACATTTTTAAAATCACAATTAACTCGTAAATGTTAAATATAATATTTACAAACCTACTCGTTGGATTTGGTGGCCCCGAAACCACTGTTTCGATAAACCATAAAAACGAGTTGTTACAAAAACTTTGCCCGTTGAATCGTTCATTATTCGGTGGATACACGGGTAGTACACCTAAAGTGTACTAAACTGTAATCCGTCAATTCATATTCGGGAATGCTCATACGAGCACATAAACAGGAAGCTCATTCGAGCCATACAACGGGAAGCTCATATGAGCTGTATAACGGGAAGCTCATAAGAGCCATAATCGGGAAGCTCATGTGAGCCACTATCGGGAAGCTCCGGAGAGCCATTAATCAGGAAGCTCCGGAGAGCCATATATCGGGACGCTCATAGGAGCTACAGTGTGTCCACAATACATGCAGGATCACAACCAATCGGGATGCTTAGAAGAGCTATTAACGGCAAGCTCGTGAGAGCCATGTACCAAGTAGCTCAAGAGAGCCAATATCGGGATGCTCGTGAGAGCTAATAATGGGACGCTCTTGCGAGCTGTGGTGTGCCCGCAACACATGCAGGATCACAACCAATTCGGGAACCCTGTATCCATCGAATTTCATTTATTCAAATGAGACTTAATACTTGTCGGTCATTGTCTGATATGTGATTAATTTCATATACATGGCAATTGTACAAATTACACACAATAATATTCAATTCAAAACATATAAATGTACAATTTAGTTACACGAACTTACCTCGACAATGTTCATATACACAAAAGCTACTAATCCTTTACTTTCTCTTTTCTCCGATCTAACTTCATATTTGATCTATCCGGATTTATATGAATGAATTTAACATCAATTTATATTCAATTCAATCCAATTCACATCATTGGAAAAATTACCATTTTGCCACAATACTTTTAATTAATTATAATTTCGTCCCTAGGCTCGGAAAATGAAATTCTTGCAATTTAATACTTATTCCAAGACTAGCCGATTTTTAAATGTAACAATAGCAGCCCATGCATTTTACAAAATTTAGAATTTTTCCATAAATTTTACATCTTTTCAATTTAGTCCCTAAATCATAATTTCATCAAAATTCCCTTTACAAAAATTGTTTATCTATCAACAACCTTTCATTTTCTACCATAAAACTTCATAATTCAACTATATTCATCCATGGCAAAACCCTAACACTTTCATAACTTTGCAAATTAATCCCCAAGATAGCTAGATTAAGCTATTACGATATCAGAAATATAAAAATCATTAAAAATTGGACAAGAATACATACCTAATTAAGCTAAATAAGCTTGTCTATATTCAAGCTTCATAACTAGGGTTTCTATGTTTTTATTTGGGAAAGATGATGATAAATGATGATATTTTTTATTATTTAATCCATTTATCATCTTTATTTTTTTATCTTTCCAATTTAGTCCTTTTCTTTATTAAATTTTCCAATGATGACTAATCATACTTATCTACTAACTCATCTAAATGGTCTATTTTCCATATAAGGACCTCAAATTTTGAATTCCATAGCTATTTGATCCCTTTAGCTACTGGAATTTAACTTTTACATTCTATACAATTTGGTCCTTTTCATCAAATTAAACATGTAATCGGTTGTAGTCCATGAAATAATATTAAAATAATGCAGACCATGAAATAATATTAAAATAATTTCCTTCCGGACTCAGACTTGTAGTCCCGAAACCACTATTCCGATTTCATTGAAAACAGGTTGTTACATGTTTATTACCAGATGTTTCTGTCACCGCCTATAGCTAGCAAAGGATGTAGACAAAGGCAAATTTGGGAGCTTTTCAGTTTCTAGGTATTTTGGTTTTTAGACGAGAAAAGCTTAAATGCAATTGAAATCTATGTTTTTCTTTTGATTTTTTTTGTTGTAAGTCCTAGGGTTTATATTTTATTTAATTTTTTAATTTCCATTTGTAAAATGTGGCCTTATTCCTTCATAAAAGATGTTCAGCCTTTGTTTAAAAAAAAAAACTTTTGCAATAAAAGGTATTGTCATTAGTGTTTTCTCTTCTATACAAAAATTGAGATTTAAGTGTTCCAATATTTTTATATTTGAAAGTAAAATTTATTAAAATAGTTTTATTTATATTAATTATTTAAAATGTATATAAAAAACTAGATTAATCTATGTTTTATTTATCATTCTATTAAATAATTTAAATATAATTTATTATTATATTAATTTATTTAAATATCATATAATTTAATTAATTTTGGTAAAAATACCTATTTGGTCCCTTTCAATTTCGATATTAAGCAAATTGATTATTTTTTTAAAAAAAGAGCAATTTAATCCTTATCAATTTTGAAAGTAAGAAACTAACGATAATTAATCATGGTGTTAATGTTCCACAATTTTGTATAACTTTGATAGGTATAATAACAAATTTAGCCTTGAATATTTATCTATTTTATCAATTTGGTCTTGATTTTAAAAAGTTCAATAAATTTAACACTCAACATTTATACATTGTCAATTTGATTATAATTATTAAAAATTAGGTAAAAATACCTCTCTAGTCCCTCTCAATTTCAAAATTGAGCAATTTGGTCCCTTTAAAAAGATGAAATAACCATTTTCAAAAGTGAGCAGCTAAGAACAATTAATCACGACGTTAATGTCTTCTGTCAATTGTACATAATTTTGATTGATATAAATAAAAAATTTATCCTCAATATTTACATATTTTGTCATTTTAGCTTTAATTCTAAAAAATTCAGTAAATCCAGTCTTGACATTTACATATTTACACAAATGTTGTAGAATAAATTTGTTAAATTAAGATTGAAGGCTAAATTTATTATTATACCAATTAAAATAATATACAATTGATGAAAAATATTAACATCGTGATTAATTGTCCTTAATTGCTCACTTTCGAAATTATCAAGATTAAATTACTCGAATTATCTTAAAGGGATCAATTTGCTCAATTTCTAAATTTTTACCAAAAAATTTTCTGCAAATTAGAACACACAAAATTTTAAAAATCTCTTAAAATTCAACAAAGAAAATATAAAACAATTAAACTTCAAAAAAATATATAAATTTTATGTATTTTTAATTTTAATTTTTTTCTCTCATCTCTTCTTGGTTTCTTCCTCAACCAAAGAAACCGAACCCATTTCTCCCTTGTAGCGACGTAAAAATTTTAGCTTAGCTTGGTCGCTAATTGAGGCGATTATTTATAAATTTTAAAAATTGACTTTCGATTTTATTAAAAAAGGGAGTCGCCATCGATCTTTTTTCTAGGTGTGACCGGACACCTAATAAATCATCCTTTTTTAGAAAAGAAAACTTATTCTTGCACAAAAATGAAGGCCGAATTTAGATCTATGTCAAAAGCCAGAGTAACGTTGGGTTCGGGAGTCAGTTACGCGCGAGGAAGGTATTAGCACCCTCGCGACGCCCAAAATTGGTATCTTATTAAACACGTGTTGTCTTGATTTTCAAAAATACGAATTCAATTTGACACTTAAGTGTGATCCGATTGAAGGAAATGAGAAGTTGTAAGTTTTTGGTTTTTTAGAAGGATATCCCGTTTTTAACACGAGCCGACTAACTTCACCCAACATAGCGATGAAATCAATGACTTAATGTTAAATCGGTACATTGCCTTATTCTTAAAATTAAAATGTAAAAAGTTTCTAAAATGATAGTAAAAAAATCTAAGAATATTATTGTAAAAAATGCGAATAGTGATGTGAATAATATAAAATATTAAAATATCAAAATATTAGAATAATAATAATTAATATTGACAAATAAAAAATAAAATAGAAATAAAAAAGTGTACATAATATATATTAGAAATAACAGTGATGTTTAAAAATAATACTATTAATAATACTACATAAATGTGTACATATATAAAAAATAAATACGTGATAATATTAAAAATATGTATATAATATAGTGTAAAAAATACATACATAACATAATTAAAATATATACATAAGATAACATGTAAAAATATATATATAAATAATATAGTATTAAAGATATATATATATAAAATAGTATAATATATATGTATACGTAATATAGAATTTAGAATATACCTAATATATTAAAAGAATATATATAATATAATATTAAGAAATATAATAATAACAAAAAAAAGAGAGGGAGAGAGTGGGTGATTTCCGGCCACAAGGCCGGCCATCGTTCGGTCGCCGGACAGCCGCCGGCCGCCATCGGCTCCACCGTACACGGTAGCCGGACCTCAAAAAAACTTTTTTGGTAAAAATGGGTAAGCTTCCTCCTTTTATTTTTTTACTTTCGTATAAAAGAAACAAAATAAGATTGAAAGGAAAACAATAAGTAAACAAAGAACTTAAAACGAGAATAGACAAAGAAACCTCTTTTGCTTTGATCTTTGATTAATCTCCAAAAAAAACTAGCTTCTCCAAAAACTAGCCTTTGCAATAACTCTTCTCCTTGATTACTTTAAAAAGAAACATCTCCAAAAATCCTTTACAATAACTTTCTCTCCCAAAAACTCTCCAAAAAAATCCCCCCATATACAAAATATGAGAAGGCTTATATAGCCATTTACAAAATATTTTTTTTATTGTTTATGTCTTCATTTGTAGGTACAAGTGGTGGTGGAGCAAGTGTGGTTAGTGGAGTAGGTAATGGAGCAAGTGTGGCTAGTGGATTTGGTGGTGGAGAATGTGTGGCTAGTGGAGTTGGTGGTGGAAAATGAGTGGCTAGTTGAGAAAAGTTTAAGTTGTGGGCTAGGTTTTTTATTTTGATTTGGGCTTAGGGTTTGGGCCATTGGGGTTTTGATGTAAATTGGGCTTTGGGTAGTTAAGATTTTGGGTTTTAGGTTTAATTTTGGTGGGTTAGGTAAGGCTAAATTGGGTTTTGATGTAAATGGGCTAAAATTGGCCTACAACAGCTGCCCCTCTTTGCTTATTATCGTGTAACGAGAATAGAGTAAAGATATAAAGAAAGGCCAATTTTGCCCGGTCTTGCTAAGTATGGACTTCTTTGGTGCTCTTCTCATCCAGGTAGTCTCTTTCCAGTCCATCGCATCTTGTAGCTTTGGTTCAATCCACTGCAAATTCAGAGATATGCCTTGTAGCTTCAATCTGTTCCAATGTAATTCAATATGCTCTTCTATCGCTTCAGTGAGATAAGGTTTTGGGTCTTCTTTTCTGCCACTTTAGAAAGGCAAGATCTGATATCCTCGATTAACTCCACTACAACTTCAGGGAGACAAAATCTGGTGTCTTCAATCAGCTCTAATATTGATTCTTTACTCGGCATGTGATCCTGAGCTCAACTCATTTCTCGCAATATGAATTGACTCTGTAAAACTAGACATTAAAACAGAAATTGAAAATAGCTCAGCACGTGAGCCAAGGCTCAACTCACCTCTCGCAAAAGTAGATTTTGAAAATACCTCGACATGTGAACCCAAGGCTCAACTCACATCTCGCAATATGAGTTGATTTTTGAAAAATATAAATTGAAAAAACAGAAATTGAAAAGTAGAAATTAAAAAGACCTCAGCACGTGAGCCGTGGCTCAACTCACCTCTCGCAATATGAGTTAATTTTTGACAAACAGAAATTGAAATTACCTCAGCGTGTCCCAAGGCTCAACTCACCTTTCGCAATATGAGTTGATTTTTTGAAAAACAGAAATTTAAAAATACCTCAGCGTGTCCTGAGGCTCAACTCACCTCTCGCAATATGAGTTGATTTTTTTTTACGAACAGAAATTGAAGAACAGAAATTGAAAAGACCTCAGCATGTGAGCCGAGACTCAACTCACCTCTCGCAATATGAGTTAATTTTTAAAAAACAGAAATTGAAATTACCTCAGTGTGTCCCGAGGCTCAACTCACCTCTCGCAATATGAGTTGATTTTTGAAAAACAGAAATTTAAAAATACCTCAGCGTGTCCTGAGGCTCAACTCACCTCTCGCAATATGAGTTGATTTTTTTTTTTACAAACAGAAATTGAAAAACAGAAATTGAAAAGACCTCAGCATGTGAGCCGAGACTCAACTCACCTCTCGCAATATGAGTTAATTTTTGACAAACAGAAATTGAAATTACCTCAGCGTGTCCCGAGGCTCAACTCACCTCTCGCAATATGAGTTGATTTTTGAAAAACAGAAATTTAAAAATACCTTAGCGTGTCCTGAGGCTCAACTCACCTCTCGCAATATGAGTTGATTTTTTTTTTACGAACAGAAATTGAAGAACAGAAATTGAAAAGACCTCAGCATGTGAGCCGAGGCTCAACTCACCTCTCGCAATATGAGTTAATTTTTGACAAGCAGAAATTGAAATTACCTCAGCGTGTCCTGAAGCTCAACTCACCTCTCGCAATATGAGTTGATTTTTGACAAACAGAAATTGAAATTATCTCAGCGTGTCCTGAGGCTCAACTCACTTCTAGCAATATGAGTTGATTTTGAAAACAAAAATTAAAAGTACCTCAACGTGTCTTAAGGCTCAACTCATCTCTCGCAATATGAGTTGATTTTCCTTGAAAAGCATGAATTAAAAACATCAAAATACCCAAAACCTGTCCTTTGGTAGAACTCGGGTGTCTTTTCCTTTGATTCAGTGCGACTCTCATTCAAGATTTCTTGCTCTGCTGGAGTACCTGTATATGCTATGTATGATGTTATCATGATATGCACATGTTTGTCTTAAATGCTTTTATGCCTACATGATTATGCAGTGCTCCTTAAGCATGTTTTTCGTATGTCCATTTAGCCACGATTGTTGAGGATCTGTGTTCATTGCTTTGATTCTCGACTTTCTCTTCAGGCCTTATACCTGCCTTCAAGCTGCACGAGTAATCGACGTTCCTCAGATATCACTCTTCTGCCCCCGATTGAACTTTGTTCTTACTTTGAGACTCTTGTGCTTATCAAATTTTCATCCAGGTAATGCTTAACATTTCTTTTATTTAGAGTATGTCATTTCTCCATTTATCATGTAAATAAACACATAATGAGATGCATGAAAAAGGTCAGGTAGGGAAAAAATGATATTTCATATTCATCTATTTCAAATGTGGCAAACAAAGCAAGTTAACCAATGAGAGTAAAAATGTCAAAAAGAAAGAAAGGATCGTATTCAACGGATACAAATACTTTAGATATTCGAACATGAACTCTTCCACGTTCCTCAATCAAGAATCTTTTCGAGTCTGGCTCTTTGCGTAGAAGATTTCGAGCTTTCAGAAATGCTTCAAATACTGTAGTCTCACTGTTTGACCCGCTGTTAAAACGCCACGCTCTTTAAGCCAGGTTTACCTCATTAGGACGCCCTCTCGGGTTTTCATCCTAATCTTTTGTGCTAATCAAGACGCCCTTTGCGGGTTTTCGCCTTGATCCCTCTTTTTTATTTATTTTTTTATTTATTTTTTTTTGGATGCCCTTTTCGGGTTTTCATCTCAAGCATAATATTTCTTCACAGCATCTGAGTTCACTGGATTTGGTAGCTCCTTGCCATCCATCTCGGTAAGGATCAAAGCTCCTCCTAAAAATGCCTTCTTTACGACGTATAGTTCTTCCCAATTTGGTGCCCATTTTCCTCGCAGGTCCTTTTGTATTGGGAGAATCTTCCTCAGTACGAGTTCTCCTTCGTGGAATTCTCTTGGCCATACTTTCTTGTCATGGGCCGCGATCATTCTCTTCTGGTACATCTGCCCGTGACAAATTGCTCTTAGACGTTTTTATTCGATGAGGTTCAACTAATCATATCGAGCTCGAACCCATTCTGCTTCTTCTAACTTTAATTCCATTAAGACTCGCAAGGAGGGGATCTCAACCTCAATAGGTAGCACAGCTTCCATTCCGTAAGCCAGAGAGAAAGGAGTTACTCCAGGTGATGTTCGCACAGATATGTGATATGCAAACAAAGCAAATGGAAGCTTCTCGTGCCAATCTTTATATGTCTCAGTCATTTTCCCAATGATCCTCTTAATATTTTTATTGGCTGCTTCAACAGCCCCGTTCATCTTTGGGCGATAGGGCGAGGAGTTATGATGCTTTATTTGGAACTGCTCGCACACTTCTTTCATCATCTTATTGTTCAGATTCGTGGCATTATCTGAAATGATTCTTTTAGGCAAACTATACCGGCAAATGATTTCATTTTTCAAAAACCTGCAAACTACAGTCCTCGTCACATTGGAAAACGAAGCGGCTTCTATCCTTTTTGTGAAGTAATCGATGACCACAAAAACGAATCGATGTCCATTTGATGCTTTTGGAGAAATTGGCCCTATGACATCCATGCCCCACATAGAAAAAGGCCACGGAGAAGTCATGACATGAAGGGGTGAAGGGGCTACATGAATTTTATCGCCGTAGATTTGACATTTGTGGCATTTTCTGGCAAAATTGATGCAGTCATTTTCCATTGTCAGCCAATAATAACCGAGTCTCATGATCTTTTTGGCCATATTGAAACCATTGGCATGCGTTCCGCAAATTCCCTCATGGACCTCTTCAAGTATTTTTCTGGCTTCAACATCATCCACACATCTCAAAAGCATCTGATCCTTTCCTCTTTTATACAGGATATCCCCATCAAGAACAAATCCCGCTGCCATTCTTCTAATTGTTCTTTTATCGTTCTCATTTGCTTGTTCGGGATACCTTTGATTCTTGATATATTCTAAGACATCATGGAACCAAGGCTGTCCGTCTACTTCTTTCTCAATGCTACAACAGTGTGCAGGGACCTCGTATATGCTCATTTTGAGGGGCGTTATTTCTACTTCTCTACTTGCTTTGAACATTGAAGCCAAAGTGGCCAGGGCATCAGCCAGTTGGTTCTCTTCTCGTGGGAAGTAATGAAAAGTTATTTCTTTGAATTCCTTGATCAATCCAGCCACTAAATCACTGTACTTAATCAATTTTGAGTCCCTCACTTCCCACTCTCCACGGATTTGGTAAATCACTAGGGCTGAGTCCCCATACACCTCCAAGACCTTGATGTTTTGTTCGATAGCTGCACGAAGCCCCATGATACAGGCCTCATATTCTGCGATATTATTGGTACTGAAGAAGTTCAGTCTTGCGGTGAACGGATAATGATTCCCGTCTGATGATACCAGGATTGCTCCAATTCCATGCCCTAAAGCATTTGACGCACCATCAAAGCACATCTTCCATGACTTCTCTTTTGATGATTCGGATATTATTTCTGTGATGCACATTAAGTCTTCGTCTGGGAAATCGAATCTTAAAGGC
Source organism: Gossypium hirsutum (assembly GCF_007990345.1). NCBI lineage: Eukaryota > Viridiplantae > Streptophyta > Magnoliopsida > Malvales > Malvaceae > Gossypium > Gossypium hirsutum. The sequence continues at coordinate 62,803,546 of NC_053432.1, read as the reverse complement.
TCATATTCCTCTGTCGTTCGAGTTGCTAAGAAGTCAGCTATTGCGCTCCCTTTTATCGACTTCTGACTTATATAGGCAATGTCATATTCCGAAAGGAGGATCTGCCATCGTGCCATTCTTCCTGATAGTGCCGGCGATTCCATCATGTATTTTATTGGGTCCAGCTTTGAAATTAGCCATGTCGTGTGATACAACATATATTGTCTGAGTCTCCGAGCTACCTAAACCAGAGCGCAACAGTATTTTTCAATGGACGAATACTTTGCCTCATATTCAGTGAACTTTTTACTGAGGTAGTAGATCGCCTTTTCTTTCTTCCCTGACTCGTCGTGTTGCCCAGTACGCAACCCATTGATTTTTCGAACACGGTCAAATACAATATCAATGGTCTCCCCGGAGTTGCCGGTACTAGCACTGGAGGACTAGACAAATATTGCTTTATCTTATCAAAGGCCACCTGGCATTCCTCGTTCCATTCTTCCGGGTTATGTTTTCGAAGAAGCCGAAAGATTGGGTCGCATTGGTTGGTAAGTTGAGCGATAAATCGGACGATGTAGTTTAATCTCCCTAAAAATCCTCTAACTTCCTTTTGCGTGCGCGGATGTGGTAATTCTTGGATGGCTTTTATTTTATCTGGATCAACTTCGATACCTCTTTCACTGACAATGAAGCCTAGCAACTTTCCCGAGGTAGCCCCAAATGTACATTTGCCTGGATTAAGCTTTAGCTGAAACTTTCTCAGCCTTTCGAACAACTTCTTGAGGTTCACTATATGCTCTTCTTCCCCTCGGGATTTAGCAATCATGTCGTCGACGTAGACCTCTATTTCTTTATGCATCATGTCATGGAATAACGTTACCATAGCCCTCTGATATGTTGCCCCAGCATTCTTTAAGCCGAATGGCATCATCTTATAGCAGAATGTTCCCCACATTGTTATGAAGGTAGTTTTCTCCATATCTTTAGGGGCCATCTTGATCTGATTATACCCCGAGAATCCATCCATGAAAGAAAACAATGAATGTTTTGCTGTGTTGTCCACCAACGTGTTAATATGTGGCAGGGGAAAATTATCTTTTGGGCTTGCTCGATTCAGGTCACGGTAATCCACGCACATTCGTACTTTGCCATCTTTCTTTGGTGCCGGGACTATGTTAGCCACCCATTCTGGATATTTGGAGGCTTGTAGGAAGCCAGCATCAAATTGCTTCTTGACTTCCTCTTTTATTTTCAACAGCATTTTGGGTCTCATCCGTCTTAATTTTTGCTGGATGGGCTTGCATTCTGGCTTTAATGGGAGCTTATGGACCACTAAATCTTCATCTAGCCCTGGCATGTCCTGGTATGACCATGCGAAAACATCTTTGTATTCGCGGAGTAAAATGATCAAACTATGCCTGGTACTCTCTGAAATAGAAGTCCCAATCTTCACTTCTTGTTTCCTCTCTTCAGTGCCCAAATTTATTGTTCCCACAGATTCTTCATGAGGCAAAATCTGTTTGTCCTCTTGTTCCACCATTCTTAACAATTCAGGAGACGAGACATAATCTTCAACATTTTCTTCGGCTTCAAATTCTTCTAAACAAACAGCCTTCTCACAATCAATTTCAAGATTCGTAACGGGCTTATTCATGTCGTCAATATCTGAGCACCTGAAAGTTGAATGGAAAAGGAAGCTATAGAGGGACATCCAAGTATTTGAAACAAAATGTTATGTCATGGCAATGAGGCAAATGTAAGGATAGGCTATGAAATGAGAAAATGATTATGAAATTAGTGATAATGCGAAAAATCGTGACAAAATGCATCTTCATTTAAATGATAAAGAGCGAATGTAAACTCTTACAAAAGAATTCTATTATATCTAAGGACACAATAGAAGGTTAATGTTTAGTATTACTCTGAAGACTTATAAACTACAAGAAGCTCCTCGGCAGTCCAATTGTTCAACATGAAACCAAGAGGGCAAGGGCATATCCTCGAGACATCTTTACTTGCATCAGCCCCTTTATCAATGACATTTATACTGACATTCTGAAAACTCCTTTCAATTAACCCCAGCATGTTTCGTGGATCATCTTGTCCAGGGTACATCATTCCCGCAGATGTAAATGTTTTTGACAAAGGAGGGTACTCTATTGGTTCCCATTCTGGTTCTCGGCCCAAAGTTCTTGCAATTCTTCTCTCTTGATCCTTCTTCCACTGTCTTATTCTTTGACGCCTGTCAGGCTGGAACCCCAAACCGTATCGGGCCTTGTAGTGTACTGGCTTTAAAGCCCTAACTATTCCTTGCAGATGTCTCCCTAAACCTCTTCTCGCACGAGCTCCCCTTCCTACGGTCAACTTGACACCCATTCTGGTATTTCTCGACAGTTTTGGCATCGGAATTCTGTTTCCCTCAGCGACGAAAGTGGCATTGACGAATTCAATGGATCGAAAAGAACATTCCACTGCATCCTTGCTTACTTCCAAGTATGGCGCATCAGCAGAGATAGATGCTACAATGTCTTCTTCGCCCTCGACTGTGACCAAACAGCCATCCATGATAAATTTCATCTTTTGATGGAGGGATGATGGGACTGCTCTAGCAGAATGGATCCAAGGTCTTCCTAAAAGGCAGTTATAAGAGGGTGTAATGTCCATGACTTGGAACTCGACATCATAAATGTAAGGGCCCACTTCCAAAGGGATTTCGATCTTTTCCATGACTTCGCGCCTCGTTCCGTCGAATGCCCTTACCGTGGAATGACAGGGCCTTAAGTAGGACAAATCCATCGGTATTCTGGAAAGCGTGGCCAATGGTATAACATTTAACGCTGACCCATTATCGATGAGTACGTTTGGTATTATGTATCCCTTACAACGAGTCGTGATATGCAACGCTTTCACCAAGCCTCTACCATTTGGTGGTATCTCATCATCACTAAAAGAGATGAAATTGTCCGCATTCAGATTGTTTACCCATCTATCAAGCTTTTCGACAGATATGTTGTTGGCCACATAAGCTTAATTTAACACATTCAATAAAGCATTCCGGTGTGGCTCTGAATTTAACAGTAGAGATAGAACTGAGATTCGCGCTGGCTGCTTGCTCAATTGTCCCACCACACTATACTCGCTGTGCTTAATAAATTTCAAGAATTCTTGAGCTTCTTCCTCATTCACAGGCTTTTTAGTTTCTTGCACGGGTGGAATTTCTTACTCGACTTCGACTTCGTGCATCACTATTTTCCCTTTTTGCTTTGAGTCGCTACTTTTCTTTACCGGTTCAACTTCTTTAGAATAGCATCGTCCACTTCGAGTAAAATGACCTACCTCCCCAACATTTTCAGTTATGGCTTTGGACTTTTCAACTTCCGGTGTAACGATATTAACATCATATCTCCACGGTACTGTTTTGTTGTCCTTATACGGGAAAGGAGACGGTACTTCAATTACCATCTGTGGTTTCAACGGCTCTCTCATCGCATCGTAATAAATTACCAACGGTCGATCAGTACTATAAGGGGGCCCTGATGATTGGCTATTAGAGACGCATACTTCTCTTTCGTTGGTATCTTCCCTCATGTTAAGGATCTTGATCTCCTTATTATCCATCCGGTCTTGAAGTAACCTTTTAAATTCCTCACATGACTGAATGTCATGTCCAACAATCCCATGAAAATTGCAAAAACTTTGACCTTCTTCTCCAAAAATTCTATCAGAGTGACAGAGCAATCCTTTCTTAACCAATACCTCCCAGATTTTCTGCAGAGGCATCCTTATTTCTGAAACACATCTTCTAACCTTCCATTCATCCTCTTTCCCCACTGTGCTCACATGTCCTTCGGTATGGTTAGGGAACGGGTTCCCCGTGGCGTTACTGGCACTATCGAATCATAGGATACCCGCGTCAATGAGTCCTTGAACTCTCCTTTTGAAAGCAAGAAAGTTCTCAGTAGAGTGCCCCTAGTTCCCTGCGTGGTATGCACAACTAGCGTTTGGATCGTACCACTTTGGGTATGGAGGTTTAAGAGGTGCCATGTAATGGGGAGAAATTAGCTATTTTTCCAAAAGTTTTGGGTACAATTCCCCATACGACACAGGGATAGGGGTAAATTGCGGTCTCTCGAGATTATGCCTTGCTGGTCTTGGTTCGTTTCTGGGTTGGCTTTGGGCGGGTACCGTGTTTTGTGGGAAAGTGGTGACAAGTCTTTGGTTGTTCGTGGCGTATACGGGGTAGGACGGATGTGGTGCTTGGTAGTAAGGGGTTTGAGGGGGATAATAGAAGTTCGGGGGTGGATAATTTCGAGGTCGGGGTTGGTTAGGATACGAATTGGGAATGTAACGACTCCCAGTTCCCACCATGTGGGCTTCTGGCTCTTTCTTCCTTACGGGTGCTGCTTTTCTTGAGCCTTCTGATCCATCCATTCTACTGCTCTTGACGGCATTCTCTATGAGTTCACCGGATATTACAATATCCGCGAAATCCTTCGTGGCAGTTCCCACTAATTTGTCATAAAACGGTGCCTTTAAAGTATTGATAAAGAGAACAGTTATCTCCGTTTTTGTTAGTGGGGGTTCCACTTGAGCTGAGACGTCTCTCCATCTCTGCGCATACTGTCTAAAAGTCTCTGATGGCTTTTTCTCCATCATTTGCAAGGTCATACGGTCTGGCACCATATCCAATACATGCTTGTACTTCTCGCAAAATGCTGACGCCAAGTCCTTCCAAGATCGAATCTTTTCTCTACTAAGTTGATTGTACCACCGAAGAGCTGACCCTGTTAGACTATCTTGAAAGCAATGTATGAGTAGTTTATCCTCGTTCACATAACCGGTCATTTTTCGACAGAACATAATGAGATGTGCTTTTGGGCACCTTGTCCCATCATACTGCTCAAAATCAGGCACTTTGAACTTCGGAGGCAACATTAGATCAGGTACCAAACTGAGTTCCTTGGCACCTAGTACAGAGAAGACTTCAGTGCCTTCTATTGCTTTGAGTCTTTCCTCTAGACTCCTATATTTTGCGTCATGGTTATCCAATTTCAACTTGGCTACCTCTGCTGGGTCATCCAGATCTAGAACTAGTGGATCAGTAGGACTAGCCCTTGGGTTCGACGCGAATATTTCTTGCCCCAAATTAGTGGGTGGAGCAGGTGGCATAGGTCGATGTTCCAAGCCTGTGGGTTCCCCTTGAGTATACCTCTTTGTGTTGTATATGCGAGCGGTGGAGTGAATCCCAGGGGATAGAGTGGATCCTGATCGTGGTGAATTTTTGACTGAGGTTCTATAACATCGGGGTTCTGCATGGGTCCTTTTCTTTTGACCAAAGTTGTCATCATCTCCATCATTTTGGCCATCTGATCTCTTTGCTCGAGTGATTCCTTACGAGATCTGACCATTAGGTCTCTCGTTTCTTGTTGCGATTTGGCCAGTTGCTCTTGTAATTCCTTTTGAGCCCTTTCCATCCTTTCAATTCTCTCATTGAATTCAGCCTCCATTACTCTAGCTTGTCGGCGCGTTTTATACGGATGACGTGGTTCCAGTCTTGTGGTATTACAACTGAGAATTATATATTTTATCTTCAGCGACCGTGTATGGGATATGCAATGTATGAATGAATGCATGAATGTCAAAATGTTAGTTATGCAAGGAATGCAAAAAATTGGTGTTGATTTCAAGATAGCCCTTATTTAGGCATTTCCTTAATCAAAGGAGTTTATTACACAACATTTCGGTCACTCGTATAATTGACTCCTCCATTAGAAACCCGTTTTTGGCAACCAATCTCTAATCAACACCTTCCTAACAATATGCCTTCGATGCATGATGGAAAATACAGACAAATGACCTTGGTTAGCGCAACACATATAAACAGAGAAAAACTGCGGAAAATCTAACAAATTAAGCTACTTGGTCTAGTGGACTCGATTCCCTTGCTCAGAAAGCACAAATGTAAAAGAAATAGAGGGTAAGATGCGTTTTTCCCGTGTACTTATTTCGGTGACTAGTAAACGGACGGAGGTTTGGCTCGGCTCTAGTTGGATGGCTCGTATAGTTTACTATATGCGATTTTGGTTCTAGATGGGTACTCGAATTGTCCGTATTGTCATCTGCTAAGATTAGTACGATGCTTCGGTCATAGCCCATCACAGGCTAACGAGTTCAATTCGAGGGATCACATTTACTTATGCCTATGCGGAGGGACAAGTTAACTCACGAAAGCATAAGTCATATGTAACCCGAAAGTATTCACTAGCCTGTGCGGAGGGACGAGTTAACTCACGAAGGCGTAGCGTTTACTTTCACTTAAACGGACAGAGCCTGGGTAGAGAGCTCGTGTTATGCGAAAATGCAAGTGCACGGTGTGTGGGGAACAACTCATAAACCTTTACGTTTCACTTAAAGAAACTAAACCAAAATTAAAAACATAAAAATTGAAAACTGAAAAACAACCAAATAAGCAAGTTAGAAGAAATATTTACAGCACAATACAAATGCATGAATTTTGAAAACGAGATTTTCGGATCACGACCAAATATTTACTTTGAACAAGGAAATTTGAAAATTTTGACAAAACGTGTTTAATTCCAGACACGACTCTCAAAAAGGCTGTCCCCAGTGGAGTCGCCAGCTGTAGCGACGTAAAAATTTTAGCTTAGCTTGGTCGCTAATTGAGGCGATTATTTGTAAATTTTAAAAATTGACTTTCGATTTTATTAAAAAAAGGAATCGCCACCGATATTTTTTCTAGGTGTGACTGGACACCTAATAAATCATCCTTTTTTAGAAAAGAAAACTTATTCTTGCACAAAAATGAAGGCCGAATTTAGGTCTACGTCAAAAGCCAGAGTAACGTTGGGTTCGGGAGTCAGTTACGCGCGAGGAAGGTATTAGCACCCTCGCGACGCCCAAAATTGGTATCTTATTAAACACGTGTTGTCTTGATTTTCAAAAATACGAATTCAATTTGACATTTAAGTGTGATCCGATTGAAGGAAATGAGAAGTTGTAAGTTTTTGGTTTTTTAGAAGGATATCCCGTTTTTAACACGAGCCGACTAACTTCACCCAACATAGCGATGAAATCAATGACTTAATGTTAAAATCGATACATTGCCTTATTCTTAAAATTAAAATGTAAAAAGTTTCTAAAATGATAGTAAAAAAAATCTAAGAATATTATTGTAAAAATGCGAATAGTGATGTGAATAATATAAAATATTAAAATATCAAAATATTAGAATAATAATAATTAATATTGACAAATAAAAAAATAAAATAGAAATAAAAAAGTGTACATAATATATATATTAGAAATAACAATGATGTTTAAAAATAATACTATTAATAATACTACATAAATGTGTACATATATAAAAAATAAATACGTGATAATATTAAAAATATGTATATAATATAGTGTAAAAAATACATACATAATATAATTAAAATATATACATAAGATAACATGTAAAATATATATATATAAATAATATAGTATTAAAGATATATATATAAAATAGTATAATATATATGTATACGTAATATAGAATTTAGAATATACCTAATATATTAAAAGAATATATATAATATAATATTAAGAAATATAATAATAACAAAAAAAAGGGAGAGAGTGGGTGATTTCCGGCCACAAGGCCGGCCATCATCCGGTCGCTGGACCGCCGCCGGCCTCCATCGGCTCCACCGTACACGGCAGCCGGACCTCAAAAAAACTTTTTTGGTAAAAATGGGTAAGCTTCCTCCTTTTATTTTTTTACTTTCGTATAAAAGAAACAAAATAAGATTGAAAGGAAAATAATAAGTAAACAAAGAACTTAAAACGAGAATAGACAAAGAAACCTCTTTTGCTTTGATCTTTGATTAATCTCCAAAAAAAACTAGCTTCTCCAAAAACTAGCCTTTACAATAACTCTTCTCCTTGATTACTTTAAAAAGAAACCTCTCCAAAAATCCTTTACAATAACTTTCTCTCCCAAAAACTCTCCAAAAAAATCCCCCCATATACAAAATATGAGAAGGCTTATATAGCCATTTACAAAATATTTTTTTTATTGTTTATGTCTTCATTTGTAGGTACAAGTGGTGGTGGAGCAAGTGTGGTTAGTGGAGTAGGTAATGGAGCAAGTGTGGCTAGTGGATTTGGTGGTGGAGAAGGTGTGGCTAGTGGAGTTGGTGGTGGAAAAGGAGTGGCTAGTGGAGTTGGTGGTGGAAAAGGAGTGGCTAGTGGAGTTGGTGGTGGAAAAGGTGTGGCTAGTTGAGAAAAGTTTAAGTTGTGGGCTAGGTTTTTTATTTTGATTTGGGCTTAGGGTTTGGGCCATTGGGGTTTTGATGTAAATTGGGCAGTTAAGATTTTGGGTTTTGGGTTTAATTTTGGTGGGTTAGGTAAGGCTAAATTGGGTTTTGATGTAAATGGGCTAAAATTGGCCTACAACATCCCTCAAGTGTAGAAAGCAAACCTAGAAATCATGTATTCCTCGAGTTCAAAACAAAATCTTCTTCGTTTTCAAAATCCCAACTCGAGATAGCTGATTTTTTATTTTATTTTTCTGAGTGGATGTGGTTCCTTGCTTGTTTGTGAACCAATATGATTATATTTGTATTGCGATGTTTGCAGATTTAGAATTATGTGTTTGTATTTAATGTAAACCATAAGTCCCTTGTGGGTTTTCTGGATTCTTGGCATGAACAGTGAGGTTCAAAGAATTATTTCTTTGGATTTCTATGTAGTTTTGGGGTCTTTATGTTTGCAGTAACTTTTGATTCATCTTTGAGTTTCATCCATTGCAGTAATAAATTACATATTTTATGATACTTGAAACATGATTTGATGGTTAAAAAGTCTTGTGCTATAAATTACATTTGAGAAATGAGCTTGTATAAAAACTAAATAAAAAATAAAAAAATGAATCTTTAGGATTGTCACAGTTTGACCATGAAGCTATAGATTTTGAAGTGAAGAGTTCAGCTTTGTGAAATGGTGGGATGCTAATGGTGATTAATGGCGGCGTGAGTGAGGGTCGTTGAAGGTGAAGGTTAGATGGTGATTATGAGTTTTGGGTTGAAGATGACGATTTTGCGGTGGAGCAAAGAAGAAAGAAAACTAAATTGGAATTTTAAGTTTTTAAACTTTAATACATCTTTTGGGATTTTTTAAAAAGCTAATTAGTTTTAATTTATATATTGGTTTTTTTATACATTTTTGAAGACTTAGAATTAAATTGACAAGTGTGTAAATATTAAGGGATAAATTTATTGAGTTTCTTAGAATTAGGATCAAATTAACATAATAGATAAATAATGCGGACTAAATTTATTATTATATTAATCAAAGTTATGCAAAAATGATAAAAAAAACACTACCATTGATGCCGTTTTAAGTTATCATTAGTTTTTTTTTGGTACATTTAGGTTATCATTAGTTGCTTAGCCTTAAAAATTTATAGGGATTAAATTGCTTCTTTTTAGTGGGATCAATTTGTTTAATATCAAATTTGAGAGGGATTGGAGAGATCTTTTTACCACTAGTTTTTTTTACTTTCTATTATGTTTGAAATTGACATTTTAACTTTCAATCATAATTTTTGGTAGCAATGAAGAAGACTAAAAGTTAATAAATCACATTTTCACAAACTTTTGAAAAACACTTTTCATTTCAATAACAATGAAGAACTAACCTTTATTTTAAGGGTAAACTAAAAAAATAATCACTTTTGTTTGTTTCAGATTACATTTTAGTCAGTTATGTTTGAAATATTACATTTTACTCATGTTATCATTTTATTATGAAGTGGTCACTCTACCGTTAAGCTCCGTTACCACATTGACGGCGGTCCTACGTGGTAGTCTAGATGGGTTTTAAATGCCAACTTGGATGTCCTACATGGTAGCCCAAATTAAATTTATTTAATTAAAAACTATTTTTATCTCAGCAACCGGTTATTCAATTGAAGATGCTTGGAGGAAGAAGATGATGGTGGTTATCCTATTGTCTAAGACCAATGGGTTGCTAGAAAGAGGCGGCTCTTCCACAAACTGAGTTGGACAAAAAAATAGGAGTTGTGGGGCCAAACAGAACAACCAAGCATATACAAATGAAGGGGAGAGGGAGATCTTTCTAACGTCTACCACTGTGGCCAGAGAAACTATCAAAGTTGGTAGTTGCAGCTCTCTTCAAGAGAGCAAAGCAAGTAAATCTCTACCTTGAAGTAGACTCTTCCAAGTTGAAATATATGTGGCTGATTTCTTGACTTGTAAGAAATTAGGACTGAAGTTCGAATTTTTTGTGAAAACAAGATGAAGGAAGAAGGAAAATACATTTCTACAGTTGGGAAAGACCATGCCAACCTATATTTGCTAGCAGTCTAGGTATAATGAGTGAATAGATTGTATGAAACTATGATTTCACGTCATTTATATCATTTTCCAATAGAATAATGACAAATCAAAATTTTCTTCCTGATTTTTAACATTTTTAGTTGGATTTGATTTTTTCATAAGAAAAAAACTAAAAATCAAGAGGAAAAATTTGATTTGTCATTCTCCTATTTAAAATGAATAAAGATGACGTGGAATTACAATTTCATATAATCCTTTCTCAAAAACCAGTATGCTACAATTAAGCTCGAATAAAATCAACCCCTATATATGTAATACCCCTACCCGTATTCATTGCCGGAATAGGGTACGAGGCATTACCAGAGTTTACGAATTAAATATTTTTCTTTTATATTCAATATAGCCCCTTTATAAATATCTAACCTTCCCTGCAATATTAAATCGAGACCAATCCACATCAACCAAATCAATTCAATATATTTTCATGATAGATCCATGCATTTATATAAGATAACGTCATCACATATCTATAACCAGGTTTGTTAACCATACTAATGGCTAACTTTACATTCATTTCACGTTAACATTTACTTTGTTAGCTTATACATGCCATTGATTTCCAAAATAAAGTTTCTTTATATACCGAAATCCTGAGGTTGATAGTGTGATGTGTCTCCGACCTCCGACCTCTGAACACTATCTTCAGTGCAAATACAATAGCAGCTGTTTATTACAATTTTTCCCTTAAGCTTTTAATAAATGATAATTTCGTCCCTACTCAATTAGTATCTCAATTGAGCTGATTTTTCTCAATTAACATTTTATTCTATCACCTTAAACTAGTTTACAACCTTTAGGAATCAGAATTTCAGCAATAGACTTTAATTCCAAACATTTTCACAATTAGGTCCTAAAAACCAATTTCCATTGAAATTGCCTAATAAAATCATCTCATAAACAAATTAAAGCTTTAATTTCATTCTATTTCATCATAAACTTACAGCACTCAACCATGGTGACTTTCAATTTCATCCATGAAATCAAAAACTAATGAATTTAATAGTAGGACCTAGTTGTAAAAGTCTTAGAAACACAAAAACTACAAGAAAAAGGAAAGTATTAACTCACTTGGTGCAAAAATTATGAAATACCAGCTTAGAGAACCCTCCTATAGCGTTTTTAGCTGCTGGAATTGAAGAGAAATGAAGAGAAATCTAGATATTTCCTATTTAGTCCTAGTTTTATTTAGTTAATTTTGCAATATTCCAATTTTACCCTTAATTTATCAATTTTTCTACTGATTTCATACCCTTGCCGTCCAGTCCAAATAACTTTTAGGTCTAATTTCCTTTTAAATCCTTTCTCATTAGACTCTTAAGCTATTTAATCACTCTAGCAACTTTTACACCTATTACAATTTAGTCCTTTTCATTTAATTGACTACCCAAACATTAAAATTTCCTAACGAAATTTTAATACCACATTAATAACATTTCATAAATATTTATAAATTATTTTGGACTCGGTTTTACGAGATAGAGGTCCCGATACCTTATTTTACCCAATTTCTTCAATAATTTCTTTTTCTAACTAATCACTAAATCGATAAAATTTTCTTATCAATATTTTCATACGATTTTCCTATCATATCAATTTTTAAGCAAAAATATTGAAATAAATTTCTCTTTAAATCGGATCTATGGTTACGAAACCATTGTTTCGATAACCTTGAATTTAGGCCATTACAACTCTCCCCCCCTTTTAAGGATTTTCGTCCTCGAAAATCTTACCAGTAAAGAGGTTTGGGTATTGTTTCCTCATTGCCTCCTCCGGTTCCCATGTTGCTTCCTCAATCCCGTGCTTTTGCCATAATACTTTCACCAAATTTATCTTTTTATTTCTAAGCTCTTTTTCTCCCGTGCCAATATCTTGACCGGTTCTTCACTGTAAGTCATATCCAATTGAATCTCTACTTCTATCGAAGAAGTAACATATGAAGGATCTGATCGATATCGTCGTAACATAGATACATGAAAAACATTATGGATTCTATCAAGTTCCGGTGGTAATGCCAATCGATAAGCGACCGGTCCAATTCTTTCTAAGATTTCATAGGGCCCGATAAATCTTGGACTCAATTTACCCTTTCGACCGAATCGAAGAACTTTCTTCCAAGAAGACACTTTCAGAAATACCTAGTCACCGACTTGAAATTCAATCTCTTTTCGCTTAAGGTCGACATATGATTTTTGACGATCGGAAGCTGCTTTTAGACTATCTCGAATAACCTTTACTTTTTCTTCTGTTTCCCGGATCAAATCAACCCCATGTATCTTCCTTTCACTGAGCTCTGTCCAATATAACGGTGTTCTACATTTTCTACCATACAAAGCTTCATACGGAGCCATTTTAATACTAGACTGATAACTGTTATTGTAAGCAAATTCAATCAAAGGTAGATACCTCTCCCAATTACCTTCAAACTCTAGTATACAACATCGGAGCATATCTTCCAATACTTGAATTACACGCTCAGATTGACCATCTGTCTGAAGATGAAATGCAGTGCTGAAATACAACTGAGTACCCAAGGCTTCTTGCAATTTGTCCCAGAAACGAAACGTAAATTGGGGATCTCTATCTAATATAATGGAGACAGGAACTCCATGTAACCTGACAATCTCAGATATGTACAGTTCAACTAGTTTATCTCAAGAATAATCCATACGTACCAGAATAAAGTGAGCTGACTTTGTTAATCGATCAACAATCACCCAAATAGCATTTTTTTTCCTCGGAGACAAAGGTAGCCCCGATACAAAATCCATAGTGATTCTTTCCCATTTCCATTTCGGTATAGTAATTGGCTGAAGTAACCCCAAAGGTACCTGATGTTCAGCTTTAACTTGCTGACATATTAAACACCTTGATACAAACTCAGAGATATCACGTTTCATTCCCGACCACCAGTACATCTTTTTCAGATCATTATACATTTTATTACTTCCCGGATGTACAGACATAGTACTGCTGTGAGCCTCGCGTAAAATCTTCTGTATGAGCTCTGAATTCTGAGGTACACATACCCTACCTCTGAATAATAAACAACCATCAGAACCAATCTGAAATTCAGAATCATTACCTGACTCACACTGTGCCCGTTTAACTTGTAACTTCTCATCATTCTTCTGAGCTTCACATATTTTCTGTAGAAATGTCGGTTTAGCTCTCAATTCAGCTAGGATTGAACCATCATCAGTCAATGATAACCGGGAATTCATAGCTCGTAAAGCAAACAGAGATTTCCGGCTCAAAGCATCAGCTACAACATTAGCCTTACTCGGATGGTAATCAATAATCAAATCATAGTCCTTTATCAGTTCAAGCCACCTGCGTTGTCTCAAATTCAAATCTTTCTGTGTCATCAAATATTTCAAGCTTTTATGATCAGTATAAATATGACATTTCTCACCGTACAAGTGGGTAATTTCTTTACGATCATGTACTGGGTAATTTCTTTCATGTGGTTTAAGTTGTCTTGAAGCATAGGCTATTACTTTACCTTCTTGCATCAAAACACAACCTAAACCATTTAATGAGGCATCACTATAAATAACAAATTCCTTACCCGGTTTAAGCTGCACTAATACAGGTGCTTTCGTTAATAAGTCTTTCAATCGGTTGAAACTTTGTTGACATTCATCAGTCCACTCGAACTTTACATCTTTCTGCAATAATCGAGTCATTGGAGAAGCTATCATAGAGAATCCCTGTACAAATCTCCGATAATAACCAGCTAAACCCAAGAAACTTCTAACTTCAAATACATTCTTCGGTGGATTCCAATTGACAATAGCTGAGATTTTACTTGGATCTACCCTGATGCCTTCGGCAGATACAATGTGTCCAAGAAAACCCACTTCTCGAAGCCAAAATTCACATTTACTGAATTTAGCATATAACTGCTTCTCTCGTAGAATTTGCAACACAATTCTCAAATGTTCTGCATGTTCTTCTTCATCCCGAGAATAAACCAAAATATCATCAATGAATACTACTACAAATCTGTCTAAGTACGGTCTGAATATCCGGTTCATCAAATCCATGAATACTGCAGGTGCATTAGTTAGCCCAAACGACATAACTAGAAACTCATAATGCACGTACCTGGTTCTAAAGGCTGTTTTTGGCACATCTGACTCCTTTACTCGTAACTGATAATAACCTGATCGAAGATCAATCTTTGAAAACATAGTATCACTTTTCAGCTGATCAAATAAATCATCAATCTGGGGTAACAGGTACTTATTCTTTATGGTTACTTTATTAAGCTGCCGGTAGTCGATACACAATCTCAAAGACCCATCTTTCTTTTTCACAAACAGAACCGGAGCACCCCAAGGTGAATGACTCGGTCGGACAAAACCCCTATCAACAAGCTCTTAAAAAACAACTGTGTCTTTAACTCTTTTAATTCTATAGGAGCCATCCGGTACGGAGCTATGGAGATCGGAGTAGTTCCCGGAATCAAATCTATAGAAAATTCCACTTCTCTTTCTGGTGGAAATCCTGGTAATTCTTCTGGAAACACATCAGAAAATTCACATACTACTGGAACTGCCTGTATCTTTGACTCAGATACCTCGGTGTCGAGTACATAAGCCAAGTAAGCATCATACCCCTTTTTGACATACCTCTGTGCTGCCATTACTGAAATCATATGAGATAACCCCTCTGTCTGATCAGATTTAACCCGAAGCAACTCACCATTCTAACATTTTAGCACAATATATTTTTGTTTACAATTTACTACCGCATCATGCTGGGTTAACCAATCCATACCCAATATCACGTTAAATTCATCAAATGGCAGTAACATCAAATCAGCCGGGAAACAATAACCTCTTACCATCAGTGGACAATTTTTACAAATTTTATCCACTAACACAGACTGGCCCAGGGGGTTCGAGACTTTAACTACAAATTCAGTAGGTTCAACAGATAAATTTTTAACAATTGCAAGTTTAACACATATATATAAATGCGTAGAACCAGGATCAATCAATGCAGTAATATCAGTATCAAGTAAAGAAAATGTACCAGTAATAACATCGGGTGCTGAAGCATCTTCTCTGGCACGAATGGCATATGTCCTAGCAGGTGCTCGTGCTTCAGACCTGCCTGCAATATCTTTCGTAGCTCTTCGGCTACCACTGACATTACCAGATGGTCGAGGTGGTCTACCTCTCGAAACTGGATTACTCAGCTTCGATATCTGTTCAGCTTCTTTTTCACCCCTTTCTGGACAATCTCTGAGGAAATGGTCAAAAGAACCACATTGGTAACAAGCCCCGCTCTTTAATCGACATTCACCAAAATGAGCTTTATTACAGTACTGGCATCTCGGCTTAGGAGTGCCAACACTGCCAACACTGGTCACTGATGGAGTAGAAGGCCTTGGATTAGTGCGTTGAGAACCTCGCTCTTTGCCCGAATACCCAATGGCTGAAGTAGAACGATCCTGATATTTCTTCAATTTCTTTGAAGCAGAAAACTGGGATTTTTCCATCGGTCTTTTACTAAAAATTCGAGCTTCCCTCTCAGCCTGTTTCTTTTCTTTGCTCAATTCTTCTACTTTATAAGCTCTCTCTGCCAATGTAGCAAACTCTCAAATTTCAAGAATTCCGATCAGTAACTTAATGTCTTCATTCAACCCTTCTTTGAATCGTTTGCACATTTCAGCTTCTGACTGTACCCATTCTCGAGCATATTTACTCAATCGAACAAATTCTCTTTCATATTCAGATACTGATCTGTTACCCTGTTTCAACTCAAGAAATTCTTTTCTTTTCTAATCGAGAAACCTCTGGCTGATATATTTTTTTTCTGAACTCGGTCTGAAAGAATTCCCATGTAATTTCTTCTTTCGGAACAACTGAAGTTTTAGTATTCCACCAATGGTAAGCTGTATCTTTTAGCAGTGAGACGGCACATTTCAGACATTCTTCTGGTGTACAAGATAATTCTTCCAGAACCCGAGTAGTCTTTTCTAACCAGAATTCAGCCCGTTCGGAATCATCATCAACTGCTGCTCGAAATTCTTCGGCCCCATATTTTCGAATTTTATCTACTGGAGCTTTTCCTTTTCTGACAGATTCAGTACCTGTACCTTGTGGGATCTCGGGAACCGGTGAAGGAGTAGGAGGGGGAGCTTGAACTTGCTGCACTACAGGGTTAGTTCTTAAATATTGATTAAACCATTCATTCATCATTTGAAAGAAGGCTGTTTTTGCCTCCTCCCCTCGACCCTCTGTCTCGGGCCTTCTACTGCTAGTTTCTTCTCTTTGTACTGAAGCCGGAGCATGACTCCCAGCTTCCTCAGATTGAGCTCGGTCGGATGACATTACTATAAGAAAAACACATTTTAAATGGTCAGGAGATATCACACTATCAATAATAATTTAAATGGCATGTATAGCTAATCCCATATTTGCTACATCGGTCCTAGAACCGGCTAAACCGTAGCTCTGATACCAATAAATGTAATACCCCTACCCGTATTCATTGTCGGAATAGGGTACGAGGCATTACCGGAGTTTACGAATTAAATATTTTTTTTATATTCAATATAGCCCCTTTATAAATATCTAACCTTCCCTGCAATATTAAATCGAGACCAATCCACATCAACCAAATCAATTCAATATATTTTCATGATAGATTCATGCATTTATATAAGATAACGTCATCACATATCTATAACCAGGCTTGTTAACCATACTAATGGCTAACTTTACATTCATTTCACGTTAACATTTACTTTGTTAGCTTATACATGCCATTGATTTCCAAAATAAAGTTTCTTTATATACCGAAATCCTGAGGTTGACAGTGTGATGTGTCTTCGACCAAATCCGACCTCTGAACACTACAAAACAGGGAAAAAGGAAACGGGGTAAGCACTTTGTGCTTAGTAAGCTCATGTAACAAGAATTATACTTACCTAATATTTTCAATACAATACAATAAACATCCATATATCCATTCAATGCATTATTACCCTAATATGCACAAACTCAACATTCAAGTTAGTACAATAATTTCCATGTATCAATAATATATACTATGATTGATGAGCTCGTCAATACCATGAGTTCTATTTCCTTGTTATTTTTCCATATTTATCCCGTTGAATTTCTTGAAATTTTCGATGGATTTTCAGAGGTACACTTTTAGTGTACAATTCCGGGTCCGTCAATTCATATTCACGTGCGCACATTTCCATTTCAAAGAGCACACTCCCGCGAACCTTAACCTTGCAGTGGGATTACCAGTCCAGGCTAAATCCCCTGCAATTTAAACTCATAGAGTATTGTTGGGATTACCAGTCCAGGCTAAATCCCCTGCAACGACAATTACTCTAATGAGCTTGGATCTGAATTACCAGTCCAGGCTAAATTCAGACCTTAATTCAGATTACCCGTCCGGGCTAAATCCATTTTACACATATTATTCGGGAGGGCTATATTAGGATAGGATCACCCGTCCGGGCTAGATCCTTTTTACCGTCAATTCCTTTTCTGAGATCCATCGAATTTTCCTTTCATTCAAATGGAATTTCTTCACATTTTATCAAATATATCAATGTTTCATTAATTTTCATACAATGAACACTCAAATCATATTCACATAAATAACATACAATCTCAAGCATTTAAGGATATAATTCAAGTTACATGAACTTACCTTGATACTTGTTTGTAAACAGTAAAAACCTACTAACCTCGAACTTTTTCCTTTCCTCGATCTAGCTTCGTATTTGAATCTTCTGGATCTAAATAAATAAATTTAATTATCAACTTAATACATTTCATGTTCATATGCAACATTCTCTATAATTCAACTATTATTTATAGTTCATTCAAAGCTGTCTACTTGAGTCATAGTCACTAAATTATTCATAACTTGAGCTACGGAACTCCAAATTAAGATCCGTTAATTTTTCCTGAAACTATACTCATATATATTTTTACCATAAAATTTTCAGAATTTTTGGTTTAGCCAATCAGTACAGTTTATTCTTCAAAGTCACTCCTGTTCTGTTGTCTAACAGTTCTGACCCTTCTTCACTAAAAATAAATTATCTCTTTATACAAAATTCAAATGATGTTCTCGTTTGTTTCTATTAAAAATAGACTCATTCAGAATTCTATACATATAAATTTAAGTACCTAATTATTTTTATTCAATGTTTTATAATTTTTCAAAGTCAGAATAGGGGAACCCGAATTCATTCTGACCTTGTCTTACAAAATTCATTATATCTCAAAATTTACAAATCCATTGCTTACAATATTTCTTCTATGAGAAACTAGACTCAATAAGCTTTAATTCCGTATTTTTTTCATCTTTTAATTCGATTCCTACAATTCTTGGTGATTTTTCAAAGTTAGTCTACTGCTGCTGTCCAAACTGTTTTAGTGCAAGCTGTTTATTACCATTTTTCCCCTAAGCTTTTAATAAATGATAATTTCGTCCCTACTCAATTAGCCTCTCAATTGAGCTGATTTTTCTCAATTAACATTTTATTCTATCACCTTAAACTAGTTTACAACCTTTAGGAATCAGAATTTCAGCAATAGACTTTAATTCCAAACATTTTCACAATTAGGTCCTAAAAATCAATTTCCATTGAAATTGCCTAATAAAATCATCTCATAAACAAATTAAAGCTTTAATTTCATTCTATTTCATCATAAACTTACAGCACTCAACCATGGTGACTTTCAATTTCATCCATGAAATCAAAAACTAATGAATTTAATAGTAGGACCTAGTTGTAAAAGTCTTAGAAACACAAAACTACAAGAAAAAGGCAAGGATTAACTCACTTGGTGCAAAAATTATGAAATACCAGCTTAGAGAACCCTCCTATGGCGTTTTTAGCTGCTGGAATTGAAGAGAAATGAAGAGAAATCTAGATATTTCCTATTTAGTCCTAGTTTTATTTAGTTAATTTTGCAATATTCCAATTTTACCCTTAATTTATTAATTTTTCTGCTGATTTCATACCCTTGCCGTCCAGCCCAAATAACTTTTAAATCTAATTGCCTTTTAAATCCTTTCTCATTAGACTCTTAAGCTATTTAATTACTCTAGCAACTTTTACACCTATTACAATTTAGTCATTTTCATTTAATTGACTACCCAAACATTAAAATTTTCTAACGAAATTTTAATACCACATTAATAACATTTCATAAATATTTATAAAATTATTTTGGACTCGGTTTTACGAGATAGAGGTCCCAATACATTATTTTACCCAATTTCTTTAATAATTTTTTTTTCTAACTAATCACTAAATCGATAAAATTTTCTTATCAATATTTTCATACGATTTTCCTATCATATCAATTTTTAAGAAAAATATTGAAATAAATTTCTCTTTAAATCGGATCTATAGTTACGAAAGCATTGTTCCGATAACCTTGAATTTAAGCCCTTACAATATATATATTATCTTATCATGGTTATGTTAAAAATGATATTTATATAAGATTTTATTAAAATCTTTGAATTATTAAGTAAGCTTTTTCGCATTCATCCGTACTTATTTAATATTTGCGGGTAGCATAAACCATAAAGTCAAATTGCGGGCAATGTAATGTTCCCTCTCAATCACCTCAATGGCATTTTCGTAAAAATAAAATAACGGTCACTATCTGCCAGCTAAACGTCGTCGTTCTTTTGGGCTTCTCCCCTTCCTCCTCTTCCCATGCACGCAGTCTTTTTCATAATCTCTCAGCAAAGTCCAGCAGTGAAACGCCACCGTTCCCGCCGGTACAACAGTTTTTTTTTTCTTTTAGTTACCAATGCAGCCTATATTTTGCTTGAAATTGTTAAAAATAAAAGCAAATTTTCACCTAATTTAGCTATATTATTCATTTTAATCCTTTTAATCTTAATCAATTTTCAGTTAATTTTTCTTTCTATCAGTTTTGTATTTTCCATTTCTCTGATTTCTTTTTCCTTTCTTCGTTTCTTTTGGCTTAGTTTTTCAGCAAGAAGAGAAGATTAATTCTTCTTTTTAGAAGAAAAATGAAGCGAAAAGTTGAAGAAGATGAGAAGAATGAGAAAATCGTTCGCAACCTCATGAAGCTTCCAAGCAATCGCCGTTGTATCAACTGCAATAGCCAGGTAATTTCTTTTTAACAATAATTTTTCTCTTTTTGGTTGATTAATTTTTTTTATAATTTCTTTCATTTTTTTACGTTGCATTTGGAAATTTGAACTTGAAAATAGTTTATGCAATTGCAACATTTATGTTTAATTTTTAAATTCACAGATTTGTTAGACACTAGCTATAGATAATTTTGAATTTGAACTTTTCAAATATGTAATCAAATTGTATTTTAACTAATTTATACATTAAAATTTATCAAGTAAAATTTTAAATCCATGTTTATAAACGTAATATTAGAAAAAATGAAAAAATCCACCGAAGGTTTTATTTGTTAAAATCTGCGCATTTGGCGTTGGAAATTTTTCCTCGTCTCGGTTGCATGTTTCTTATTGTCTGTCTGTCTGTCTGTCTGTCTGTGTATGTATGTATGTATGTATGTATGTATGTATGTATGTGCAATGACTAATTAGCATGCGGAATGTAACATTTGAGCAGGGACCTCAATATGTCTGCACAAATTTTTCGACTTTTGTTTGCGCAACGTGTAGTGGAATACAGTTAAGTTTTTCCTGTAATTTCAAATCTCTGCTTTTTCTTTTTCTTCTTCTTCCTTGACAATTTGGTTTATGGCTCTTTTTAATTGTTATGTAGTCGTGAGTTTTCGCATCGGGTTAAATCAGTATCAATGGCCACATTTACCGCAGAAGATGTTGCAGGTCTTCGTGAAGGTGGGAACGAGGTAATTAATCATCAATTGCCAAACAGGCAAACAAAGTTGATCATCTTCTGAAATATTTGCATGTTAATTTCTTTTATACACCTAGAAACATGAAACATGACATGAAGGTCTAATACATGAATTGGCGGATGGCTGTTGTTTGTTTAATTTATTTCAATCTGTCTTCCAGCATGCAAAGGAAGTATATTTTAGACAATGGGATTCGCAACATCAATCTCTTCCTGATAACCGGTAAATTTTATCCTGTTTATGTTTCAACGTAGTGCTGAAACTCTGGAAGGTGATGAAAGTGTTAACTCATATGCTTGGTATCAGTAATGTTGAGGGGCTCAGGAAATTCATTAAGCATGTGTATGTGGATAGAAGATATTGTGGTGAGAAGGGTACTGTTAATAGGCCTTCGATTCCTAAGAGGGTAAGCTAATTACTTGAGATTAACATGGCATGTGAGAAATGTAAATTTGTGTTGAAAGTGTAGTGATTCAATAAACTTGAAGATGCATTCAGCTTCTGAATTTTTTTTTTCTTTTGAGATGTTGCACAGGTTGAAAGGGAAGATTCTTTTACTTATCGTAATGGTGTTCATAGAATGCTTTCTTCGGATATCTTTGAACAGCGCAGCACTGAAAGATCTTTGAATAAGAGTAATGTTGACGGGCCTTTAACTCCTAAGAGGGTAAGCTAATTACTTTAACATGATCTGCAAGAAATGTTTATTTGTGTTGAAAGGATAGTGAATTAGTGATTCAATCTACTTGAAGATGCAATCATCTTTTGAACTGGTTTTCTGACATATTGCATAGATGGACAGGGAAGATTCTTTTACTCCTAGCAGTGGCCTTCCCAGAGTACTTTTTTCAGAAATCTTTGAACAACGCAGCGTTGAGAGATCTAGATTTTCTGGAAGAAGTGATGAAAGAGATTCAGGAAGCGGTTATGGGGAAAGAAGAAATAATGGAAATGGTAAAGAATCTGAAAAACATGGTGGTCACAGTCGCCTTCACAGAATGCTTTCTTCTGAAATCTTTGAACAACGCAGTGTTGAGAAATCTGGATTTAGTGGAAGCAGTGATGAAAGAGATTCAGGAAATGGTTATGGTGAAAGGAGAAATATTGGAAATGTTAAAGAATCTCAAAAACATGGTGATCGCAGTGTCCTTCATAAAATGCTTTCTTCAGATACCTATGAACAACGCAGCACTGAGAGATCTGGATTTAGTGGAGCAAGTGATGAAAGGGATTCAGGAAACAATTATGGGGAAAGAAGAAATAATGGAAATGGTAAAGAATCTCAAAAGCATGTTGATCGCAAGAGAATTTCTACATACTTCGAGGTGATGGATGATAGATTTCGTGACGATATATCTGAAACTACAGAGACATACAATATGCAGAGAAAGCTCTCAAATCAGCAAATTGCACTAGATTCATCCAGGCCACGAGAGGTTCGTTCTCTTCGGGATATATTAGATAGAATCCCAACTCTGCGACTAAGAGAAGCTCTTAAAGAAGATGGTGGTAGGCCTTCTGATAGTCCTAGTTCTATGCAAGTAAGTCTCTCTTAAACCACGTACTTGGCTTGTACATTATGCTTAACAGTTGGGGTAGAAGTTATATGTTCTTCTTCTGTTATTATACTTTTCATTTTAAACTTCTTGACATTTTGAATGCCCTGATGCAATTTCTTTTGTTTTTAGTGTTTACCTAGTATTTTCTAAGTTTGTATCATGGTTTTTCTATAAGTATGCTATGAATTTAGTCTTTTAAGTTCTTCATCTTCTTATTTTCAACTATAGGTTGTATAAATGGATGAATCCTCATGGTTTGCGTTGTGATATGTGTTAGAAATGGTTTATTAGCATCTTTCTACAATTTTCTGGAATGTCCTATTCCAATAAAAATGTTCATTTCAGAGGACCGAAACTACTACTAAGCCAAGACACACTGATGAACATTCTACTAAACCTAGAAACCTGGATTCTATGGGAAATGAAAAACACACATTAGGAAGCGCATATAGTATCAGTTCTGACCCTGAGCCAGCTTCAAAACAATCAACAAAACCCAGTAGTCAGTCTATTTCAAAACCTGCAAGTTCATCATCTTCTAATAATCCTTCGACCATTGGCTGTCGTACTCCGAGAAATCAATCAAAGGCTGCTTCACATGCAAAACACATAATGAGATGCATGAAAAAGGTCAGGTAGGGAAAAAATGATATTTCATATTCATCTATTTCAAATGTGGCAAACAAAGCAAGTTAATCAATGAGAGTAAAAATGTCAAAAAGAAAGAAAGGATCATATTCAACGGATACAAATACTTTAGATATTCGACACATGAACTCTTCTACGTTTCTCAATCAAGAATCTTTTCGAGTCTGGCTCTTTGAGTAGAAGATTTCGAGCTTTCAAAAATGCTTAAAATACTGTAGTCTCACTGTTTGACCCGCTGTTAAAACGCCACGCTCTTTAAGCTAGGTTTACCTCATTAGGACGCCCTCTCGGGTTTTCATCCTAATCTTTTGTGCTAATCAAGACGCCCTTTGCGGGTTTTCGCCTTGATCCCTCTTTTTTATTTTTTATTTTTATTTTTTTTTGGATGCCGTTTTCGGGTTTTCATCTCAAGCATAATATTTCTTCACAGCATCTGAGTTCACTGGATTCGGTAGCTCCTTGCCATCCATCTCGGTAAGGATCAAAGCTCCTCCTGAAAATGCCTTCTTTACGACGTATGGTCCTTCCCAATTTGGTGCCCATTTTCCTCGCAGGTCCTTTTGTATTGGGAGAATCTTCCTCAGTATGAGTTCTCCTTCGTGGAATTCTCTTGGCCATACTTTCTTGTCATGGGCTGCGATCATTCTCTTCTGGTACATCTGCCCGTGACAAATTGCTCTTAGACGTTTTTCTTCGATGAGGTTCAACTGATCATATCGAGCTCGAACCCATTCTGCTTCTTCTAACTTTAATTCCATTAAGACTCGCAGGGAGGGGATCTCAACCTCAATAGGTAGCACAGCTTCCATTCCGTAAGCCAGAGAGAAAGGAGTTGCTCCCGTAGATGTTCGCACAGATGTGCGATATGCAAACAAAGCAAATGGAAGCTTCTCGTGCCAATCTTTATATGTCTCAGTCATTTTCCCAATGATCCTCTTAATATTTTTATTGGCTGCTTCAACAGCCCCGTTCATCTTTGGGCGATAGGGCGAGGAGTTATGATGCTTTATTTGGAACTGCTCGCACACTTCTTTCATCATCTTATTGTTCAGATTCGTGGCATTATCTGAAATGATTCTTTCAAGCAAACCATACCGGCAAATGATTTCCTTTTTCAAAAACCTGCAAACTGCAGTCCTCGTTACATTGGCAAACGAAGCGGCTTCTATCCATTTTGTGAAGTAATCGATGACCACAAAAACGAATCGATGTCCATTTGATGCTTTTGGAGAAATTGGCCCTATGACATCCATGCCCCACATAGAAAAAGGCCACGGAGAAGTCATGACATGAAGGGGTGAAGGGGCTACATGAATTTTATCGCCGTAGATTTGACATTTGTGGCATTTTCTGGCAAAATTGATGCAGTCATTTTCCATTGTCAGCCAATAATAACCGAGTCTCATGATCTTTCTGGCCATATTGAAACCATTGGCATGCGTTCCGCAAATTCCCTCATGGACCTCTTCAAGTATTTTTCTGGCTTCAACATCATCCACACATCTCAAAAGCATCTGATCCTTTCGTCTTTTATACAGGATATCCCCATCAAGAACAAATCCCGCTGCCATTCTTCTAATTGTTCTTTTATCGTTCTCATTCGCTTGTTCGGGATACCTTTTATTCTTGATATATTCTAAGATATCATGGAACTAAGGCCGTCCGTCTATTTCTTTCTCAATGCTACAACAGTGTGCAGGGACCTTGTATATGCTCATTTTGAGGGGCATTATTTTTGCTTCTCTACTTGCTTTAAACATTGAAGCCAAAGTGGCCAGGGCATCAGCCAGTTGGTTCTCTTCTTGTGGGAAGTAATGAAAAGTTATTTCTTTGAATTCCTTGATCAATCCAGCCACTAAATCGCTGTACTTAATCAATTTTGAGTCCCTCACTTCCCACTCTCCACGGATTTGGTAAACCACTAGGGCTGAGTCCCCGTACACCTCTAAGATTTCGATGTTTCGTTCAATAGCTGCACGAAGCCCTATGATACAGGCCTCATATTCTGCGATATTATTGGTACAGAAGAAGTTCAGTCTTACAGTGAACGGATAATGATTCCCGTCTGGTGATACCAGGATTGCTCCAATTCCATGCCCTAAAGCATTTGACGCACCATCAAAGCACATCTTCCATGACTTCTCTTTTGATGACTCGGATTCTATTTCTGTGATGCATATTAAGTCTTCGTCTGGGAAATATAATCTTAAAGGCTCATATTCCTCTGTCGTTCGAGTTGCTAAAAAGTCAGCTATTGCGCTCCCTTTTATCGACTTCTGACTTACATAGGCAATGTCATATTCCGAAAGGAGGATCTGCCATCGTGCTATTCTTCCTGATAGTGCCGGTGATTCCATCATGTATTTTATTGGGTCCAGCTTTGAAATTAGCTGAGTCTCCGAGCTACCCAAACCAGAGCGCAACAATATTTCTCAATGGACGAATATTTTGCCTCATATTCAGAGAACTTTTTGCTGAGGTAGTAGATCGCTTTTTCTTTCTTTCCTGACTCGTCGTGTTGCCCCAATACGCAACCCATTGAACTTTCAAACACAGTCAAATACAATATCAATGGTCTTCCAGGAGTTGGCGGTACTAGCACTGGAGGACTGGACAAATATTGTTTTATCTTATCAAAGGCCACCTGGCATTCCTCGTTCCATTCTCCCGGGTTATGTTTTCGAAGAAGCCGAAAGATTGGGTCACATTGGTTGGTAAGTTGAGTGATAAACCGGGCGATGTAGTTTAATCTCCCTAAAAATCCTCTAACTTCCTTTTGCGTGCGCGGAGGCGGTAATTCTTGGATGGCTTTTATTTTATCTGGATCAACTTCGATACCTCTTTCACTGACAATGAAGCCTAGCAACTTTCCCGAGGTAGCCCCCAATGTACATTTGGCTGGATTAAGCTTTAGCTGAAACTTTATCAGCCTTTCGAACAACTTCTTGAGGTTCACTACATGCTCTTCTTCCCCTCGGGATTTAGCAATCATGTCGTCGACGTAGACCTCTATTTCTTTATGCATCATGTCATGGAATAACGTTACCATAGCCCTCTGATATGTTGCCCCAGCATTCTTTAACCCGAATGGCATCACCTTGTAGCAGAACGTTCCCCACATTGTTATTAAGGTAGTTTTCTCCATATCCTCAGGGGCCATCTTGATCTGATTATACCCCGAGAATCTATCCATGAAAGAAAACAATGAATGTTTTGCTGTGTTGTCCACCAACGTGTCAATATGTGGCAAGGGAAAATTATCTTTTGGGCTTGCTCGATTCAGGTCACGGTAATCCACGCACATTCGTACTTTGCCATCTTTCTTTGGTACCAGGATTATGT
Organism: Gossypium hirsutum; assembly: GCF_007990345.1. Lineage (NCBI taxonomy): Eukaryota > Viridiplantae > Streptophyta > Magnoliopsida > Malvales > Malvaceae > Gossypium > Gossypium hirsutum. Next base: position 62,776,720 of record NC_053432.1, on the reverse strand, counting down.
TAGCCACTCATTTTGGATATTTGGAGGCTTGTAGGAAGCCAGCATCAAATTGCTTCTTGACTTCCTCTTTTATTTTCAACAGTATTTCGGGTCTCATCCGTCTTAATTTTTGCTGGATGGGCTTGCATTCTGGCTTTAATGGGAGCTTATGGACCACTAAATCTTCATCTAGCCCTGGCATGTCCTGGTATGACCATGCAAAAACATCTTTGTATTCGTGGACCATCTTGTTCAGGGTACATCATTCCCGCAGATGTAAATGTTTTTGACAAAGGAGGGTACTCTATTGGTTCCCATTCTAGTTCTCGGCCCAAAGTTCTTGCAATCCTTCTTTCCTGATCTTTTTTCCACTGTCTTCTTCTTTGACGCATGTCAGGATGGAACCCTAAACCGTATCGGGCCCTATGGTGCACTGGCTTTAAAGCCCTGACTATTCCTTGCAGATATCTCCCTAAACCTCTTCTCGCTCGAGCTCCCCTTCTTACGGTCAATTTGACACCCATTCTAGTATTTCTCGACAGTTTTGGCATCGGAATTCTGTTTCCCTCAACAACAAAAGTGGCATTGACGAATTCAAGGGATCGGAAGGAACATTCCAATGCATCTTTGTTCACTTCCAAGTACAGTGGATCGGCAGAGACAGATACGACAATGTCTTCTTCTCCCTCGACAGTGACCAAACAACCGTCCATGATAAATTTCACCTTTTGATGGAGGGATGATGGGACTGCTCCAGCAGAATGGATCTAGGGTCTTCCCAAAAGGCAGTTATAAGAGGGTGTAATGTCCATGACTTGGAACTCGACATCATAAATGTAAGGGCCCACTTCCAAAGGGATTTCGATCTTTCCCATGACTTCGCGCCTCGTTCTATCGAATGCCCTTACCGTGGAATGACAGGGCCTTAAGTAGGACAAATCCATCGGTATTCTGGAAAGCGTGGTCAATGGCATAACATTTAACGCTGACCCATTATCGATGAGTACGTTTGGTATTGTAGCCCTTACAGCGAGTCGTGATATGTAGCGCTTTCACCGAGCCCCTACCATTTGGCGATATCTCATCATCACTAAAAGAGATGAAATTGTCCGCATTTAGATTATTTACCCACCTATCAAGCTTCTCAACAGATATGTTGTTGGCCACATAAGCTTGATTTAACACCTTCAATAAAGTATTCCGGTGTGGCTCTGAATTTAACAGTAGAGGTAAAATTGAGATTCGTGCTGGCTGCTTACTCAATTGTTCCACCACACTATACTCGCTGTGCTTGATAAATTTCAAGAATTCTTGAGCTTCTTCCTCATTCAAAGGCTTTTTGGTTTCTTGCACGGGTGGAATTTCTTACTCGACTTCGACTTCGTGCATTACTGCTTTCCCTTTTTGCTTCCAATCACTATTCTTTTTACTGGTTCGACTTCTTTCGAATAACAATGCCCACTGCGGGTAAAATGACCTACTACCCCAATGTCTTCAGTTGTGGCTTCGGGCTTTTCCCCTTCAGGTGCGATGATATTGACATTGTACTTCCACGGTACTGCTTTATTGTCCATATAAGGGAAAGGAGATGGTACTTCGATTATCATTTTTGGTTTCACCGGCTCCTTCTTCACGTCATAAAAAATTATTAACGGTCGGTCGGCGCTATATAGGAAACCTGATGATTGATTGTCAGAGGCACATATTTCTCCACTGTCGGCCTCATTGGCTTTACAAAAAATCCCAATCTCCCTGTTATCCATCATATTTTGCAGTAAATTTCTGAATTCCTCGCAGGACTGAATGTCGTGCCCTTCAATGCCATGGAACTCACAAAAATTGTGACATTTTGCATCTTTTCCTTCGGATACTCCGTTAACACGACAGAGCAACCCTTTTTCACTTAGTACCTCCCAGATTCTCTGCAGAGGTGTTCTTACTTTAGAAACCCATCTTCTACTTTTTCGTTTATCCTCCTCTCCTTCTGCGCTCACATTCCCTTCGGTGTGGTTTGGGAATAGATTCCCGGTCGTACTGCCAGTACCATCAAATCGCAAAATGGCCGCATCGATGAGCCCTTGAACTCTCCTTTTGAAAGTAAGACAGTTCTCAGTAGAATGCCCCTGGTTCCCCGCATGTTATGTACAACTAGCGTTTGGATCGTACCATTTCAGGTATGGAGGTTTAAGGGGGCCATGTAATGGGGAGATATCAATTGTTTCTCCAAGAGTTTTGGGTACAATTCCCCATACGACACAGGGATAGGAGTAAATTGTGGCCTCTCGGGGTTGGGCCTTGTTGGTCTTGGTTCGTTTCTGGGTTGGTTTTGAACTGGTGTAGTGTTTTGTGAAAAAGTGGTGACGGGTCTTTGGTTGTTCATGGCGTATACGGGGTAGGACGGATGTGGTGCTTGGTAGTAAGGGGTTTGAGGAGGATAATAGAAATTTGGAGGTGGATAATTTCGAGGTCAGGGTTGATTTGGATATGGATTAGGGGCATAACAGTTTTCCATTCCCACCATATGGGCTTCTGGTTCTTTCTTCTTCATAGGCGCTGCCCTTTTTGAACCTTCTGAACCTTCCATTCTACCGCTCTTGACGGTATTCTCTATGAGCTCACCAGATATTACAATATCCGCAAACTCCTTCGTGGCACTTCCCACTAGTTTGTCATAAAAGGGCGCCTTTAAGGTGTTGATAAAGAGAACAGTTATCTCCGTTTTTATTAGTGGGGGCTCCACTTGGGCCGAGACGTCTCTCCATCTCTGCGCATACTGTCTGAAGGTCTCTGATGGCTTTTTCTCCATCATTTGCAAGGTCATCCGGTCTGGCACCATGTCTGATACATGCTTGTACTGCTCACAGAATGCAGACGCCAAGTCCTTCCAAGATCGAATCTTTTCTCTACTAAGTTGGTTGTACCACCGAAGAGCTGACCCTGTTAGACTATCTTGAAAGTAATGTATGAGTAGTTTATCCTCGTTCACATAACCGGTCATTTTTCGACAGAACATAATGAGATGTGCTTTTGGCCACCTTGTCCCATCATACTTCTCAAAATCAGGCACTTTGAACTTCGGAGGCAAAATTAGATCAGGTACCAAACTGAGTTCCTTGACACCTAGTGCGGAGAAGACTTCAGTGCCTTCTATTACTTTAAGTCTTTCCTCTAGACTCCTATATTTTGCGTCATGGTTATCCAATTTCAACTTGGCTACCTCTGCTGGGTCATCCAGATCTGGAACTAGTGGATCAGCAGGACTAGCCCCTGGGTTCGATGCGAATATTCCTTGCCCTAAATTAGTGGGTGGAGCGGGTGGCATAGGTCGATGTTCCAAGCCTGTGGGTTCCCCTTGAGTATACCCTCTTTGTGTTGTATACGCGGGCGATGGAGTGAATCCCGGGGGATAGAGTGGATCCTGATCGTGGTGAATTCTTGACCGAGGTTCCATAACATCGGGGTTCTGCATGGGTCCTTTTCCTTTGACCAAAGTTGTCATCATCTCCATCATTTTAGCCATCTGATCTCTTTGCTCGAGTGATTCCTCTCGAGATCTCACCATTAGGTCTCTCGTCTCTTGTTGCGATTTGGCCAGTTGCTCTTCTAATTCCTTTTGAGCCTATTCCATCCTTTCAATTCTCTCATTGAATTCATCCTCCATTACTCTAGCTTGTCGGCGCATTTTATACGGATGACGTGGTTCCAGTCTTGTGGTATTACAACTGCGAATTATATATTTTATCTTCAGCGACCGAGTATGGGATATGCAATGAATGAATAGATGCATGAATGAATGCATGAATGTCAGTCATGAATGAATATGCAAAAATTTGGTGTTAATTTCAAGATAGCCCCTATTTAGGCATTTCCTTAATCAAAGGAGTCTATTACACAACGTTTTGGTCACTCGTATAATTGACTCCTCCATTAGAAACCCGTTTTTGGCAACCAATCTCTAATCAACACCTTCCTAACAAGATGCCTTCGATGCATGATGAAAAATAGAAATATAGAAAAACGACATTGGTTAGCGCAACACATATAAACAGAGAAAAACTGTGGAAAATCTAACAAATTAAGCTACTTGGTCTAGTGGACTCGATTCCCTTGCTTAGAAAGCACAAATGTAAAAGAAATAGAAGGTAAGATGTGCTTTTCCTATGTACTTATTTCGGTGACTACTAAACGAGCGGAGGTTCGGCATGGCTCTAGTTAGGTGGCTCGTATGGTTCATTATATGCGGTTTTGGTTCTAGATAGGTACTGGAATTGCCCGTACTATCATCTGCTAAGATTAACACAGAGCCTCGGTTATAGCCTATCACAAGCTCACGAGTTCAATTCGAGGGGTTACATTTACTTATGCCTATACGGAGGGACAAGTTAACTCACGAAAGCATAAGTCATATGTAACCCGAAAGTATTCACTAGCCTGTACGGAGGGACGAGTTAACTCACGAAGGCGTAGCGCTTACTTTCACTTAAACGGACGGAGCCCGGGTAGAGAGCTCATGTTATGCGAAAATGCAAGTACACGGTGTGTGGGGAACAACTCATAAACCTTTACGTTTCACTTAAAGAAACTAAACCAAAATTAAAACCATAAAAATTGAAAACTGAAAAACAACCAAATAAGCAAGTTAGAAGAAATATTTACAGCACGATACAAATGCATGAATTTTGAAAACGAGATTTTCGGATCACGACCAAATATTTACTTTGAATAAGGAAATTTGAAAATTTTGACAAAACGTGTTTAATTCCAGACACGACTCTCAAAAAGGCTATCCCCAGCAAAGTCACCATCTGTAGCGACGTAAAAATTTTAGCTTAGCTTGGTCGCTAATTGTGGCGATTTATTAAAAAAAAGTTTGAAATTTGACGTTTGATTTTTGAAATAAACAGGGAGTCGCCACCGATCCTTTTTCCTAGGTGTGATCGGACACCTATTAGATCTCTTATTAAAACAAATAAAAGGCTGAGTTTAGGTCTACGTTAAAATCCAGAGAAAATTTAGGGTTCGGGAGTCGGTTACGCGCGAGGAAGGTATTAGTACCCTCGCGACGCCCAAAATTGGTATCTTATTAAACACATGTTGTCTTGATTTTCAAAAATACGAATTCAATTTGACATTTAAGTGTGATCCGATTGAAGGAAATGATAAGTTGCAAGTTTTTTTGTTTTTTAGAAGGACGTCCCGTTTTTTAACACGAGCCGATTAATTTCACCCAACATAGCGATGAAATCGATGACTTAATGTTAAAATCGGTACATTGCCTTATTCTTAAAATTAAAATGTAAAAAGTTTTTAAAATGATAGTAAAAAAAATCCAAGAATATTATTGTCAAAAAAATACGAATAATGATGTGAATAATAAAATATATAAAATATAAAATATTAAAATATCAAAATATTAAAATAATAATAATTAATATTGACAAATAAAAATATGTACATAATATATATATTAGAAATAATAATGATGTTTAAAAAAACAATACTATTAATAATACTACATCAATATGTACATATATAAAAAATAAATACGTGATAATATTAAAAATATGTACATAATATAGTGTTAAAAATACATACATAATATAGTTAAGATATATACATAAGATAACATGTAGAAAGAAATATATATATAAATAATATAATATTAAAGATATATACATAAAATATTATAATATATATATGTAATATAGAATTTAAAATATACCTAATATATTAAAAGAATATATATAATATAATATTAAGAAATATAATAATAACAAAAAGGAGAGAGAGGGAGAGGGTGGATGATTTTCGGCCACAAGGCCGGCCATCGTCCAGACGCCGGACCTCAAAAAAAAACTTTTTCGGTAAAAATGGGTAAGCTTCCTACTTTTTTTTTTTACTTTCGTATAAAAGAAACAAAATAAGATTGAAAGGAAAACAATAAGTAAACAAAGAACTTAAAACGAGAATAGACAAAGAAACCTCTTTTGCTTTGATCTTTGATTAATCTCCAAAAAAAAACTAGCTTCTCCAAAAACTAGCCTTTACAATAACTTTTCTCCTTGATTACTTTAAAAAGAAACCTCTCCAAAAATCCTTTACAATAACTTTCTCTCCCAAAAACTCTCCAAAAAAAAATCCCCCCTCATATACAAAATATGAGAAGGCTTATATAGCCATTTACAAAATATTTTTTTATTGTTTATGTCTTCATTTGTAGGTACAAGTTGTGGTGGAGCAAGTGTGGTTAGTGGAGTAGGTAATGGAGCAAGTGTGGCTAGTGGATTTGGTGGTGGAGAAGGTGTGGCTAGTGGAGTTGGTGGTGGAAAAGGAGTGGCTAGTGGAGTTGGTGGTGGAAAAGGTGTGGCTAGTTGAGAAAAGTTTAAGTTGTGGGCTAGGTTTTTTATTTTGATTTGGGCTTAGGGTTTGGGCCATTGGGGTTTTAATGTAAATTGGGCTTTGGGTAGTTAAGATTTTGGGTTTTGGGTTTAATTTTGGTGGGTTAGGTAAGGCTAAATTGGGTTTTGATGTAAATGGGCTAAAATTGGCCTACAACAGGGGGCAACGAACAAAGTAGAATCAACCCTAGATCTTCCTTATCATACTGAACCTCCATGGCCTCCAAGTTTGAGAGAATTTCTTTAAACACTGTTAAGTGTTCGTGTACAGACGCACCTTCCTCCAAACGATGAGCATAAAGACGCTGCTTCATATGCAACTTGCTTGTTAGAGTTTTCGACATGCATATTTGTTCTAGCCTCTTCCATAATGCAGCGGCAGTTTTCTCTTTCATCACATCCTGCAAAATTTCGTTGGACAAATGCAGATGTAATTGTGTTAATGCCTTTCGATCCTTACGCTTCTTCTCTTCATCTGTTAATGTTGAAGGCATCTTATCTATCCCTAGCAGGGCATCCTCCAGATCTATCTGTGCAAGAACTGCTTGCATCTTAATTTGCCACAACGCAAATCTGGTGTTGCGATCCAACAGCGGAATTTCATACTTCAAAGACGCTATTACCGTGATCGAGATAAATAACCCGGAAGCTCTGATACCAATTTGTGAAAAATAAAATAGAATAAAATAAATAAAATAAAGAACACACTAATTTTACGTGAAAACCCTTTCGGGAAAAAACCACGGACAGAGGAGAAGAAAATTCACTATGTCGAAAAATTTGACTCAAATACAAGAGGAATAGACTATGTCTATTTATAGGCTTGCAAAGCCATATTCTAGTAAGATTGAAACACCTTATCCTAATCAATATAAAATAGATGGAGTTTAATAAGATTTAAAAACTTTATTCTAAAATAAAATAAAAAAAGTCTAGTTCTATATGGATTTTACTTTTATTTTATTTTCCATCGTATTTTATTTAAATAAGAATTTAGGTTATTTAATTCTAATAAAGAGTTTTTTGAAGGATTCGTTTACCCCGATTTCTAGATTTAACCAATCTTTCAACTTTATATTCAACAACTGAATAAACAGGATTGAAACTGAAAGGGTTTAATTAAGTCCACTTACAGCAATTAACTGAAAAGACTAAAGATGTGGTGTATTGGAGTCAACAAGGAAACAACATGTGGATAGAAAGGACACCCAAATATACGTATATCTTTTTGGTGTTGGTCTTCGAGTGCCGTAAAATTTAAGGTTGTACTTTCTTCCATTGATTTTAGTGTTTTCCAAAATTGAAGTATGCCTATTGGAGTCAACAAGGTTGTATTTTTATTGTCAAAAGTCTCAGCCAATAGGGTGAAGGAGGGAGCCGCCTACAAAGAAGAAAAAAAAATCATTCTTCTTAATGAGTCAAATTATTGCGAAAATAGAAGGAAGCTCTATAAAAATCAGTGATTATAACAATAGGGATCTGCTGCGCGCCACTTAAAGTTATTTAATAATTAATTAAGAATATTCTATTAAATTCAAAATAAAATTATTCATAGTTTCATAATTCATACTATAATAAAAAATATCAGAACAAGAAATATGTATATTTATTATAATAAAATTCTTTTGGTGCAGCCAGATAAATAACACTTCACTTGCAATTTTATAAATGTTCGGAATATTAATCTTAATAAATATAAAATTGAAGGTGTTCCAGTCTAAAATAATGCTCAATTAATATAAGTTTCTTAGAAAGGTTTATATTTAATATTTTGTAAGTGTACAGACCACAAAATCATTAATGTTAAATGTAAATAAAAATAAGGCTAAAGGGTATGTAACCGCTGTCAGAGAATTTCGCATTTTGTGTAATAATAAGGTAGTATTTGGTATGATAGAAAGTAGTTATTTTTCTAAAAATTTAATTAGTGGAAAAGTGATTTTAACATTTAGTATGTCATGTTTTATTTACTTTCTTTGGAATTTAATATTTCTTTGAAAATTACTTTCCCATAAATATGACAATGTGATTCTTATGATAAAAGGCAAGAAAATTATATTTCTATGTACGTTGAAAAGTTAAAATAAAAAGACAAAATTAACCCAATTTTATATTAGTTTAGTACATTGGTCTACTTAGAAAAAAGGAAAAGCTCTGCCTCCTTCCTCCTTCCTATAACTTGATGTCTTTATTACTTCAACAAATTTTTTGCAAGTAAGTTTTATTCATTGATTTTATTTTTTTTCTAGTTACAAATTTGATTTAGCACTTGTATTTGTATGAAATACTTGTTAACTTTTTTTGTAGAATATGAGTAGAATTGTTCTATTTACGCTGTATAAAAATTGTGTGTTAGGCCGCCTATGATTTTACATTTTTATGATTTAATTATATATTTGTAGTTTTGCTTAGAAGGATGCCTAGAATCAACTCTCTTTTTTTCTTTTCTTTTTTTAATTCCTATGGGTTAGCCTTAAGTTAAAACAAATGTGAAATCAAGTATTTTTAAAATTTATTCCAAAATAAGTTTTATATATCCAGGATTTCATATATGCATTGTTATATTTAGAAAATATATGCAAGACAAATTTGAAACAATTTTTCTTTCAATTAAAATTATAAATTAAAAATAATTTAGAAATTATCAATTAAATTTCATTATTAAATATTTAATCCAAATATTTTTTAAGAATAAAGTTTATTATAAAAATTAAAGACATAAATATTATTTTTTATTTGATAAGTGTAAATTCGTAAATTATCATTTCATTCATAAGAAAGTACTTAGTAAACCAAACATAACAATATAACTTTCTTGAGATTTTAATCAATACTTCCAATATATACTAAATGTTGTAAATTGACTTTTCCGACAATCACATTTCTAATAATAACATTTCAAAAAATCACATTTCATTAGAATCATAATATGAAAAAAATACCAAATATTACCTAAAAGAATGTGAGTATGGTATTTTATTGGGTGAGACCTCAATACTCATGCAAGTTGAGGCTCCTTCAATTGAATAAAATGATTGGACCTACGTGAAATAAATATTTAATTTGACTCGACTTCAATACCCATAAATGTTAAGGTGGCATTAATTTTAATAGTTGAGGTGTCTAAATTAAATTTAATGGGATCTCTATACTTATATAGATGTCGAGATGAATCTAGTGTACTTTATTTTACGAATTTTTAGTATTCCAAAATATATTTACATGAATTTTGAGAATTGATTAAAAAAAACCTGTGATATTCAAAGAAAAAAGCCTTCCTTTTTATGTATTTTTAAGTAATGAAATAGAAATTGATAGCTTTTTTGGTATAATAATAAATTTAATTTTTAATGTTTACTCATTTTATCATTTTGGCCATTATTCTTTTTGGGTCATTTTGATTCCTTTAAAATTTATTTAAATTACTTGCTTTTGGATGAAAAAACTATTGAACTATTAAACTTTTACTAACATTAATGTGGCCATTAATGTGATAATTCACATATAATTCATAAAAATTTTAAAATAATAATAAATATTTTTAAAAAATCAAAAAAATTTAAAAAAAGTTCATAAAACCTTTTAGAGAATTTATCCATGTTACCAGCAAAGTATACATAAAATGCCCACATGAGCTGTCACGTTAGTGCTATCAAAATTTTAATTGTCCAATTAGTTTTTCCGTAAAAAAAAACAAGAAATTAACTAAAATTTAAATGTTAGGAACTAAATTTATTTTTATGACTTTTTTTTAAAGGTATCAATTATTGTTGTGAAAGGTATTATCGCAGATGTGTTACCGATAAAAAATTTCAATCACTAAATATGTCAAAAATGTATTAAGAAAATATTATATGATAAATGGATATAATATAAGTAGGTCGAAAATAAGAATAATTATAAATCTGATTATTCAAGAATTATAACACTTACAATATCGTTTTATGCAGAACCTGCATACACTAATGAGCAACCAGCACCATAAGCCCGTACTAAAATCAATCAACGAGGAAAGAGTACCAACGCCTAACGAGGGAGTACCAACGCGTTACCAGGAAGGAGTAGGGGTGCCAAAGAAGGAAGGAGTACTACCAAATTCTAAGAATTCAATCGTGGAGTATAAACAATATCCTACAATTATAATGGTTCCTTCCCAAAATTCATCATACAGTTATAATGGTTTGGTTCATGACTGATTTCCCCGGTATATTAATTTTAAAGCGATCTTCTCCTTGCCAAACTCCATCCGGCGGGCTAAGGGTGACTTGGTAGGTTGTTGTTAGAAGCAGTCCTAAAATTACTAGTAAGGCACTGCGGTCCCCGCCTGATATATTGTCTATATTGTCAAAGATTAATGACGATACCTTTGACCCATACTCGTCAATTTGTTTCTTCAACTTATACCTAAAGTTTGAAACTTCTCGCAGAATGTTAATGCTTTCTATATTGTTCTGTTGATGCGCTGCCTCCAGTGCCGTCAAACCAGCCTCATTGGTCTCATGCTTATCAGCTTTGCATTCTAGTAGTAGTTTGAGCATCTATTTAATCAATAATTTGAGATATTAAAAAAGAGAAGCAATAATTAGTCAACCATGAAATACAAAACAATCCATGTAATATTAATTATATATAAGAGATAATGGAGCGAACCTGGGGTTGATTATTGATAGCAGCTATGTGCAGTGCAGTGTTGGCATCTTCGTCTTTCCTGTTCACCACTTCTTGACAGTAGTTTTGCTTCTTAAGCGTTTGGATTAGAACTTGGAAAACATCCGGTACAAGCCTAATTTTGGCCCCAAATAAACATAATCCAACTACCCAATTAAAACTCAATACAAACCTAAAACCCTTAGCCCAAAACTTAGCCCAAAACACTAACCCAACCCAAAAAAAAAAAAAACCCTAATCCCACCTACTCCACCCTTGTTGGCCACCCACCTTGGCCACCTACTCTACCATCTTTGTTGGCCACCCACCTTGGCCACCTACACCACTATGCCACCACTCCACTTGCACTTACAAAAGGAAGAGAAAAGAAAGATAATAAAAAATAAATCATGTAACAAGGCTATAAAAGCCATCAAAACACAATGTAAAAGGACCCTTTTTTTTTTCTTCATCAATACAAAGGAGAGACATTGAATAAAAACAGCAGCAATTCAAAGCAAAAAGAACAACGAAAGCAATTGAAATAGAAAGGAGGTTCAAAATCAGGCTAAGGTTTTTTTTCTTTTCTTCTTCTTTTTTTTTCTTTTTTCTCTATTTTTTAATCTATCTTTTCCTATACAATATATTAGATTATATCAAAAAAAAATTTTTTTTAAAATATATAAAAAAAGCGTACCTTTTATATTTTCAGGCCACCGTGTGCGATGGCCGGCGACGGCGGCGACGGCGGTGGTCCACGGTGGCGACCGGACTGAAACCTCGCCGGAGCAATGGCCATACCCGTGTGATCCGACCCGCCTTACCTGAGATCCGCGCGTTTTTGCTATGTGGGTTATTTGCCAAATAAGTCCTTCCACTTTTAATTCAGTTTGCAATCATTTTTGTTTATCTAAATTTGTACTTAATAATTTGTTTCAGTCCTCAATTTAATCCCTTTTTTATTATTTAACTATTTTACTGTTAAATTAGTTAATTTTATTATTTTTGTTATTATTTGCGCTATTATCAGTACTTTTCGTGTATATATTATATTGTTGTTATTATTACTATTATTAAATATTCTTATTATTACTATTATTTTTATTCCTTTTATTATTGTTTATTATCAATATTTATTATTATTGCTATTATTGCTATTATATCTTAATTTATATTCGTCTTATCTAATTTTATTTCTCTCTTTATATTTATGTTTATATTTTATGTATTATACCTATTATTATTACAATTATTTTTATTTTTTATTACCATTATTGTTATTGTACTTATATCTATATGTATTTTGTTAATACCATTATTACTATTTTATGCTTTTTATTTATTATAAGTTTGTTTACTTACTGTAACACTCCAAATCCGGCCCAGACGTTATGACTGGATCCGACATGCCACATCGAAGCGTTCAAAACATTTTATATTGTTGATCCAGAAAAAAACTTACTTAGTGTTTTAAAAGATAATTTCATTATAGGTTAAAGTGAATGGAAGCTAGGCACCAGGTAGGAAACCGGAAAAGAGAAGGTGAGCCATGAAGGCTGCTTAAGTACCAAGCTCCCTTCGGATCCAATCCTAGACATGGATACCGCCATTGCCACACCTTAACGTCATGGATATTTCTAGGAAACCGATTTGATTAAGTCATTTTTAGGAAAAGTGATTAATTTTGG